>NW_023270377.1:30627524-30883790 GCF_011800145.1 Mirounga leonina
CTTTCTTTCTTTCTTTCTTTCTTTCTTTCTTTCTTTCTTTCTTTCTTCCTTCCTTCCTTCCTTCCTTCCTTCCTTCCTTCCTTCTTTCCTTCCTTCCTTCCTTTCCTTCTTCCTTTATCCCTCTCTCTCTTTTTTTTTTTGCCTAAAGCCTTGCAAATTTTTCCCTTTGTTCTTTCAATCCCAAAGTTGGCTAGAAGGTGCAATTCACTTGCTTAGATGCAGTTGGTGCTTTCAACCTGTATGTACAAATATCTTTTCAGCTCAGAAAAGCCTTTGTCTCACAGCTTTGTTTATTTTTTTCTCTTCTACTTAAACTGATTTCCCCTTTAAGAACACTGATGCTCTGAGTTTGCTTTCCATTATGTGCCTTCTATAACTATTTTTTATCTGTCATTTTAATCTCTCTGATTTTGCTTCTGGAAGCCAGGGGAACTTTTCAAGTTCATCTTCCATGAAACAGATTTAAACTTTCATAATATGATTGAGATTTCTACTACTAGTCATGTGAATTCCATTTTTACAATTGCATTTATCCAAAGGATCTTTTACATTCTCTGTTTCTGTGTTCGATTTTTAGAGTATCCTGCTCCTGTTTTATGCATGCAACTTATTTTATCTTTTGGGTGAGATTAGTTACATTTTAATTTTTAATAGTCTTTTCTTCCTGCACAGTGTCTTTTTCTTTCAGTTTCCTTTTCTCTTGTTCTCTCCTTTGTCTTTTAAACTAGGTGCTTTTTGGGGGGGATTTATGGAAAACTTTGATTATTTGCTCATATTTAAGAGTGGGGGTTCTAATGGGCTGATGGGGAGCTCTCCAAGTGCCTTGGTGCTGTTTGTCCTCTGTGAATCACTGAAAAGCTTTTACTGTTCTAATTGTCAGGGTTGGGGGGTATTTTGGTACCATGGGATGGTTATATCCCCTAGAGAAGACTCATCCATCTCTTTCCTGGAAAATAAAGGCCTGCATTCTGGGAGCCAATGGGAGAACCAGGACTAAACCCTAGCATTCAGAATGCAAACATATATTTAACCCTACTGTTTTTGGTTCAGAAGCTGGGGGTCTCCATTTGTGTCCCCCAGCCTAGAGATTCTCCATTTTACCTCATCACATAAACCACAGGCTCCTGCTGGGGAGAAGAGATAGCACTCAGTGACAGCATGTCGGGGGAGGGCAGTAGCTCTAGTTGTTTCTTAACTTTCCCAGACCTCCTAATTTTTCTGTCTTTCCCCCTCTTTATCCTGTCTTCTAGAAACACTGGTGCTGTTAATTCCTGAGTCTCCTGCGGCAGTCTTTGGTTGGTTGGGTTGATTTTCAGATTTTCCTACCTATAGTTTAGAAGTTGGCTTTCTCAAATCTGTTAAGTCAGTTTCCACATGTCTGTCTGTTTTCTAGTGTCAAAATTTTACTGTTATTTTCTTTACCCATGTGGAGATACGTGTATGTATATGTACATATTATATAATAGTTTTGTAAGGGCTTTGGGAGGGAGAAAAATGGGATGTTAGTTTAAAGTTCCAACTTTACCGGGAAGTCTCATTACCTTTTTAGATCTTTTGGGATCCCTGCCAATTCTCTTGATCTGATTTTTTTTTTTTTTTTGTAATCTGTTGATCTGAATTTTAATCTTACCGTTAATCTCAGCTTTCTGTCTCCTTAAACTCCTGAATTATAGTGGCTGTTTTCTTGCATTTTTTTCAAGGATTCCCAGTGGTTGCCTGATTTTATCTTCTGAATCTTACAGTAGATCATTTTCAGAGATAAACTCCTTCTTTGAGTCAAATGTTTCCATTTCTTACACTGTAGTATTTTTTTTTTTCATGAGTCTCACTTACGTTTTTAGTATTTTCACTCCTTCTATAACAAGGGTAAATATATCCAGACTTGGTATTTATCAACAGACAGGGAGCTTCCCACCATGCTATTCTTGGGATCCCATTGGCCACAATTGGGTCAGATGTCCAAGGGAGTCTGAGAGAGCCAATTAATAGCTAGCATTTTCAGCCCTGATGTGTGTACATATGATAGCAGAAGGGGGTGTTTGAAGCAAGGAAGAAGGTGACAGGGAATGACAAGTCATAAGCAACAAATTGTCCTTGCTCCCAGTGAGTGATAATCATGATTGTATTTTCTGTAAGTTAAGCTATGGATACTGACTAGCATAAATGAAAGTCCTCTTTATGTGAGAAAGATGTGTGTAGTTTCCATACCTGGTAGAGCCCTTCTTCTCTGGAGCAAGATCAATATAGACATTATCAATCATACAATAAACCAATTTTGCTTCTGCTTTTGTGCTGGCTTCCAGAAAGCTCCAAGGTGAACTTATGTCCTACCACTGGTAAGCATTATTTCTCATGGTATATATTCTCTGACCTCACTTCACTTCCAGATTCATTTGAACTTGCTCCACCCTTAATTTTTCCCCAACCCCTTCTCAGATAATCCTATTTTATTTCATTTCAACCTATTGCATGTATTTTTGCAAGTACTCTTCAATCTTCGATCCTTTTGGAATGAAGCCAAATCTAAAATAACAATTAATTACCTACTGATGTTTTTATAGCCTGATATTAAATTATACTTGAGAATTGGGACTATGCCGTACTGATCTTTATATCTCCTATGTTTCCTCATATACAGCAGCACCCAATCATTGTTTGCGGAATTGGATTGATGCATCCCTAGGGCCATCTGAGTCTGCCAGTTCTCTAAATGTGGCCTGCCTTTTATTTTCTAAGAGATCTTAGGATTACAGGTATCAACTAGTTGATGTGTTCATGGACAGATAACTAGAAACAAGGCATCCCCACCCATGTAGTTCCAAGTGTGAATTCCTGAACTAGCATGACATTGTTATATCAGACAAATGCTTAAAGGTATTGATCTGAGTTGACTAAATAGTAGCTCAGCCAAACCAACACACAGATGCCAGTCACACTGGGCCACAACAGCCCGAGACGGGCATAGGAAACTAGAAACTATTCAGTTGCAGCCCCTCCAAACCATGTTTGACATGCTATTTATCTTCTCCCACTGAAACTCTCTCCTTCCAAATAAATGGGGGTGGGTGATAGCTTGGGGGTTGTTTACCTTCTACTGAACAAACAAGTCTGAATTAGGCATTAGGAGCAGTGAGTCTAAAATGATGAACGCGCTTACCCTGGCATTACTTAGAAAATGGGAAAAATAGATTACTACTTGGAAAAACTCACTGGTTTGGAGAGCAGCAGGGACTTAATTGCAGGTCTAACGCGGCACAGCCTCAGTTCTCTTCAACGAAGCGAAGACCTTGCTCAGAGCAACAGGCAGAAAGGGGATCCCTTGGAGAGCTCTGTGATTTGTGGCAAGCCAGCAGAGACGCAAAGAGCAGGATAGAACCCGAGATCTTCCCTCTAAAGGACACGGTGATGCTCCGTTTCCATGTGCCCGTGGTTATTACCTGGCATCTTGTGTAACACATTTTACTGGCTTGGAGAGCCTCGGGGAACATCTTCTTGTCCCATGGGATACGTGAGGAGTGGCGTGGTGAGAGAGCTTGAGAAGTGAGTGAAAGGATTTTTATTTCTTCGGCAGGATAAACAGCATGCTTTACTCCATCAACAGGTGTCCTTGATGTGGCATGTTCTTTTGGAATAACACACAACAACATAATGCAGTTTGCTGGAAATTCTAATTAAAATGAGGTACTTGTCTCCTGCCTCAGCCAAATGAAATTATGGAACAAGACTTGCAAGCTGCAAGGACTCATTTCAACAGTGCAACTAGCCTGAAAAATAGGAGTCCCTAACCAATAAAGTCAGCTTTCAGAATCATGGGATGTGAGGAGACCAGTGGTCCCAGCTAGAAGCATGTCTGTGTGGGAGGGTGCCTGTGCATGATCGAGCACCCACACTAGAAAACTAAGGGCTCTAAAATTCACATCGCCGTAATAGAACATGTGAACATGTGTTAATATTGACATGCAATATAATACACTAGAAGCTTCCCATAATGCCAGCCTCCAGTTATATGGCATAGACTAACCTTTTAGATAAAACCACCTTATAATGAGGTCCATTTGTTACTTCAGAAATGACTGCTCTGGCTGAGGCCCAAGGTCCACTAGTTGCATGTTGCCTCATCAATAAAATCCCAACATATTAATAAGGAATGGCATTCCATGTCTCCAGAGAGTCTTCTGTGGCCCTAGGTATATTTTTAAACCGGACTGTGTAAGAAGCTAAAAGGGAGAGTGCAGGAATCCATTGTTACTCACACCAGAATGAATTTTTTATGGACATGGTACAAATATCTTGCAATTTAGTTTACCAAAAATAATATGAACTGATATTACATTGATGAGTACTTTCTAAACACCAAACACTGTATATTATCTATTGCTTCTCTAAAGAATCCTCTGACATCCAGTTATTGTTCCCACTTAAAAACGATGATAGAAGGGTGCCTGGGTGGCTCAGTTGGTTAAGCGACTGCCTTCAGCTCAGGTCATGATCCTGGATTTCCAGGATCGAGTCCTGCATCAGGCTCCCTGCTCAGCGGGGAGTCTGCTTCTCCCTCTGATCCTCTTCCCTCTCATGCTCTCTGTCTCTCATTCTTTCTCTCTCAAATAAATAAATAAAATAAAATAAAAAAGAAAATCCTTTAAAAAAAAAAACGATGATAGAAGGGGTAAGTAACCTGCTTAAGGTCACCCAGGTAATAAGTGGTGGACCCAGGATTTGAATCCAGGCAGCCTGTTTCAGACCCAGGGTTCTGAGATGCAAATACCAATAGCCAACAATTGTATAATACTTACTTTGGGGGGGGCATTAGTGCTTTACATTTTTGAGACACATTTAATCTTCACATCGATTTTATGAGGTGAATATTGAAACTAACCCCATTTTATTGGTGAGATGAAGGAAGTGTACAGATGCGGCGTGTCAAGGTCACCCAGCTGGCAAATGGCAAGGCGGAGGGGGCCAGAGACTGTTTTCACTGTGATGCCCTTCTCTTGTTTCCACTGTGCCATTCCAAGCACCGAGTAAAGCTTCAAAACACCTCTGGCCAAAGGTCTGCCGCAGCTGTGCCATCTTGTTGGTTTTGAATTATACCTTTCTTTTTAAAACCATTTTTTAAATAAAAGGGTTTCCCAGAGGCATCCCTTTATATTTGCCTCTGCTTTTCTTTTGTGGATGGCAGCTGGCAGCTAAGAGGAACAAGTAGGTGAGGGAAGGCTAAGAGCAATGGGGATATTACTGGACATGGAGATTTGGAAACCATTCCTCGTTTATAGACCCCAAGTGATTCCTGGGCAATAAATGAGGGATCCTGCCTTGGCTATGACTTAGGCTGATGTGGCAGATATTTCCATCTAAATCTGAGTGATCGGGTACATGGACAGGTTTACTACAAGAGCTAAAAGCTAGGACTCCAGTGAGGTCAATTAATTTAAAAATAACTGTTCTCTTAGCAGCACCCCCCCTCCCCACAATATGCAGGACAACCGGTAGCAGCAATAAAATTTTTTTTTTTTTTTAGATTTTATTTATTTATTTGACAGAGAGAGACACAGAGAGAGAGGCAACACAAGCAGGAGGAGTGGGAGAGGGAGAAGCAGGCTTCCCGCTGAGCAGGGAGCCCGATGCGGGGCTCGATCCCAGGACCCTGAGACCATGACCTGAGCCGAAGGCAGACGCTTAACGACTGAGCCACCCAGGCGCCCCAGCAATAAAAAATTTAAAAAAAAAGAAATGAACTTGGCACAGAGGCAGTGGGAGGTGATACAGAGAAAGACAACTTCCTTAGTGAAGCAGGAGTGATAAATGAGGTTGGACATCTACATCAGTGTGTGCTCAGGGAATGTCAGGTAATCTTAATATTAACTTGGGAACATGTAATTAACACAGAATAACTTCTTGCATAAACCTCCACATCATTTACAATATCCAGAAGTAAACTAGTGGTGCTGTCTGCACTGTGGGGCTTCATCCCACCACCACGAGATCACGGCTGAGCAGAAACCAAGAGTCGGGCGCTTAACTGACTGAGCCACCCAAGCACCCCAGAATTAATTTTTAATTTTTTATTCTTATGTTAATCCCCATACATTACATCATTAGTTTTAGATGTAGTGTTCCATGATTCATTGTTTGTGCATAACACCCAGTGCTCCATGCAGAACGTGCCCTCCTCAATACCCATCACCAGGCTAACCCATCCTCCCACCCCTTCCCCTCTAGAACCCTCACTTTGTTTCTCAGAGTCCATCGTCTCTCATGCTTCGTCTCCCCCTCCGATTTCTCCCCCTTCGTTCTTCCCCTCCTGTTATCTTCTTTTTTTTTTTTTTTTAACATATATTGTATTATTTGTTTCAGAGGTACAGATCTATGATTCAACAGTCTTGCACAATTCACAGTGCTCACCATAGCACATACCCTCCCCAATGTCTATCACCCAGCCACCCCATCCCTCCCAACCCCCAAGAATTTTTTTTTTTAATCTCAGGATATCTTTTCTGTTTCTGGAAACTGCTGGTTACTGTACTTCTCCTTTCAATTTGTGCAATTCATCTCCTGTCTGAACTCATTAATAACCATGGCTCACTGGACACCTACTATGTGCTAAGTGCTTTTTACACACTATCACACTTATCTTCCTAACAGCCCTTAAGGATCCATCATATTAGCTTCATTTCCTGTGCCAGGAGACTGAAGCTTAGCAAGTTTAAGTAACTTGCCCAGGGAACAATGTGCCAGAAGTGACTGAGATGAAAACCCAGCTCTGTTTATTTCCAAAGTGCTGAGCCTACTGTCTCTAGGAGAATATATTTGGAGAGTACCCTATGAAACTAGAAAAATCCCAACATAACTGGGGAGTCTTTGGGGAAGGCAAGTGGCCAGTCATTAAAATTGTAAAAGTATTTGTGCTCTACAAACACATTCTAAAAATATACTTGTTCATGGGTTCCAGGATGTTCAGGGTTTGAAACTGGAAAAATAAAGTAAAATCATAAATAATAGGGGTGCCTGGCTGGCTCAGTCCGTTAAGCATCTGCTTTCGGCTCAGGTCATGATCCCAGGGTCCTGGGATTGAGCCCTGCATTGGGCTCCCTGCTCAGTGGGAAGCCTGCTTCTTCCTCTCCCACTCCCCCTGCTTGTGTTCCCTCTCTCAATGTCTCTCTCTCTCTCTGGCAAATAAGTAAATAAAATCTTTAAAAAAAATCATAAATAATAGTCAGGGGGATAATAGGTAAATACATGATGATTCATCTTTAATATGGAGCATTAGGGCACCTGTTAAAGGGAATGGGTCAGTGCTATACGTACTGATGTAGAAAAAAATCTTTAGATCATATTAAATCGTCAATCGATATTACAGAACAGGATGTATGGAATGATCCTATTGCTTTAAAAAATTTTATTTATTTATTTACTTTAGAGAGAGTGAAAGAGTGCAAGCAGGGGAGGGGCAGAGGGAAAGGGAAAGAATCTCAAGCAGACTCTCCACTGAGCATGAAGCACAATGTGGGGCAGGATGCGGGGCTCGATCCCACAACCCATGAGATCATGATCTGAGACGAAACCAAGAGTTGGACGCTTAATTGACTGAGCCACCCAGGTGTCCCGGAATGATCCTATTTTTTTAAAGCTATGTACATACATGCATGTGTATTATAAAATCATAGGGAAATACCTGGAAGAAAGCATCTGCTTTCCTGGAAAGGAAGTGAGAGTTTAGAAAGAATGGAGGGGACATAAAGGGAAACTTTCAAATTTTTATTTACTTTATAAATGTACATAAATGTTTGAATCTTTTATAGGAGAAAGGACTCACTATTTACTTACATAATTAAAAAAAGAAGTGGATATTTTAGGAACTATAGTCATCCAGCAGAAGTGTGTTTGTGTTTTCCTAGACCTTTAAGATATGTTAGTGTACAAGACATTTTCTCTTTTAGGATTTTGTTTGTTACATCCTTTCCACCCCTCCTCCCCAGTCTTTAGCCGGTTTCTGCAATTTAAGCATATCCCAGCAATGGATAATGAATAATTATTTCAGATAAGACTCTTGGTGTTGTTCCGTGACATGTTCAATGTAGGATCAACAAACACTAACAGAAATCACCAAGTTTAGGTCCCCTGGTCAATAATTCCACAAACCGAATGTGCCATTCTGGAACATCATATTGAGGACTCTAGTGGGCCCCAGCCTAGGCAAAAGCAAGCAGGGACACACTGACTTATGTTTTGAGATGTCAGTGGACAAGTACTGGAAATTCACTAGAGGCCCCGAAGGTATCCATCTGATCTCTTCTGAAGAGCCTCAAACAGAGAAGAGGTGGAGGGCAGGACAGCTTTCCTGCCCTGGGCATTCACAGAATCCATATCCATGGGCATCCAGTACCTCAGGAAAGATTTACCTGACTGATTCTGCCATCAATCCAGGGCAAATGTACCACGTGGGCAGGTCCCAGCACCACAGTCAGCATGGAGGGCCGGTGTTAGAGGTATACTCTACCTTAGATCAGAAGGGCGTGGGACTCAGAAAGCTTGTACGATTGCATTCACCAAAAAGAGGAAAATGTGTCATTTTCTATCTGTCTAAACAGCTGATCCCAGATCTCTCGATAATGTTGCCCAAGTGACAATCCAAATTGACTAAAAGATAGTTGAAATTATCAGGCAGCCTGGGCCACGGTCTCATTATCTTGATAGCACAAATATGGCCTTTAATAGCATGCTGTCATGGTCATGTTTGTCTCGGGAACATCGGATGATGATGGCTATTCGTTTGCATTTTTAAAAATACGTCTGGCTATCTGACAAGGTTTATATTCAAATTAAAATAATAACAAGAATTGGAGCTAGTGCCTTGTCTTGCAATTGTCCAGGGCAGTATTATAACCTATGATGACATTTGCCCCCTGTGAGCTCCTAAAGCTATGGTAAAAAAGAGATCTACAGTAATAGTTCCTTTTGCTTTTAAAATGTGAAATCTTTAAACAAACAAATAGAATGTGGCATTTCAGATACACTTCCACAGCACATAAGGAGGCTGCTAAGGCTCTTACCTCAGGGATAAAGACTTGTGTATGAAAATATGTCACTCTTCGCTGTTCTAACACGTCATGCTTATTAGCCCTAAATTTGGCTTTTGTTTGGTTTGCTAATAATATTTCCTCCTAATCTGCAATTATCAATTTGCCCATCCTGTTTTACTTTATCCCATTATCCGTGTTAAGTATCATCTATTTAAAGTTATTATCTCCTGTAGAACCACCATCACAATGGTGTTCCACCGCACGCCAGAGGGAGAGTGCTTGAGTAGGAAACGGGGAAGGATGGAGAAAACAGAGCGGGCAGTGGTTACAGTGGTTTTAAGAGGCGACTGCATAGACAGGACCTCTGTTTGCTCTTGCCAGTCTAGTGAAGGTGGCCCAAGGCGGGGTAGGAAGGGGAGGCCTGGGAAGACTTGTGGCAGGTGGTAAAACCATGCCGGGACCGGGCAGCATCATAAACCGGCGTGCAAGCCAGGACATCCTGGATGCTGCCCTGAATGCAGCCGCCGCCTTCTGCCAACGAGGCCAGGGCCCTGTCTCTCTTACCTGTTTTGTGCAGTGCTCAATGGCGTGTCATGCACCGGAGGTTTGTTAAAATATATAGGATGATGGTAAATACAGACTGAAATAAAGTGCTGAGAAGCCAAGCCTATTAACTCACCTTGAGGTCCTGGCCCTCATGGAGAAGCCAGGCAGAACAAATGGGCCTGTGATGCTCTGAGCCAAAGGCCCCCGGTGGGAAGACTCTGTGAGCAGCATGTGTAGCGGAATTAACGACACACTCCCTTTAATGTTCATCGGGATTGAACGCTGCTAATTTACAGCACTTCGGCATTTCGGGCCCCCTTAGCATCTTTCCAATTTTGCTAGTGGGGAGGTGACTGGCCCATCCACGGTCCCCATGGTGAGACTGTGGAAGCAGAACTTAGCAACAGAGTCCTGGGGTTCGCGGACGCCCGTCCTAACGAAGCTGCATTGTTCACGCCACTCTTAGTCCGCGACCCTGCACTGGCTCCGGGTTCCCTGGGCCCCGGTTTCCCGCGCCCCTCCTGGAACGGAGGAGCGCGGCCGTCCCACAGCAGACTCCGGGAGCAGAGTGTGGCTCGCCTTATATCTGTAGTTAAAAAGCAATAAATCTTAGGTCAGGTAATGAATTCCATTTTGAGTAATCTCATTATGGACATCTACTCAAAGAGTCTATACGGCACAAGCAGAATGACTGGAAAACCCAGTATAATGTGCTGGCTTTTTTCCCTGTGCCAAATTAACGGTGAAGGCCTCTAAAAGGATGCTTCATTAGGCTCTCTTATTATCAGAAATACTATACAAGCTGGAACTGGGGCCTGAGTGGAACTGTACTGCTCAGGTAACGCCCACTGTTGGATCAATGGCTGGCAGGACTCCAGCATGAAAGGACCTCTGAGCGAGGCAGCCTTCTATCCCCGGCCCCGGTGCACGGCTCTCTGCCGAAGCCTAGAAGAAGAAGGGATGAAGAGGGGGAAGAGAGTCCGGGGAGGTGTAAGTGGCAAGCACATTTTCTATGACTATCTTACAGGATCAAATAAGGTGCAGGATCTGTTTCACCTAATTGATCTTATTTTTTTCTAATTTTTTTTATTAACATATAATGTATTATTTGTTTCAGGGGTATCACTTAATTGATCCTAAATACAACTATCGAATTGTTCTTCCGGAAGAGTTATGTCACTACTCTATAGCCTTCAGCTGCTCCCCATTACTATCTAAAAGAGTTCAGCTTTCTCGGGCGCCCGGGTGGCTCAGTTGGTTAAGCGACTGCCTTCGGCTCAGGTCATGATCCCAGGTCCTGGGATCGAGTCCCGCATCAGGCTCCCGGCTCAGCGGGGAGCCTGCTTCTCCCTCTGACCCTATCCCCTCTCATGCTGTTTCTCTCTCTCTCTCTCTCTCAAATAAATAAATAAAAAATTTTAAAAAAATAAAAAAAAAGGATTACGTTTAAAAAAATAAATAAATAAATAAACTAAAAGAGTTCAGCTTTCTCATGCTGAAATTAAAATGATCCCCAAACTTTACATACCCATCACCTGAGGATCTTGTTAAATTGCAGTTCTGATTCATGGATGAGCCTTGGGGTGAGGGCTAAGATTAGACGTATGTAATAAGCTTCCGGGTGATTGATATCCGTGTAGCTTGTCTCTGCACCAACTTGGTGTAGCCAGACTCTAGAGCATTGGTTCTCAAACTTCGACTTACATTAGAATCATCAGAAGGGCTTGTTACACTAGAGATTCTGAGCTCCACCCCCAGAGTTTCTGATGCAGTAGGTCTGGGGTAGGGCTCGAGAATTTGCATTTCTCCTAAGTTCCCATGTGATGCTGACGCTGCTGGTCCCGGGGCCACGCTTTGAGAACCACTGCTCTAGGGTAATGGTTCTCAAACCCGACTGCACATATATATCATCTGATTTAAAATATGAAGATTTTAAAACATCCTGATTCCCGGCTCTACCCTCAGACTAATGAAATTAGAATCTCTGAGAATAGGATCCCAGCATGAAAATCTTTTTCAGCTCCTTAAGTGATTCTTAATATGAACTGAGACTCACTGCCTTAAAACATGGTTTCCAGCATAACTTTCCCTACAGCGTCCAGAAGGAAAACAGGACGATGTGCTCATCCCCGAATTAGCTTTCCGTACTATTATATTTCAGAACTTAGGCTTACATCGTTTTTCTCCCTGAAATAACCTCCTATATCCACTGTCAAAACTCCATCTGTCTTTCATGGTTTATCTTGAACACCATGAAGGCATGAAGACTTCCTCTAGGCCCATGGCCAGCTAAGAGCTTTTTAATATACTGCCTCCTAATTCCAGTCACAGATGGGAGTCTCACCCACCTCGCCTCATCCCTCCTTTCCGTTGCCACAGCCCTCCTGGGAGCCTCCTGTGGGAAGCCTGGGCCTGCCCTAGGGTTATCTGTGTCGCCACTGGCCTTTCCCTGCCAGCCTGCAGGTGCCCCGTGGGTAGAAGCAGCTTTGCCTTGTTCATTCTGCTCATCCCTCCCAAAGCTTTCGGTGCACTGTCCTACTCTAAAGTCCCTCGCTTAGTACCTGTTGAGTTGTTCTGCTTTTGTACCTCTGTGGCCCTTGACATACGCATTCTCTCACAATATTTTTACTCTCGTGCTTGTCTTGTTGTTGCCTGTAGATATAATCTTCCTGAGGGCAGGGATGGCATCACGCATATCTTTATCCACCCCTGCCCCCAGCACACACTCTCCTCTAAGTTCCTGCTACTCAAAATGTGGTCCATGGACCAGCAGCTTTGGAAGCAGTGTTGGAATTGCAGACTCTCAGGCCCCACTCAGAACTGCTGAGTTAGAATCTGCATCTTTTAAAAAGATTTTATTTTTTCACGAGAGAGAGAGAGCGCACAAGCAGGGGGGGAGGGGCAGAGGGAATGGGAGAAGCAGACTCCCCGCTGAGCAGGGAGCTCCACGAGGGCGTTCATTCCAGAATCCCAGGATCATGACCTGAGCTGAAGGCAGACGCTTAACCGACTGAGCCACCCAGGCGCCCCTAGAAGCTGCATTTTAACAAGATCCTCGGGTAATATGTGTACACACTGAAGTTTGAGAGACACTTCTTTGGATGGCAAAATAGTAAAATAATGAAGAGAATGGGTTCTGGACTCCACTTTTAGGCTGGGAATATTGAGTGAGTTCCAGAAACTCCCCGCACCCTAGTTTCCCCATCTGTACGGTGAGAAGAGTCTTCATCTCATAGAGATGTGGGAACATTAAATAATGCAATGTGAATAATTGAATAATGCCTCCTAAGTCACCACTCAGTGTGTTATAAGCCCTTAATAATACAGTTTGAACTATTATTGCTCAATTAAAACTGGTTAACTTTAATTTAAACTGCCACCCAGACTAGGTAAGAAAATGAAACACAATTCTGCACGGATTTCAGAAACAGGAAATGTAAAAGGCAATAAATAAAAATATTAAAAACCCTTTAGCAGACGTTAAGGAGCATGTCAAATCCTTCCTGCGTCCAACCTTAGGCAATTCGGTGGTTGGAGCCTTTAAAATTGCCATCCCCCAAATTTCTGCTGCGTCACCAGGTTTTTCTCTACTGCGCAATTCTTTCAGGCCACCTTTATTCTGCTCTACGTAAAGAACAACTTTATAAGTGAATTTTGTTTCTCAGACTCCTTAATCTGCCGCTGTCGCGATGACCTCAGCGGCCATAAGATGTGCGCCTTGCTTGGCTGAAACGTGTGTGCACACTGCCCCCTAGGGGGTCTACTCTGTCATGACCCTCAAAACCAAGAAAAAAAAATCCCAAATCGTGTGTGTGTGTGTGTGTGTGTGTGTGTGTGTGTGTGTAGTTAGCTGGGAGGAAAAGGGCGGAATCCTTGACTGTGACAGTCTGTCTAGCTTTGAAATTACTACCGGGCCACTCTGAATTTTAAGTAATAAATAGTATTCCGCACCGGTGTGGGGCCTCACGGGAATTCGCGAAGAAGAACTTGATGTGTATGACCGGGGTTTGAGTCCCTCAGATGTTTGGAATAAAGGCATTGACTATAGTGACAGTCTAGAATGACAACCAACATCTGAAATGAGACCTTAACTCTACTGTATTTGGGGATATGAAAATGATACATCTATACCCCATACAGGATACCCCAATTTTAAGCTGTTAGGAGAACAACAGGACAAAGTTAACAAATAACTGTTGAGAGGCTACCATGTGCCGGCCAGTGTTCCAGGCACGTGTGGTCCTCGCTGAACACTAGAGGCGAAGATCCCTGCTCTCATAGAGCTGAAATTAACACCAGTGAGCCTCCGCCCTGTCGCCCTGCTGTGTCCTTCCACTCCAGCTCTGGTGAGCTTCCCTTGGTTCTGGGGAGGCACTGGCTTGCCTTGGAGTGAAAGACAAGGGCCGTGTGCCCCCCGTCACTCCAGACCCCTGCGCACAGACAACCCTGTCTCTCTCCTAATAGGGATGTTTTTCTTTCCTTTTTCTTCCTCCCTCCCTCCCTCCCTTCCTTCCTTCCTCCCTCCCTCCCTCCCTCCCTTCCTTCCTCCCTCCCTCCCTCTCTCCCTCCCTCCTTCCTTTCCTTCCTTCCTTCCTTCCTTCCTTCCTTCCTTCCTTCCTTCCTTCCTTCCTTCCGTCCTTCCTTCTTCTCTCTCTCTCTTTCTTTCTTTCCTTGTTCCTTGCAGGATTTTGTTGGTTTTGATATATATATATATAATTATATTTTGGGGCAGGTGCTACAACACATCGTGGCATCTGACTCTTGTTTGGGCCCCGTAGTGGGGGACAGAGAAGGTCTGTGAGGCTCTGAGGCACTCAGGAGAACCAAACTAGTTTCTGGTTAGAGGACCCCCCCCCCCACAAGGCCGACAATGGCTTCAGTTCAAAGGTTCCATTTGGACCCACACACTTAATGAGTACTTTTCCCTCTGAAACGGTTATCAGTGCTCACCTCCGGTCTCCAAAACTGCCTCCCGATAGTTCGTAATTCCTTCCCCATTGGCATTCTGAAGACACACCGGCCAGGGCCCTTTGCTGTCAATGTGTCGTGGAGATGGTGGGAGGGAGTCCCTTTGCCTGCAAAGTGGCAGTGACCACTGAACCTTTCCCCAGGGCTGTCCCCGAGAGAGTGTGCACGCAGGCCGTGGGGTTCGAGGGGACATCCTGCAGCCCATCCCGGCCTCAGGCAGTTCACATCCCGCTGGATGCTCCTGCCTGTCTCCTTCCTTTTCCCTCCTCTAGGGCTCTCTGGTGCTGGGACTGAGAACTGAGAAAGAACGTCTTCCACCGTGAAGTTCTCAGGTGTCAGTTACTGGATTTACACCCTTTCCCCCCCAGCCAACCACCCTCGATTGATTCACGGCCCACTGTGTGCTGCTGGGCGTCGGGCTCTGCCCGCCCCGTTCTCCATGCCATCTGCAGCCCTCGAAGCGTGCCTACCACGTGGCAAGCACTCAGTAAAGAGAACTCGTAGGCCCATCGCCTGAGCGCTGACTGTGCATGGAGCACTGTTTATTTCTGATTTAATCCATCTTCAGAAAGAGCCCCATTTTTTCAGCCGAGAAACGAGGCTTGCAGAGCCTAAATAATTTGCTCTCCGTCACACAGGACTTAGTGAAAACAGAATTTAAACCCAGGAGTCTAACTTGAAAGCCTTTATCCACCACGCTGTGCTACTCCCCCGTGGAGTGAGACACCTTATTTGATAATAATGTGCCTCCTTGTTCGGGAAGTAAAACTAATAACTTGGTTCAGTTATTAGAAAATCTTCCCATAATGTAGGAGTTAAGGACTGCCTCAGTAATTATTTCTCATCTCTCCCATCCTTCCCTCTTGGACTGGGGATCAGACGTCTTCCCAACTCGGCCTCTTGATCAGTACTGCTCACCAGGAGCCTCCCTCCCCCACCCCCCAAAAGGCAAATGATGACATTAGCTGTGGCTTCTTAGCGTGAGGCAGAATAGGCAGCAAACGGAGCGCCCCAGGAACTAGCAGCAGGAACAGGGCCACTACCACATGCGCTAAGTGCCTGTCCATGGCTTCCTAACAAATGGCTTCACTGAGACTCTCTGTCCTCCAGGTCAGCCGCGGCATGTCCACTCGAGGCTGCTAAAGGCCACGCTCCTGCAATCTCTTTCCTGCTCTGCAAACTGACACTGAAACCATAATGAGCCTGGAGGAAGTCAACCAGACAGGAAATAAACCCCTTGGGTGCTGGTGCTGGTGCTTGTGGAGTTTCGGAAGACCACTCATCCCTCGGGAAGGCGCTTGTTTGATGCAACTGTGGCCAGCAATTCCTTGCTCCCTTGTGGCGGGGAAAGGCCGGTGCAGATTGATTTCAAAATGAACTTGAAGCTCCGAGGACAGGTAGGGCGTTGACATGGCAAGGCCACTTTGACTAGGGCAGGCGGTGACGTAAGATGAGCCTTGGTCAGGGTTTCCTGAGGCAAGAGCAGCGTTGATGGGCTTTATTTTTAGGTGGTATTGATATTTTTAGTGAAAGTCCAAGAGCATCTCCATTTTGGGGGGTCAGGGGGTGTGGGGGGAAGGGATGATTTCCTGAGGTTAGTCATTTCCTCGCTGCTGGTGGAGAGATTTAGCCATGCTCCTATGTCACAGGAAGTGCCCGGTGATGGTAAACACTGCTGACATAATAGGAGCCGACACCGCTGGTGTGTGGAGCTCAAACACTCCTTCCTGGCCCTTGGGCCAGGTGAGTGGAGGCTGCTTCCTGTTTTCAGCTCGAGGAGGAACTTTCAACTTCTGAGAGCTGCTCTGGAGAATCCATCACAAGGCCTGCTGGGGTAAGCAGCCAAGACCAGACACCGGAAAGCAAGTTGGTGGCAGAAATTGTTGGATGTGTCCTGGCCCCTCCCAGAACTGCTGAGTCATTGTGCACTCCAGGAGGTGTGTATGGATGCCAAGTGGCTTTGATTCCAAGATCATAAAGCAATCCTGGTCTGAAACCCACTTAGTAGCCAGAGATCCCCTTAGTGCCTGGATCGCATGTCTACCGATTTCACCTCTGAGATTTCTGAATCTGGTTCCTCCACTCTACCTCTGTGATGTCAGTGACATCCTAGCTCACGTAGAGATTAGGGGAGTCACCTGCTGTTCTGGGACAACAATCTCTCCCGTGCGGTTCCTCCTCCGTGTTGCTGGTAGATGCAGCATGGAGAAACACACAGCGGCTTTGTCACCATTCCTCTCCGCCTCGTCCATAGTAGACATTGCTAATCGGTCATGGACTTTCACTGCTAAGCCCAGACATGGGTGATCACACCGTCTTTCTTAACACTGTCCCTCAAGCTTTCATGACCAATCAACTGGAACTGGCATTTGACATAAAGTCAATTTGCCATCTTGGTGCTTGTGTTATCTTCCTAAAAACTAAATCCGATTGTGTCTCTTCCCTGATGTGAGACTTGTTCTGTCTCCCTGGTGCCTTCAAAAGGAATTCAGCTTCCCTGGCATGGCATGGGCTCACCTCTCCCTAGCTGTGTGGCTTCATCTTCTCGCCTCCCTTCCCCCGACTTCCTGCCCCAAACACACACCCCAGGAAACTTCTTATTCTTTCCCAAAAATGTTCTGCTTTTGCCTGACTCTTGGCCTTCCACAGGGTTTTCTTGCTTTCTAGATTTTCCTTTGTCTTTTCTCTATTCTGCAAACTCTTAACTTGTTTTTTCAAACCCTCTCTATTCCTCTTTTGTGATGTCTCCATGATTCCACTCAGCAAGGCCAGTGGCCCCTCTTCTGTGTTCTCATAGGCTTCTATTTTTACTTCTATTAAAGCATTTGTTATTTTAATATCTCCTGTGGTATATATGTTATAATATGTTGTGGTTATTATAGTAATTATATTTATTATAATTATGGTCAAACATTTGCTGATTTATTCAACACATTTATTGGCTACCTTCTATGTGTTGTGTTAGTAATAGGTAAATGAATACACAGAATAGATGTTTAATGAACTTTTATTCAATGAATGAATAAATGATATTTAATTGCTAATCTAAGCTGCCTTTAGCCTTGTGTATATATATATTTACTTATTTATTTATTTACTTGAGAGCTAGAGAACACAGGCAGGGGAAGCGGCAGAGGGAGAGGGAGAAGCAGACTCCCTGCTGAGCAGGGAGCCCCATGTGGGGCTTGATCCCAGAACCCTGGGATCATGACCTGAGCTGAAGGCAGACACTTAACGACTGAGCCACCCAGGTGCTACATCCCTTATATCTTTACAGTAGCTCCCTCTAAATTCCAGGACTTAAATCTTTCCCTAAGTCCTATAGAAACTATGAAAATAAATATTTTTAAAACTTATTTTTACAAATATCAACCCAGATGTATATATGATTACATAATTTCAGTCATATCCTTTTTTCTCCTTTTTTGGCTTTCATTTCTTCCCCACTCCATCCTATAATTGGCACCTCTAGGTGACCAACCCAGTTTACTTGAGATTGGCCCTATTTTAGCAGTGAAAACCTCACATCCTGGAAAATCCCTCAGTCCCAGGCAAACCAGGATGGGTAGTTACTCTTCTTCATCGTAGCTCTATGTTTCTTTCCTAAGTAAGCAATTTTTAAAATGTGTGTTCTTCCATATTTTTCTCTGTATTAATATAGTACTCTTATTGTTGTTTTATAAAATGAGGCTATATTCTATATTTTATTAGATTCTGTATTATTATATTACATTATATTATATCATGTTAAACACTTTTCCTTATCCTAACTCACTCACTAACAAAACTGTAAAAAAAAAAATCAAGTCAACTGGTATAGCTCTGGGTCAGTCTCTTTATTTCTCTATGCTGTGAATATTCCATAATATTTTGGCCGTTCACTTACTGATGGGCATTTATGTTATTCCAGGTTTTTTGGGGGGGAGGGGGGACAATGATGATACACATACACACGCACACACATATCTTCATGTACTGATGTTTTTATTTTTATGAGAAATAATTTTCAAGAGTAGAATTGCTGAGTTGAATAGTAAATGTAATTTCAATTTTTATAATTATTGCTAAATTGCTTTCCTAAACAGCTATAACACATCACATTTCTGTCATCATATGTAAGAATACCCTTTCCATCACATCCCCACCAGCCCACCATCACTTGGTGTGATAATTCTTACTAATTTGTCTGTCTGATGGTTATAAAATGGCATCTCATTGTTACTTTAATTTGCATTTCCCTGACTACTAGTGAATTTGAGCATTTAAAAAATGCATTTGGCCATTTAAATGGGCTCTTCAGTGATTTGTCTATTTGTATCTTTTACCTACTTTTCTGTGGGATTTTTTGACTTATCGACAATTTTAAGAGGATTTTGTATTTACAGATGCCACCTCTTTTAAAATCTGTTACATTTTTCCAGCTCTGATATTTGCCTGTGATTTTATTTATTAGATCTTCTGTGATACAAATTCTCTTGATTTTTATATATTTAAATGTGCCTATCTTTTCTTATCTAGCTTCTGGATTCCTAGTCTTGGCTTGGTAGTTCTCCTCAACCCATGGATTACATGTGTGGCGCCTTTTATTTTCTTAAAATTCTTTTTGTTTTATTTTTCACATCAAAGTCCCCCATTTTTATCTTATATAGTTTGACTATGTTACACCTACCCCATTCACTGGGAGACAGATCATTTATAGACGTTCTCCTAGGTATCCAGAGTCCCAGCTGAGTCTCTCTTTCCAAGCCACCTGCTTCCTTGTTCCTACTCCCATACACCTTGCATTGAGTCTCAAACCCAAAGCTAGTATCCATCAAGCTCTCTCAACAGTGCAAGTAACCCTACTCCAAGGTTGTTAAATGATCTTAGTGGGGGCGCCTGGGTGGCTCAGTTGGTTAAGCGGCTGCCTTCGGCTCAGGTCATGATCCTGGAGTCCCAGGATCGAGTCCCGCATTGGGCTCCCTGCTCAGCGGGGAGTCTGCTTCTCCCTCTGACCCTCCTCCCTCTCATGCTCTCTGTCTCTCATTCTCTCTCTCTCAAATAAATAAATAAAATCTTAAAAAAAAAATAAATGACCTGAGTGCTAACACGACCACAATAATATCTTTGGACTAAAATTTGTGTGTAATATTGATTTTTGAATTTTGACCATTAGCTTCAATCCTCCCTTCCCTTTTTTTTTTTTAAACAATATTCTGATTATCCTCTGGGTAATAGTTCCTTTACCCACTCTCAGCCATATGCTTCCAAGTAGAGTTGACTCCATCCCCAGATCCAGGGGTGGAACAAGGGGCACATTCCTAGGCCATTCAGTACATTGCATTGCTCTGGCCAGCATAATGGCTGAAGGAAGTACCCCAATCACAGCCAAAGAGACATAAGAGGATATTTTGCCAGACCTTCTGGGAAAGAGAAGTTTTTACCTTCTCTTCTTCTTGCTGGTAGTACATAGTACAGTATCCGGTAGAGAATGATGTAATACTGGGATATGTTGGCAGCTATCCCGGTACCAACCAGCCTGATCACAGAGCCAAGGAAGTGGAGCCAAGAAATGGAAGATGAGAAACTGGGTCCTGATCCCATTGTTGGAACCTTGGATCAAGCTCTGCAGAAGTGGATCCCTTTGACTGTTTAATTTCATGAACCAGCAAATTTCTCTTGTTTAAAAAAGCTATTTTAGATCAGTGTTCCCACCTCTTGTAACTAAGAGTTTTAAGACATAAGACCTTTCTTCTCAGCTGCAGTCACTTAATGGGGCTTCTTAAGGAATTCTCCGTATCATGTCCCAAATTATCATATATGGGGGGAGGGGACTCAGCTTGATGCCACATCCATCTCAGGGACTGAACTGCCATATGTGTGTTTGCACCAGAGCTGAGTTACATTCTGGGAGAGGAAGTCCACCTGAGAGATGAGGAAGCCAGGCATACAAGCTTGGCCTCCTTTGGGATGGGGGGGGGGGGGGGATTTGAGGAATAGCATGGGGTTGTCCCTAGTTCCCTGTGTTGGAGTCTTCAGAAAGAGGGAACCATGTGTAAAAATGGAAAGAATTCCTCCCCACAAATTCTGTAAGACCCCACAGTGTGTTTGGCACACCCTACAGCCCATGACACAGTGGCAGGGACCAATTCTGACACTTCCAAGGTTTGAGATACTAGAGCAGTTGAAGGGGAAGTAGCCAGAGAGGAGACGAGATCTTGTAGAAGCAACATCGTCTTTCAGGAATTAGGAAGTGCTCAGTTGATAAGCAGGGTCTTATCTTGAGTGCAGCAGAACTCATCCGAGCTAACAGTGGTGCCAACAGACAGCACCATCTGGCAGACCCAAGGCTGCCCAGCAGTGGGAAGCTGGAGTGGAGAGGAGGAAAAAGCAGTGTGTGTCATATACTAACTCATCGGATTTCTCTCATGTGTATATGAGATACCTCCTGGAGACTCCACGAAAAACTCTGGATGGGGTTGGGGTGGTGAATATGGAGGAACCTGAGGTCCTGTATTGGTAGATGGGAACAAGATCTTGCAAAATAAATTACTGCCATAAATGAACTATAATAACAGGTGAGACCATGTTGTGATTTTGCCAGTGTTGGGACCATGCCTATTTCTCTCTTGGCTTACCTTCCTTAGCCACATTCTCCTTCCAAAACCTACCCTCCCTGGGAGAAAGTCTCCCCTGATATCCACTAGGCAAAGTCAAACTCGCCCTCTACATTCCCCTAAATCTTTGAATAGGGCTCCTATTCTTAACGCTTTCCATGCTTTCTGTCATTTGCTTACATGTCTCTCCCGCTATACTCTGAATGCCTACCTTGTGCTCACATTTTATTTTCCCTGAACTGAGCACCATATAAATGGTTATTGAATTACCAAATGGTTATTGAATTACCAAATTATACATTTGTCTAGGTCTGTCTTTGAGGTAGAAAATATTTAGAGCCAGAGTCTGGTTGAGCTGCTACTCCATTTCAAATGTAAGATTTTTGTGGGTTGGTTCACTACTGAACTTTTCTTGTTTCTGTTTTACTGGAAAATCAGTTTCTCTTGTTATTTTTCCAGACAAGAGGGGATGTGGCTAAAAATTGAGGGCATCTGACTAGGTTTTTTGATTTAGTGACCTTAATCTCCAATGCCAGAATTAATCTTTCTTTTGTGAGGACCATTTAAACCGAGAAAGAGTTAATACTTACACTACATCACGAACAAATTGCCTCATTCAGGAAGGAAAAAAAAAATTCTCCCAGAAAATTGGATGTCAGTGGATTATTCCCCTCTCAGATCCATGGATTAGTGTGTATGGGGTGGGGAGGGCGTCCAAGTGGGAAAAAATGTCGTATCAATGTGTTTGAGGGCAATGCTTGCTCTTTCATCCCTCCTCAGTTATGGGTTTCACCATCAGCATCACATGATGCATGTCACACTGCCTACCTCACTTATGCCTATTATGGAATTTTGTTTATTAAAAATTTGAGAGCTCTTTAGAATTACGATACACTTACATCAACACTGACCGATGATCCATGCTCTCATTTTTCTTTCATCCAAACACTGGCAATTCAAAAATTCTTTAAGATGAGGAGGACCTTAAAATATTATCCCTTACTTTATGGCCTCATCATAAAAAATATTTTTATGCAGTGAAGATATATGGCCTATATAAACTATGTAAACATGTATTTTCTTAAAAAGATTCACAATTTATGATGCTCATTGAAAAAGATAAATATTAGGTTTAGTAAGCCAAGAGTGAAGTTACTGAATCTTTAAAAAGAGAGAGAGAGACCTTTGAGGTATGAGTGCTCATTTTCCTTGATCATTTAAATAGCCCTGGACACTTTGTAGAGACCTTCTAAATGCATTCTTCATCACTAATGACATTTTCATGAAAGCAGATATTTCTTATTTAACAGTCCAACTATTTCTCTAGCATGCTCTTCAACTTCCATCACAAAAGGCTGAGGACAAGTTGAAGTTTTCACAAGGTGGCTAATAAAATTATAGGCCTGATGGATAGTCGAGGACCTTGGGTTTTTCTCTTAAGTTCATGGATCCAGAAATCCTAGGAACGGTGGCCAGAGGACATGTCTGCCGGTTTGGAAATAGACGGGGGATCACTGACACTCTAGGAGGAGCCATAGCTATTGATCTCCTGAGTAAATGGCTTGGTGTTGCCATCTCAGGTGTTTGAAGGCCATGGTCAGGGCAGCAGGTGTGATCTTGTGATGCTGTCTTGAAATGACAATGACACATCAAGAAAACGGGGCTTCCCTACAGAGGTGGCCAAGGAGGGGTTGAAGATGAACGAAGGGCAGGGCTTTGGTCTGAGCAGGAAACATGTAACCTATTTTCTAAATAAAATGATTTTTTCCCCAAAGATGTCTTTAAGGTGCCAGCTATTCATATGTACCCACGAGAGTGGTTTCTCAGGGGCAGTGTCTTCCAAATCAAGGAGGTTCCCTGGTAAAACGCTTCAGTGGCCATTAGATGTTGGCACTGGGAACGCCTGCCCGCCCGAATTAACGGCCACCCCGATTTCTCACAAGGCATACTGCCCTGTGGAGGAATGGCACGTTACCAGCTCCCTGGCATCTGAACGGGTTCAGACATAAATCTCACCAGCAAGAGGAGAGGAAAGTGAAAATAAAGTGTGAGGCATCAAAAGGAAGTTGCAGAATGCATGGCAGATGTTGTGAGATTTGTCTAGCAAAACCCTGTGCCAAGCATGTGATTGATGACATTAGCCAGAGAGGTTAATGGCTCTGGACGGTGCAGCTTGGGCTTTTTAAAAGTAAGCACAGAACAAATGCTAAGGCCGCAGCAGGAACGGCCAGCTAAAGCAAGGGGGGTTTTCAAAACAAATAGCATGTCATCTGCTTACATAACATCGATGGTTGAGGCGAACGGAAGGCGAAAAGTAGTCAGTGGGCCCCGCGGTGGTGGGGGAGAGGGCCCTTCACGTGCCGACTCCTTTGAAGGTGGCGGATTTTGAGTGACAAGCAGGTTACAATGAATTCTGCAGGAGGCAATGACATGCCTAGTTACATCGTGAATATTTTGGCCTTAATTTATGCTGTGAGCAATGGCTGAGCCCAGGTCCATTACGTGCCCACTGAAGATGATTTATGTGAGTTTCATGTACTTGGACTTTAATTATTCACATGATTATCAATAAAAAATAAGGGCAGAGCAGTGTTGAATGTGAACAGGTTGGCAGGGACAAACAGCTGATTGCAGGGACGAGATGTAGATGAGGGCAGGAGAACACTGCCTTTTTCCTCACATCAGGGCTGAGAACAAATTCATAAGCAGGATTTACACTTTTCCTCCCTTTTTCACAAACATACAAACTGCCAACCTGTTAATCAACTCCCTGATGGCAGACAAATGTCTCTGGGAAACATGTGCCAAATATCAATTGTTATTGGCTGAAACTCAATAGGATAGAGTGAACTGATGCTGCCATTCTACCCCGTGCAAGGCAATCACTGATCAATAGTAATTGGACATCACTGTGTGAGGAGAGAATGTTGACCCAGGGATATCGCAATGAGTTATGGTGCATATTAATCACTGTCTATACGTTTCATCAATGTAATTTCTGTCCAACAACCTGCTATGGTATCCAACTCTGGCAGTGGGGCTCCCATTTTTCCCCGCAAGTATTAATTTGAAGGGTAAAACTGCATGATTCAAGAGATCCCAATTTCGTGCCCCTTACCCTTGATTTGGTGTGAGCCTCATGCTCTGTTGGGTTAGAACTCCGCACAGGCTGCAGAGTGGGCTAGAAAACCTCTGTCCCCTGGGGAGAAGGAAAAAAAAAATGAGAACGAAGTAAGCAACAGAAATTCATCTGGAATGGGGCTCTTCCCCAGAAGTAACATTTGGTTTAGCTCTTGTTCTCCTCCTCTCACCTAAGAACTTGCCAAGGGACAAGCAGGAAGAGAAAAAAATTTTTTTTTCAAGATTCAGGCCCTAGAAAAAAAATGGAACTATTCTAGGATAAAAATAAAAATCCTCAGGAACGTTCTCTTTGGAGATTCAGTTGTTGGCGGCAGATGCACCTTCCAGCTGTGGGGACAGGTGGGGGGTTACTGCCACCCATGTCAGGATGAGCTGATGAATGCTCTTTCCCCAGGGCTGCTTGCATGTTGAACTTGGTGGGTTAGGTAGCACAGTTGTTGCTGAGTAAATGCTGCCCTGTTCTTTTACTTCATGTTTTAGGGAGCAGAGGTTTCCTGAGCTTGAAGATTTAATGGCAATTCTCATAATGGTTATGATGCTATTAACCAACTCCTTCCATCAAAAAACTTTTTTTTCCTCATTTCTTTGCCTGGTATTTTTAGGATAAAATGCATTTTCCATTAGCAAGAGGAAAGCCTGAAAATAATTGAGATTGGATTTTTCTGGAGTAGAATCCCAACAAAGTTTTTCTGGTATAACAACACTGAGACTTCAGACAGAGCCAATACCAGGACTCCAGGAAGTTGTCTCACCAGGGGAGGCAGTTTTGGGAGGGGAAAAAAAAAAAAAAAAGCAAAGGTGGCAGGAACACATGGTGGGAGGTGGGAGAGCAGCTTCCCTTCTGTGAGAAACCCAGGCCTGCTGGGAACAGGACCTGAGGCAGGGATGTGGTTTCTTAATCAACACTTTCCCAGTTAGTCAACACTCACCAAATTAAGGAAACATCATAAGAGCAGAGAGGAGTAGGCCTCCAAGGGCACATCTGTGCCTCCCGCAACAGCTTCTCAGCCAAGCAAATGGCGCCAGCATGTTGTAACATGGGCCATTTCCAGAACGTGTGTTGGGACCTCTTCCATTTTCCCTACCTGCTTCTTAAACCATGTGACCCACTCCAGCTTTTTCCTTGTGAGAGTCATTTGGGAACAGTTGGAACAGGATGATAGCCTGCTCACCTGGATCCAACTGAGCCAAGTGGTTGATTGGGAGCTCAGATGTCTGCCCAGGTTTGAAATTCTAGTTGGAAGGCCTTGGGTTTGTCAGACGATCGGGAAATATTCCAAGGCCAGACTTCAAAGTCCAATTCTCTAAACTCTCTTCTTGACAGTGGGCCAGAAGTGTGGCAAGAGCGGTCCAGCTGTACCTTGAGAGTTTAGGATTTCCTCCATCAGACCTGACTCTTAGTTCTTGCAGAAATAAAAGAGAAAGAGAAAAGTTGAGATGTTTATAGAAAACTACCTTTCCGTAATGTTTTACATTCACATAAAATAATTATTTCCCCTGTTAAGAGCACTTCTATTTCTTATTTGATGTTCATAGTAACTTTTGATGTAAGCATTACAGGTATCTGGGGCTCCAATTTACAGATGAGCAAACTGACCCTGGCGTAATTATTCTATCTTCTCAAGCACAAATAGCTTAAGTTGCTTGAACTATAAACAAATTTTTTTTTGCCTTAAGTCCCGACGTTTCCTCCTTTTTTAATGCGTCTTCAACACAAATTTTATACTACATTGACAAAGGAGGATCATAGAGAATATAAGTAAGTCTACATTTAGTGTCTTATTAAAAAAAAACACACACACTTTTGAAAATGCCTTCCTAGTTTTTCAAGTAAAAGATACTCTGCAAGAGATTATCTGGTCACTTTGCCTCCACCCCCCAAGTGTTAGGCAGGGCCTTTAAATCATTCAAGACAGCTAAGAAAATCTCCTATTTTTAAATACCCCAAGAGAAAGAGATTGCTCAGCTTTTGTGGGTAACTTTTCCTGATGTTTAACATTTCTCAGTCAGGAAATTCTTTCTTGTGTCCGAAATCCCTAATGCATGTAGCTTGAACCCACTTCCTCCAGTCGGTCTTAGGCGGAGATGCCGAACAGCTGGCTGTGTTCCTTAGCGTGAGAGATCATTCCAGAGAGAAGGTGAAGGCTGTTAAACCACTCCTCAGCCTTTTCTTCCACAGGTTCAATAATCCCTACTCCTTTCACTATTTCTCAGAGGTCTCATTCCCCAGCCCTTTCATCATCTCTATGCTTTTTCCCACATAACTCAAAGTTTCTGTTGAGATACGGGCTGGAGGCAAGGTGAGCCTCTGTTCTTGAGGTAGGGGTTCTGGAAAGGGGAAGAAACGACTTATTAGGACTGACCAGCGCCCACTCCCCACCCTGAATCCTGATGATGCCACCGGCGCTCAGAAATCCAACATTCTCAAGGACTTGAATGGATGATTAGCGAAATGCCTTTAGAAAAAACAATAGGATATTTGGCAAAACCCGCCTTGAATATCTCTATTTGTACCCAGTGTACTCCCTTCTTCAGACTGAGAAAGTCTCCAAAACGATCTCAAAAGCTGTCTAAAAATGACTCACTGAAGAATTTTTCTTGGGTAGAAGGGTCCAGAGCACCATTAGTTATTTAACATTTCACATGCTTTTTACATCCTTACTATAATACCATGTGGACCTGCTAAAGCACAGGCTTTATATAGTTCCATGATTTTGCTCCTGCGTTTGATATTTAGCCATTGACTTAGTAGGTAATTATTATAAAATTCATGTGGTGAATAGGACCAAGATGTCAAGCAGCTTTATATAAAAGAACAAAAACTATGGGATAACTTTGAACTTGAAACCATTTCATGTTCTTGCTGATCCTTGAGAAATAGCTACAGGTGTTCCTTGAGCGAGGTCAGAATGTCATATGAAGGATGTGGTGATGGGAATGAATCCTTTAGGGGTAGTTCCTAAGCATGGTGTGCATCTGTTATGCATCTAGGGTTAGCTAGGTAGGTAGCAGGTCTAGAAGTCTTAAAGTAGGTGATCGTGAACAGCCACCTAATAACTACAGATGGGGCTCAAATTGGCACCAGCCAATAAACTAAGCCTGAAGACCACTGGCACAGTGTTTGGGGTAAGATAATGGAAGAAAAATGGACTGCGGAATGTCTAGATTCCAGCTCAGAATGATCGCAGCTGGCCTTGATAGTTGGTGGTGATTATCACCAAAATATGCCCTCTGCCTCAACACACACATTGAATTTATTTATTTAGCCAAATATGGTTGCTGAAAGCTTTTAGAAAAAGGGAAATATCATGTGCCATATAGAATTTTTATATTTACGGTGAAAGGTAATTAATTGATAAGGAAGACAAAATGAAAGTTGAAAAAATATCTATTCACAAGACCTATTCACAAGGTCACCTAAGGGACCTTCCTCTAGGCAGGAAACAATTACCTACTTTGTTTATCTTTATCATTAAGACCAAATGACCCTCTTCAAATGGTGTCAGCTCATTTCCACTGGCTCTTTGTTCCTCCCAGGGGATTCAATAGAAGTAAAACCCGAGGGTATGCTATTCACAACCTGAAATCTTATTCACCTGATTCCCTCCCTCCCCCTCCTCCCCCCAGTCCAAGACTAACTGTGGGGAACCAAACTGTGAGGACAGGGCCTTGCCACCTTCTTCCAGACTTCCGTTTTTTATACTTGCTGCTGGGGTCCTGACCACACCATGTACTGAACAGAAAGCAAGGTAGTTTCCAACCAGAGTTGAGGTCTTAGCCCACTGCCATAGAAAACAACACTAAGGGCAGAGAGCTTATGGAGACATAGGAGCATCATCAGAGGAGGGGATCATCTTCTGCCCCATGGACCATGGCAAAGGTTCCCAACTCTGGCTGAACATTGCATAACCTGGGAGCTTATAAAAATCACCCGTGCCCTGACCATGCCCCAGAAGTTGTGACTGGAGTCCCCTGCAGCCAAGCTTGGGAACCACTAAGGGGATAGTGACTGTCAACGGGATGGTACAGGCAGCTCCAGAATTTGGGGGTTGCAGGTAGGGAGAGCCTTTAAGCATTTGGGAGATCTCAAGACACAACTAGATTTTAGAAATCTTTAAGTAGAAAAAAAAAAAACGGCCATAAACCAGAGGGGAATGCCCAAGGCCCCATCTAGCACACAGTAGACATTTGACTGTTAGTGAGCGTTAAGAGGCCAAGCCTGGGGTCTAGCTGCCCATGTCTGAATCATAGTTCAACCACTAACTACCAAGTGACTTGGCCAAGTTACTTAACTGGTCTAAGCCTCATTTGCTTCTTCCATTAAAGGATTTAATAAGACTGCCAGAGAGTTGTGAAAACAAATCAAGGAGCTCTAGGTAAAGTTCTTAACACACTGCCTGGTGCAAGGTAAGGGCTCAGTAACTATGTGCTATTATTATTAAAAGGTCTGAATCCAAGAACATATATCAGCTGGGCCATGCCTTCCCTCCTCAGCATCCCCCACCTCCACTTGTCTCAGGTCGTATGTCTTCTGAATGTTAACAACCTTCCTATCCTCAGGTTGTTCCTTGCTTTGGGGAGGTGTCCCTCCCTCAAGCAGCTGCGTTGGCCCTCAATCCCTTCTGCTTACAGACATTGCTCATGATTTCCTCATTTCAGGTTGGGTTCGGCTTTTATCTGAATTCACCGGAATAAAACTGCTACAGTGTGGAGAAGGGGCTCTTAGATTGGCTTGCTCTGGACCTTGTCATGATGCAGGTGGCCGGACTGGCTTTGAAATCCTCCCATGATGCTACATCTTCAGTTACTCCTCAATTCCCGTAGCATTGACTTGACGCCCACTGCACCGTAGTAATTGAGATAAATATCTGCTGGATGTTCCCAAACCGCTGGTAGGCAGTTTTGATGATTGAGAAAGGGTCCTAAGCCATCTGAAGTGGAACAAGCTTGGTACTAAGTTAGCTGATCAGGGTAAAGGTGCTATTAAGCCCAATATCTCTCCAGAAATTTCCTTTAAATGATGTACATCTTTCCTGACTTCTCGGAAGAAACTCAATATGGTATTTCCCATCTAAAGGCAAGACACAGCTAAGAACACACTGGGTCTTTACATCTTCTTTTCTTGCGTGTATCTGTGATCAAAGCAAGAACAGTATCCCTGGAGTTCGGGGCTCGTGGGGTGCTAGAATTTAGGAACAAATCTCTCCTTAGAATTTTCTTCTCCAGGCACTTCCAGGGGAAGTCATTTACTCCTGGTATAAGTGAAAAACTTGTTTGGGTTTGACCTGCTTAATTCTTCTTGAGTTAAACTGCAAGTGAATAAAGAAGGTTTTAAAGGTTTTAAAACAGACCCAGGCTTATCAGGAAACCACAGCTCATTAAAGGAAAAAGAAGTCCCTGACAAGATTCCCTCCCACCACTCTTTTTTAAAAAAAAAACCATTTTAAAGGTAATAAGAAAGTGAATTTTCAGGATAACTTCACCCCCACTTGGGTATAAAGGGCACAGAAGATTAAACCTTTTGAAGAGAAAAAATTTAAAATCCAGTGTCTTGGACACAAATGCATTTTTTTTTCTTTTTCCTTTCTGGTGTAACAGTGCTTCTGAAACTCATTTTAATGGGATGAGGAAAGGGGTAGGAAAGAAAAAAATCCTGTTATTACTGGAACACCATTAGCAGTTCACTGGTTTCCCTTAGATTTGCATATAACTTCTACTTAGTGACACCCCCTCTTTCTTTATAGTAGCTTTTATTTAATCCTCTTACATTGCTCTCTTTCACTCCACACACACACACACACACACACACGCATACATATATACATACACACATACACTGTTCTCCCCTCCACACTTTTTCTATCCTAGGGATTCATTCCACCTAAAAGCAAGGGTACATTTTCTGTACATTCCACTAAGAGTTAAGAACAAATGTACACACATACTTTTTAAAGTCTCTGATCTAGGGGCACCTGGGTGGCTCAGTCAGTTAAGCGTCTGACTTCCTCTCAGGTCATGGTCTCAGGGTCCTGGGATTGAGCCCTGCATCAGACTCCATGCTCAATGGGGAGAGTCTGCTTGTTCCTCTGCCCCTTTCCCTTCTCATGCTCTTTCTCTCTCTCTCTCTCTCAAATAAATAAATAAAATCCTTTAAAAAAAAAAAGTCTCTGATCTTAAGACCACTCCAAACAGAACGCATGGAAAAAACATGGAATTTGGACCTAGAGAGATAGAGGTTTGGGAGAGATAGCAGTTTGGGCTATGTCGTGACCTTGTACAAAGAGCGCCACCTTTCTAAGCCTCAGTTTGCGGGTAAGAAGAGTGCTGCATTAGTCAGGATTCTGAGATCCTTCTAGCCTCCTTCCCTCCATTCTCTCATGGTTGGTTGTGAGATGGCTGTAGTTCCTCCTGGCATCTTGGCCTCCTTCCATGCAAAGAAGGGACTGAAGTTAACAAGTGGAAGGCACATGCCTGCTCTGTCGGAAAAACAGTAGCTCCTTGAAGAATCTTCTTTGGTAGACTTTCACCTACTGCACTCCGGCCAGAGTTGCGTCACATGATTGCCCAGAGCTGCCAGGTAGCCTAGGGAATCGAGTTGTCGGCCTGAACAAAAGCAGGCTTTTAGTCTGGGTAGAAAAAACGGGGAGGATGGAAACTGGAGGCTAGGCCAGGCAGTGTTTACATCAATCTACTTCACAGAATGATTGTGAAGATTAAACAAGTCACGTATGTAGCCTGCTTGCTGCACCTAAGGCACTCGCTACGGGGTCCCTCCACCGCATGACGGTGATGGGGTTGCATCCCTCATACAGACGTGGGTGTGTGTGTTCAGGAAGAAAATCAAGCAGGTTCTAATGCGTTCCATGGGGACTCTGGAGCCTTCCGTCAACACTCCTGACCCCTGTTTCTGGACATGAGGGGTCTCCTGTTCAGGGTGGTTAAGCCCCTCCCCCTGGTGGCACCCCCATGGCTGCAAACACCTCAGGGCTGCCAAGAACTTGGCTGCTTTGGAAGGCCTACACCCATCCCCTGGGCTCGCCTCTGTCTGAATATAATAATAAATTGATAAAATACCTTGTCAGGCTCCACAGCAGTTCTCTGCCACACAGTCTCATTACGCTCCTGCTTCATAATTAAAGTTGAAAGAACACAAGCCCACCGGACCTGTCGTTAGCACGTGGTGTGGCTGCCACGGAGAGAACATCACGTTTGATTTCTGGGCCTGGTCCCATATGCTGGCAGGGGTCTGGGGCCTTTGTTCGGTGTGGTAATTCAACCTCCTCCAATTTCTTATCAACAAATGTGTATGCAAGAAGTACTGTGTTCCCCGCTCTCGCCAGTGAGGCGTAGGGTAGAGGGTGCTGGTGATGGGTGGTGGGGGTAGGGGGCAGTTAAAGAGACTTGCGAGAAAAGAATAACCCAGGGAAGAGACTAAACTAGAATCTCATACACGGGTAAGAGAACTGCAGTGCCTCAAACGCTCCCATGCTCTTCATTCAAATGTGGAGGTATTTGGACTACCTTAAAGCTCACATTGCTGAAGGACCCAGAGAGCTGGGAAAGAACAGAAAAGTACACATACAACACAAATTTAGGGGAGCTTTTCATTTCTAGCATAAACTATATACCATGGGGACATAAATGACCCTTCTAGGTTTAGAACCCATAAATCAAGCACGGAACTGCCAATCCTATGCATTCAATTTGGCTGGCTGCTGCCTGCCCATAGGAGAAAAGAGAAAGCTGAAATCTCCTGCATCCATCTACAGCACTCTGTCTTGCCAAGACCCCAGGAAAGTCAGAATCTGGTGAGTCTTCTCAAATGACACCAAAGCCCTGCCCCAGTGGATGGACTCCAAGCCAGGCCCTTTGCAGGCCAAACTCTGCTGCGTTTGGTACAAGAGGAAGGGAGGACAGATGTGGCAATTTATGTTTCTGAGAAAACTTCAACTGTAACATCTTTTATACCTGCCAGTTATTCAGGTGCTAGAAAGGCAGTGTGGACAGCAGTGAAGAGTGAACTCGAGAGGCAGGGAACACATCAGGCGTGGTTTACACAACACAGGGACTAGTCCAGGCTCTTCTTGTTTTAAGTGACAGAACCGTATTCAAACTCTGTTAAGCAAAAAAAGGAATTTGTCACTTTGTCGCTGGAAACTCCAAAGGTATAGCCAAATGCTTTAGGCAGCAGCTAGATCCAGGGGCTCAAATGGTTTTGTTTTCCTGTCCATCTCTGGGTCCTACTGGCCCCATTCTCAGCTGAGCTGTCTCCCCGAGGCAGCTACTAGTAGCCTGAATTTATGCTTTCTTGGTTTAGCAACTCCATGGAAAGAGGATATATTAGCTAGCTATTGCTTTTTTTTTTTTTAAGAAAAAAATGCTGAATGACAACCACAAATCCCAATAGCATAGAGTAAGAAGCATGTATTTCTTATCAATCTGAAGGTTGAGGAGACTTTGCTTCAGTCTGAGGTAGCCGGAAGAACTCTGCCCCACGTGCATTCCTCCTTGAGCCAAGGAGGAAGGGGCAGAAGCTACCCTGAGGAAGCTGTTCTCCAGACAAAAGTGAAGTACGAATGGGCAGATTCCAAGGTGCAAGCCATGTTTCAAGCCCCTGCTTGCATCGTGTTTACTAATATCGCATTGGGCAAAAAGCCACATGGCCAGATCCAAAGTCAAGGGGTAAGGAAGTACATCCTACCTTTTTACTAAAGAAACTGCAAAGTTATTTGGCAAAGGGTATGAATATAAGGAGAGACAAAGAATTGGAACTAATAATTCAATTAACCCCAGAAGACATCTTTTCCAGGCTCCAGCTCTCAATCCAGGGTACACGCAAATGGGTCTTGTTTGAGTGACATGCCCATCTCCGAACCAATCTCTGGGATGGAAATAGGAACTCGATGGCCAGCCTGAGTGACCCAGTGAGCCATGCATCCTATAGAGGTAGCATTAATGGCAGGGCAATGAGGCATCATAACTGACAGTTCCCTCGGACCGCATGGGGCACAGAAGGAATTCTCCAGAGGAAGGAGAAGGCACATGTAACAGCATGCCCAGCAGGTAAGACCCAGAGCTGTCACTGTCCACTAGAAGAAAAAAGGGGTCTGAAAAATCACATGTAGGTGGAGTCTTCAATCCTGACTCTTCTGGAAATGTCTTTTAGAGATGGGGGGAGGGGGGTAAAACAGGCGGGGGGAGCATATGCTTTCTTGTCACGAATGCTACCAGTGCTGTGTTCAGGGTCTTCATATGCATGCATTCCCATTTATGCATACATGCATACACACGCATATGCATCTATACACATGGGCATGATCTTACCCTGTATGCAGAAATCATGATTCTAAGGATGAAGTTGATATATTTTCTGTTATTGTCACTATTACTATGTGTGGGTGCATAACACATTATCACAAATCACAAATCCACTTTTGGCCCTGGCAGGTCGAGTTCATCCCTGTCCCATGTGGGGCCAGTTGGGGCAGCTTAGAGGCTGCAAGCTGAATCATCTCAAGGTTCTCCCAAAGGGAGCCAGCAGAATACTGATTGCCTTTTATGAACTAGCCTTGACCATTTCGTGGCGTCACTTCTGTCACAGCTATTCACCAAGGTGGTCACAAAGTCCCATGCATGTTCAAGGGGAGACAATATAGACTCTACCTTTTGATGGGAGGGGCAAGGTCGTGGAAGGGCATGTGGGATTAGAAATACCACTGTGGCCATTTTTGGAAACTACAGTCTGCCACTGTCACTTTCCCCGCCCTGCTATGACCCGAGTATGAATAGAACAAGGGTTTTTAAGCCATTCAGCTGAGAGTGAAAAATTCTTGCCCTACCATTACCTGGCTATGTGACTTTAGCCAGTTTCCAGCCTGTCTGAGCTTTCTTCTCTTTATCGCAAAATGGAAATGCAAATACACTTTATGATGGGCAGTTGTGAAAAATACATGATCTCAGTAAAGATCCTAGCCTCATAAGAGCATAGTGCTTTTTCCTATCCTCCCAGACCTGCCCTCACTGGTTTTCTTGAGTCATTTGTGGCTGTTGGAGTTAGGACCACAATTTCTCCCTGGAAATCGGGGAATATGGAGTGTTAACACCTGCATGAGTGAGTCAGGAACTCTAATCCAGCCATTAGCAGACACGATCTAGTGCCCTTTCAATCTATAGATCTTTTCACAGAAGTCAGTGAATTGTAACCTGGGAAGTGCTGGAGGGACACACGAGGTGCTGGGAGCTAAGTTTAATTTACTACTAAGTTCAGTACAAAAGTCAGTTCAAAATTGAATATGGCTCTGTCCTCAACAGTCCTGTAAAATAATAAGAAAACAGAGATATCACAAAAAAGCAATTTATCCAAATAGAGTCATGATCTCAGAAGTATTCTCACTTTCTAACACTTTTTTTTTTTTTTGGATATATGTAAGTTAGTATGAAAATGCCATCTATTGGAAGAAACATCATCTATTTTTAGGTGCTGCTCTATCTCCCCTACAAAGAGCCTTTCTTTTGTGACGTCTCGAAATATTTTTTTCCTCAAAAGATACAATTTTCTTTCATGGGAAATAAAATCTTATTGCCAATTCCTTCCCAATCCACTCTCCTGTTTTAGTGAAGAATCATATTTTTCCAGCAAAGGGTAACTAAATAAAAATATGCATTCCTGTTGATGCAGGTAAGTAGGACTTTGGAGAACTCACAATCCAACTCTTTCCCTGGACCGCCATTCTTGCAAGCCAAAGCTCCTAGGTGACAGTCCTTGCCTGACCCATTCAGACCCAAAGGACTTTAAGGGAAAATGGGATTTTCCCAGGTCATCATAGGATTTTGGTTTAGGACCTCCAGGTCGATATTCCAGGTTACTCTGAAAACTAAATACAGCAACTGACCTGGTCCGTTCAAGGTCTTTAGTTTGGGATCTACTTAGAATGGGCTTAAACCCCAAGGGCTAACAGTCAAACTGAGGGTAAGAGATGTTTAGAGTCAATGAAAAGGAATTTGCCTTATTAAATGCTCCTCTAGACAGAATCCCTATTTTTTTTCCCAGCAGGAAGGCAAAGCCCCACTGGGAAGGCTGGCTAGTTGTGAGATGACATACATGCAGAAGAACTGTTTTCCAGATATCCATCAACAACTAATTTGTCTCCCGAAGCATGGAATTTAATTACACGTATTGGACATACTTGCATAATCACATATTTTTATTACACAAAACTGTTCAGTCTTTTAAAATATAGGGACCGAATCCTGGTTACAGAGATGTCTTTGACATCAGAGATTTCCAAAAGTAAATACTTGGAGCAAACAATTGTTTCCTAGTATTGATTCTCATTTGCTGCCCTTCAATATTGTTGAGCATTCACCTGCACTCGTATTTTGCTGTTATGTTGACAAGGGGGGACCAATGAGTTTTTATTAAAACCCCATAATGCCGAGTCCTGCTATCAAATTCATCCTAATCTTTAGCTAATCTTATTCTTCGCTGCTTCTCATAGCCCGTAAATCTTCCTCAACCTCTGCCTGAGATCATGCCCTTCTCAAGCATTTTTCAATCTCAGTTCCACTTCTCTTGAAACAAGTGACCAGAAGTGAACATGAGACTCCCCACAAGGACAGAAGCATACTACCTCTTCAAGGGGAAGCCAATTAACTGTGAAATAACCAGCAATCTTTTTAGTACTCTCCTCACTTTTATAAAAGAGATTGAGATGTCACATTTACTTGGCTAATGGTTATTGTTCTTAGAAGAGGCTGAATTTAACTTCAAAGTGGCTAATCATGACTATCAGGACAAAGGGAGAGGAGACCTACCCCACGAGGATGCCATGGTGACCATTTGAAGTTTGCCTTCTAAGGCTCTTTGGGAAGTCCTTTCTGGGTATTAGGAGAGACAGCCACAGTAGGGCTGAGCAGCACTGTGCTGGGGGGTGGATAAACAGAGGAAAAGGCCAACAGTCCAGGGAATGGGATAACAAGGAGGATACACATATCCAATATTTAGGTAGAGCATACTATATGTCAGGGGCTATTTATAGGTGCTATTTATAGACTAGTTCATTTAATCCTCCCAACAGCCTTAAAAATGGAAATTATTAGCATAATCATTTTACAGAGGAGGAGATGCGAACTTGGAGAGATTTTCTGAACCCCTCTAAGCCTATGATATTAACTTTAATGGCTTTCACATCATTAGGCGCTTTGTTTTATTTTAATTAATTAATTTAGAGCGCATGTGCACGTGTGCGAGCAGGGGGAGGAGCAGAGGGAGAGGGAGAGAATCCTCAAGCAGACTCCCCACTGAGTGTGGAGCCCAATGACTTGGGGCTCAATCTCATGACCCCCTGAGATCACGACCTGAACAGAAATCAAGAGTCGGAGGCTTAACTTACTGAGCCACCCCAGCGCCCCTAAGCCTTTTGTGTTAAATGCATTTTCTCTCCTAATCCCCACAACAATCCAGGAACTCCTTACACAGGTGGAAACCAAGTCCCAGGGAGGTTAGAAAACTTCCTCCTGCTCACACAGCTGGCCAGCAGCAGAGATGAGGTTGGAACCTCGTCCCATGTGATGCACCCAACAGCCTTTGGCAGCTCTGGCCTCCAAGGGTGCTGGGTAGTGGTCACCGATCTAACTTCCTTCTGCCATCAGAGAGCCATTTGTTGCTTGTAATGCAGAGTGTCAGAGCAGCATGAGACCTTAGAGGCGTGGGGACAGGGGGAGGGGAAGTGCCTGGCCCAAGGACGTATGTGAAACCCTGGAGTGTCAGTAGATTTTCCATCTTTCTCCGTTGACCGACTCATGCCTTTGGCATTTTAATCACCACCCTGCATTCTTAGGAAGCTCCAAATTAGCTTGTTAGTTCTCGGGGGAAGCCGAGTTTGTAAGCAATCCCTGAGTCCAGCAACAGAATGCTACCAACAATCAATAAAAACAGAGAAGTCCAGAGGTGCCTGGAATGTAGTTGTCTGCAGGTGGGGTAGAGACATCCCAGCCCACCCTCGGCCGTTCTCTAGCTGGTTACACCATCACTGCCATGTCGCTGTATGCCCCAGTGTAGTAAACTCGGACTCTCAGATGTCAGGGAGGAGAGAGAGAAGTCGCCTTTGGTAAGTGTTCAGCATGGGAGATCACTGATATGTACGGCTTTACCTAAGTTAATTATTATGACTTCATTTTATAGGTGAGACAACTGAGCATCTGGGAAATTAAGTAACTTGCCCCAAGCCAATAATGAATAGTCAATATTATGTCACACTGTCCACATTGAGGGTGTCACTGAGCCAGCATTTGAACCTAGGCGCAAGTCCTAAGCCTGGTTTCCGTTACCGTGCTACCGAATAAAGCAAACATCAAGGTCCCTTCTCTACTTTTGGCTACTTTGTCTTTTGGGGACAGCTCTCTGTATCTTCTATTCTCTATTTCCATACTACCTTGAGGATTTGCCCATAATGGAAAACGAGACAAGAACAAAAGCCCTGTCACTTACCAACGCCTTCTTTAGATTTCGGTTGTCATGGAGGATATAGTTATCAGCCTTTGTTTGCTGTGGCTGCCGCTGAATTTCCCAAACCTGCTAATAGAAGTCCATGTTTGGCTGGCCCAGTGACCAACAGAACAAAAAGCTACAAATTTTCTCTATAGAACATTAATCGAAGGTCTCTGTGCTGTAGAATCCTTCTCTCAATTAGAGAGCTGTCTCGGGAGTAATGTTCTCTCTAAAAATCATGATATACACAGCTCTATAAATCGATGAAAGACTTGTGACCATTAAACTTAATTGATACTGAATTTAGCGGAATGCATTTCAATCATGTTGCCATTTTATTTGAAGATGAGTTTCTGGCATTCCCTCGTTCCTTCTCTCAGCATGCAGGGTCACATAGCGTGCTGGAGTGACGTTTCTAGGAGCCGAGGAGGAGAAGCAGCTCCGAGTGGAAGGCCTCAGAACCCGGCAAACAGGAGATGTTGCAAGGTGCTGTAAACAAGTAGACATAAAACAGGAAATAAAAACTGATTTTAAGTAAAATCAGCAACAACTTGGTTTTATATAGTACCCCATATGTTCCATAGGAATAATACCCCATGGCACTTTATAGTGAAACAAGGTAAAAAAAAAAAAAAAAGAAAGAAAAAAGGCTGCTCCCAGGACCACGCTAGGAAAATAATTAACTTCTTGAATATGTTCTCAGGCTTGAGTAGGTGCAATTCTTTCCTTGAGATTATTGTCGGCAATAGTGCTGGGGGCTGTTGTTTTCTGTAATTGGCTCTGGACGGAAGCCATGCTGGAAGGAAAGAGCAAAGACAGCTTGTAGTTACAGTGCTTGGAGACAGAGAGAGGGAGAGAGTGTGTACGCATGTGTCTGTGTGTGTTGTGCGTGTGTGAACTGCAGGAACTGGTCTTAGGATATAGAACCCCCTCCCCCAATGTGATCAGGTTATCTAACCTAGAACCATCATTGAGACAAAATAACAGAAGAGATGCTCCAGAATCGATGATGTCCAGAGTACCCCAATGCACTTACCCTTTCGCCATTTTCTAAATGCATATATATATATGCATTTATATATATATATATATATATATATATATATATAAAACTGGGAGGAAAAACTTAAAGTTTCTCTTAAAAAAAAAAACTACCCACAAGAAGTAATTTTCACACAGAACCTTCCAGTCCAGAAATGCCTTATATGTCTGGTAATTTTTTTCCAAATAGATCATACTTCTCCATCTCAGCAAAGACCTTTCTAGACACATGGATTCTTTTTCTATCCCTTCTTTGCTATTTAGCAACTCTATTTTATCCAGGTTAGTTATTAATGGCCTACAAGTATGCTTTCTTTCAAACCTGTTGCCTCTGAGAAATAAAACACATGAACATGGATACGTAACTTCCCTAAATTTGTCTACTGTTCTTTTATTCCTTTCTCTGAGACTCTGTGTACATCAAAGAACAATGAGAATGTTACTGGCTAGAAACAACCTTATTATGGCAAACATCTGCTGTAAGAACAATGCTTATTCATTTATGTAGACTGCCCCCAAAACTGCACCTATAGACATTGACTGTTTGCAATATACCTAAAATGTCCAGTTATTTTTTTAATGATCTTTTTTTTTTAAGATTTTTATTTATTTATTTGACAGAGAAACACAGTGAGAGAGGGAACACAAACAGGGGGAGTGGGAGAGAGAGAGGCAGGCTCCCTGCTGAGCAGGGAGCCCGATGAGGGGCTCAATCCCAGGACCCTGGGATCATGACCTGAGCCAAAGGGAGACACCCAATGACTGAGCCACCCAGGCACCCCTAAAATGTCCAGTTAAATAAATTTAAAAATATATATTAATTTATTCAACTCTTAATCACTTAATTGTTAATTTTTAAAACCTTTTTAGTATATTATTTCCTTATTTAGGTAGAGCTCATAGAATATAATTTGAAAAATCGTAATTTTTAATTTTTTTAAGTCAGCCAGTGGGTGAGTGGAATTTTAGAGACATAGGAAGTTTCATATTCAAAGAGTTATATTAATCTCCATTTGCATAAGAAAGATGTTGCATATTGATTTCATTTTTTCAACTGACATTTATGAATCAAAAGATCTCTGCTAGAAAATGTACAGATACAAAAACAAATAAGATATATCTTCTAGTTTATTCATGAGAGTTCACAATCTAGGAGATATTGCATACAAAAACAAATGACCGTTTTTTTCCAACATTGAATGTGATATTCAACATAAGAAAAATGTAAAATGGTATAAGAGGTCAAGGAAGATCAAGGTCACATCTGTTTTCCATGGGTTGGGGGCAATCAGGGAAGTCTGGATGGGGGAGTTAGAATCTGGAGGAATCTGAAACCACGGCTCCCTGTAGCTACAGCAGATATTAAACATGGCCTGACTCCTAGCCAGATTAACATGGACCTGAATGATAGGTGGGCTTTTAATAAGCAAGGAAATTGATATGCATTGAGGCATCTGATCGGAAAGCATGGTCAGAGAATATTGGCTGAGAAGTAGAAAACGTAAAGACTCTCCAGTCTGGCTGAAGAATAGAAAACGTAAAGAATAAAAATAGAACTTAAATTGGGGAAGACATTCACTTCTCCTAAATTGCTAGGATGAATAGGTATTTATCTTAACACCTAATCAGGAGTGTGATGTTTTGCAGAAGAGTGACGTAATCAGCACTGCAACTTGCTGTTTGCAAACAAAAACATTGGTTAACTCAGGTTCAAAAGAGCTTTATTGGAAGTATACTCGGTAGCTCAGAGAAGCCACAAGAAGGCTGAGAAAGAGGCAATGGGGAGTTGAGGAGGCTGAGACACAGCTGATCATGCCGTAGGAATTGTCTAGTTAGAACGTCCACACTATGACCTCCCTGGTGGGCACTGCTGGACTCCTGAATCCACTGTCACCACTGCTCCGAACACTGGTTGTCAAGCCCCTGCTGCCACCACAATGGATGTTAAAGTGTTCTTCCTCTTTGCACCCCTTGCTTTAGGCTCAGAGTTCTAGATGGATCATCCTATACCCTCACCCTAGCTCCCAGGTTTCCCAAAGAACAAATATCTGGCCTCCTCTGCATCTGCAGTGGGTGTCTCTGAAAGGGATTTCAGTCGTTAGGTCAAAAAGAGAAAAACCCAAGCAATGCCCATCATAGATAGAGTCATAGATAAATCCGTGCTTGTGGAAGGTCAACTAAGGGTAGACATAACTTTCATGAGAAGAACATCAAATCTTCCTGTGACATCAAGGAAGTGGGAAAATGCAAAAAAAGAAGAAAAATGTCACTGGGCATTATCGTTGGGAGGTCATCCATGCCCTGGAATTTTTTACGAATTTCATTAGCATAGACCCTCAGAACATAAAAATGCATTCTCCATTATGTGACATATGCAGATATGCAGCTTTAATTATTTGCTATATAAATTTACACTTTGAGAACTTGGTATATCATTTCGGGAGGACTACTAACTCTTTCAGGCTGACACAGAACCAAACATCTACTACTGTTATGTGTGGCTAGGTGTGAGTTTTGAATGAGAGTAAGTTGAAGGATCCATCCGTACAGGTCTGTAAGAGGACGCCCGATGCGGTACTCTGTCATCAGACTACACCACACATAAAGCACCCAGGAAGGAAACTCTCGTTTTAAAATAGCCTGCAAAGCAGACTCCACAATTTCCCTTAACAATCATATAACCACTCTAGTACAGGTAAGCATCTTTTGTGACTATAAATTTGAATCTTAAGAGAGACAAGCAAAACTTTGTTAACACTTCATAATTTGAATGGAAGTGAAGCTGATGGCGAGAAAAAAACACACCAGTATGTTCAGAAAACTTAACAACATGAAACATCTCAGCAATTGCCAATATTTAAAGGTTATGTCCATCATGTTAGAAAGTGGCATAAAGTTTTCACCCTTTTCAAATAATTGGGCATCATACTGATGGGTAAAATTGTGCACGTCAGTGAGTCCTGTGCTGATGAAGGGAAATTGACAGACACTGTTTAAAGGAAGCCAAAATTTTTGTGCATCAACTTGTCATGCTGGGAATAATTATACAACTGTTTTGTTACCTTCAGCACTGTACCATATATTATAATATTCACTGATTCTTCTAGAGTTTTTGTTTGTTTTGCATAGTGCAGCAGATCTGGAAAATGTATATTTGTAAGGTGGTTGATGTGATTACACTTTATAAGTGAAGACCAAACCTCAGTAGTAACGTTGCTGTTACTGCCGAGGGTGGTGCAGTTAGATATGGCCCTCCCTCTGTATCTATTAGGTTTAGCATCATCAACAAGAAATTACAGGCTAATAGGTCTAGAAAGGACCTCGGGAGGTCAACCAGTGTTTGCTGCAGCTGTCAGGTAAGTCTGCACTCAAGTCGAGAGATCCATCCTCATGAGAATCATTATCAATAAATTCTTTAGAACCCACTGCATGTGAGTCTGAGTGTTTTCATGTGAGTGTGTCCGTGTCTGTGTGTGTGTGTGTGTGTGTGTGTGTGGCTCTTTCAGGTGCCGAACAAAGTCGGGAAGTGCCACGTGGCTCAAGATCTTTTCAGTAATATCTGCTCATGTAGCTTGTTATTATTTACATAGCATTTCATATTTGCAGAGGGATTTTCCAGCACTGATGAATCCTCAGAACATTATTGTAAGAAAGGGCAATCCCAGTTCCTCCACACACAAAGGCACAACAATTAAGAGGCTTGAGGAGGTCTACAAACTAGTGACTGGATAAGGATTAGACTCTACATCTTTGACCCTGAATTCTTTTCAAATCCTCTACACTTTTTTTTTAATTGACCTTTCACTTTGGGTATTATCTTAATTAGGTCCTGACAAATCTAGTGGGACCAGGGGACCGGGCAGAGGGAAAGTAAAATTAGACTTCTCAAGTCAAAGGCATATGCTTACCAAGTGACTTGACTTCCAGAAGGTTCACATTGTTGAAATGGCTTACACCACTTCCCACCATTGCTGGGCTAGCTCACTCGTGGTCCTGGGGAAAGGAAGTGTGGCAAGGGGAGTGTGGACAGCACTGCATTTCCTCCCCTAGAGGTGAGAGGAGTCTGTAAGCGAGTATATTTTGACAAGCTAGAGCTAGGAAACGACAATCTGTCCCAGTTAAAAAGAGAACGTATTGTAATAAATAAAGACCTTTCTGACTTTTGTCATCAACGTTAATTAATATTGCAGGTAAGTTGTATGTATTGAGCCTCTACAGATGTGTTGCAGGGCTGGGGATTTGAGTCCATATTGCAGTGATTATGGCCAGGCAAGCCGGTTGGAATGAGAACCGGATGCTTCTTATTCTTAAAACCTGCTTCAGATGTCCCTTTGGAACTGACAAATTGCTCAGGTGAAAGTCATCCCCTGCCAGGTTTCTGCAATTTTCCCAACTTCATGCAACTTTTCATTTTCTTGTTTCTTGTCATGAACATAGAAAAAGAGCCACCTGATACCTTTGGGATGGCATTTACAGTTTGGCTGGAAGTGGAAGTGCCGGACAAGTCAGGAGAGGGTTGTCTTTCACAACAGGATTTCGGGATTTGTCAGCTGCATTGCAGCTAGCTGACAAATAACCACATGGGGCGATTTCTGCCATAAACAGGAAGCGCTTTTGTTCTGAAGGAGATAGCTAGGCAGCGCCAGTTTAACTCTATGCCAACTGAGCATACTTTACCCAGGAGGTGAAATCCTAAAGGGGTCATAACCACTGAGGCAAAAGTTAAAAACTTACGGTCACAAATTAGAAACTTCAGCTTGAGAAGATAAATCAAGTAATCCCAATATGGGGAAGCAAATGATCTCAGGGATTTGCCAGGTGATTTGTTGCTCTGCTTTGAGGCAGCCATTTTCTGCTTTTATAAATGAACTCAACCTATTTGTAAGTATGTGTGTAGCTGCGAGAAGAAAGATGTACTGCGGATGGGCAGTATCCCATCCATCATGTGATACGTTGGTAGGGGTGATCAGCATGCATCTGGACCTGGACATTATAGTCCCACAGCAAGGAATGTTCAGCCTGTCATTCACTTCCTTGGCAGACCAAGGGGAAATTGGCCCATCCAGCCCAATGCCCATATTAATCTGTATGATAAAGCAATTGTTAAAGCATCTTACTGACAAAAATATGAGAGACTCTTATTGGGTGTCAGTGAACCTTTTCAGGAAAGGGCCTGTACTGGTTAAAATGTGTTTGGTACAGGGGCACTTGGGTGGCTCAGTTGGTTGAGCGTCTGACTCTTGGTTTTGGTTCAGGTCACGATCTCAGAGTCATGAGATCGAGCCCCTGCCTCGGGCTCCGTGGTCAGCAGGGAGTCTGCTGGAGATTCTCTCTCTCCCTCTGCCCCCTTGCCCCCCTCCCACTCTCTCTCTCTCTCTCTCTGTCTCAAATAAATAATCTTTAAAATATGTTTGGTACAGGTGATGGATCTACCTAGAGTGGCTTAACCAAATGGGGGTTTGTTCTCCTCGTGTGATGAGAAGTCTCGGGGGGATGAGGCACTGGGCCGGGTGGTTCCCGGACAGCATTCAGACAGACTGCTGCCTCCACTCATCTTCAGCACACTGCATCTTGTCCTTGTGTTCATTGCCTCATGATCACAAGACAGCTGCTGCATCTTCAGCTTCCCCTTCTGCCGCATCTCTCCCTCACTCTCCCCTCCTGCCACTTCTCTTTGCCTTCCTCTTCTGCTTTTAAGGGTTCTTGTGATTACATTGGCTCCCCACCCCAATGATTCCAAGATAGTTGCCCTATCTTAAGGTCCTGATTACTAAACTTAATTCCATCTGCAAAGTCTCCTGACAGTTCCTAAATTAGTGTTTGTCTGAATAACCAGGGAATGGGAATCTTGGGGAAAATCTGAACTCTGCCTATCCCAGCGAGCTTGGGGAGTAGAATTTCAGCTACCTGAGAAGATAGTCTCAAGAGACAAAGCTGTAACCAAATGACTATAAAAGGCTAAACCACAATGTACCCAGATTATACCAAACAAAATAAAATGCTTACAGAGAAACCCATTGTCACTGAGGGCATACAAAACACACCAAAGCAAAATATACCAGAGAGCCCTAGGTTCCGTTAGCTATTTCTGGTTTCCCCCCCACTGGACATTTTTACTCACTGAGTTAATTTGAACAAAAATGCCTTAACAAACATCTTTTGTTACAGTGTTTTCTAAAATGGGGTACAGATACCAGGTGGTATGTCAGTTAATTTTAGCACTGAGCTAATTATTTTCAGTTTTGATACTCATGTATTTCTTTTTTATGCATGATTTCATAAAAGATCTGGTTTAGGAAGATGTTAAGTATGGATTTCCCTGAAAGTCACAGCGAAGAGAGTTGACTTGAAAAGGTAACACTTTTGAAAAGAAATGGATGACTTGAAGAAGGAAAAGATGACTTGAAAAGGAGTGAGGGTTTGGGGGAGCAAAACAGAGACCTAGAGAACCCCGTGGAGAGACGCATGGTTGACTTGACTGCTGCTAAGCAATACTAGCCTTTGATCCACAGCACCTTCTGAGGGACCCTATGTCATGAGTCTCAGAGGATGACAGGGGGAAATATCTATCTATTGACTCCTATCCTCCACCAATCAAAGATGACGCCATGGGCATTAGCACCCCATGCTTCTGGGCTATACAAGCATGAGTGGCCGGCAGGTTCTGGCAGGTGCTCGGAGGTGCTACACAAGGGGCAGCTATGCAAAGTTAGTTGAGACCTACCTGCCCCTGGTTGTTGCAACAGTGCCTGGAGTAAGGGGCAGGCCCAGGAGCCGCGGAAGAGCTGGGGTATCCCACAGGTTACTGTAAGTTTATTGTAAATATATACATACCATAGACATAATGGCATAGAATTACATAAATATGTAATTGTGTAGAGTTATATATACAATGCAAGTGGGATTACCTAAAATGTGTTTACCCGGATCCTCCAAGAAGCAGACACAAAGATGGGATTTAATGTGTAAGAACTTTATTAGGAGAAATGCCTATAAGAGGAAATGGAGGGAGAGCCAGAGGGACTAAGAACTATCAGAGTCACATCAGGCCTGATCCTGAGTGAAGGAGAGAGGGAAGGAAGATCAGGTGGCTGAGTGTTAGGCAGTGGCGCAGCTGAGGGAGAGTTTGGCAAGGCGGTCTTGGGAGTTCTCCAGCCCAGTCACACCAGTGGTCAGTTGAGTCGTGCATCCATGTCCTGCTTTTCCTCCATTCTGGTTTCACGTTCCAAGACCCCCACTCGGATACTTTCCAAGTGAACTCCCTGCCAAGCCTTTGCCTCAGTCTTCAGGGAAACCCATATTTAGCCTCTTCCTAAGCGATCTCATCTGTGAAATCACACATAAAAGTAAACACACAAATTTGGATTTAAATAAAAGGGAAACATATTCAGCATAGTACCTAAAATCAGTTCACCTACCACCTGGCATGCGGGCCCATGTTAGGAACATCTCCCAGGAATGGGTCTGCCTTCTTACCCTGCAGCACTCAGTCACTGTAGGGAGCAGCTCCTGGGAAGCATGGCTCATGGCCAGTGTGGCTATGGATTTCAGAAGGCAGCAGCTGGAACCCTTCATGGGTCCACTCCCTGAAATCGGAGACCTGAAAGCCCCATTCTCATGGACACCACTGTGTGTGTGTGTGTGTGTGTATATACATATATATATATATATATATATGAAAAATTAGGAAGGCAATAAATATACGACTGAAGTTTTACAAACCTGGTCCCATCGTAATTGCTGAGAAATGCATTTACCATTTACACTGCTCTAAAATGCTTGTCCTTAAAATTCTGACTAGAAACAAAGGGGAGTGACTTGTTCTTCAGGCAGAGGAACACATGAGTTTGGGCCAGATTTCTTTACAAAGCTACCGTGGTCTTAGCGAGTGAATGTTCCTTTTTCTTTCGTGGCTCTAGTTGCCCTCTTACCTTCTAATGTATCCCCACTCCAGTCCTGAAGTGATTCTGCTCTTTGGCTTTCTAATTCAGTCTTCCATTCAGCAGAGGGGCTCTTTGGACATAAGCATGAATGAAGAAAAAGAAATGCTACTATCTGAATAAGAGCTTTCTGAAGGATGTAAGTGCTCTGGACTCTATTTGCCTGTGGGGGTAGTAATAACAGGTTTATTGAATACCTGCTTAATGATCTCTCCTTTGAGGCAGGTGTGTTGGTGTTCACTTAACACGGGATAAATCCATTTTACCCATCCTCTCGCTCTTCTTTTGCAGTTAGTGGAGTTAGTGGAGAAATCCCAGATCTGGCATTTCTACCTTTGATCCCAGTTAAAGTAAAGACTAGAAGTGTGAAATCAGTCACAAGAATGGTTCTAGAACAAAGACAGATGCTTTGGGGTTTTCCTTACAGAAGATGTTGAATTAGGAACGATTTTGAATGATCTCGAAAGTCCCTGAGTGCTTCTGGTGGTATGAACATATTGTGGGGAACATGTATGTATTAATGTATCAGCCAGACAAATATTGAGAAGGATAGAAAGTGGGTTTCAGCAGCCTGAGGCTTTGATGTAGGTAAAGGACGGGGGGTCAAATCCACTTGTTTTTGGATACCATCCCAGAGCTGTCACTTTATTGCTGTTTCTGGTCTGTTATGTGGACATGCAGAATATGAGGGTATGATTTTTGTAAGGCGGTGCATTTTTAATCCCTTCCCTGTCACACTAAATAAATAACTTACCGTGAAATACTTTCTGGGGAAGACTCTAAACTGTAGTAGGGAAATGGAGCAATGTAAAAATTTTCAGATGTGAAAATTAATAAACCAAGCCAGGGAGCATGGCTTAGTGGGTTGTCATAGTACCAGAAACACGAGCGCCATTTAATGTAAGTTTTATCCTCACACTTGGTTGTCTCTTAGGTTGTACGCCCGTGAATCCTCTGGAAGCAACCACCTAGAAGCAAATGCTACAACAAAACTCACCTTTTCCTGACCTTAAAGGACCGTTCACTTTCAGCAGAGCCCAGGCTTATGGATGTGGGCCGGTTCTAGACCACATCTCCTTCCTGATAACACGACCCTGCTTTCCCCTTTTGGAGTAGCAAAATGTTGAGTCCTAGAAGGGTAAAGAAGTTTGTCCAAGGTCAACCTGAGGGGCTGGTCAAGAATAATAGACCCGGAGTAGGACTCAAGCTTCCCATCTTTTATCGATATTTCAGTGTTTCAACCTCCCCCTTGGACATTCCTTATGTATGGAACTCACATATACACAGAGATTTTTCAAATAGCTATATTTAAGGGTACTTAGTTGTAGCCCAGCTATTCATGTGTCCCCACTAAAGCTACCGCAGCAAAGAATGGAAACAAGGAGAAAATTTAATGCCTATTGAAAGCTGACTCAGAGCATGCAAAGGTGAAAGTGTGTGGTCGGAAGGCTTAGCTGCCTGTTGAGTTCTTTTATTCAATAACTCAAGTAGCCTGTTGTGAGCTGCTTTAGCGCTATTAACACATCTGGAGCTGGTGGTCATACATTTGGGACTTTTTAGAATGTAAAAGTAGCTTTGTAGGCAAACTTGTGTTAGAAAGAAATACTTCTGAAGAACAAAGGCTAACTTTATAGAGCACACCCCTCTCTCCCTGTCTCAATTCCATGGGGCTTTTGTGTGTTAAACCTATATACTTATTTGGAGTAATAAAATTGTCCTCCTGTTCTGAATTGTGTTTGCTTTCAAGTAGCCCTTTGTACCTCTGATCAGATAAAAAAATAAAACAAACCAACAAAACAGCCGACCGTGTGTAGACCCTACTGATGTCCTCTGTCTGCTCCTCTAGTCCTTCTTCCAGCGTGCTCTGTGCCCTAAAAGTCTGTCTCCTGGGGATGGCAGCTGTGGGCTCCCTTGCCCTCTAGAGAGTGGTTGGCTTTGGCCAGTGGACGGCACCAGTAGGAGATCAGAGGGTAAGAAGAGAGAAAGGTCAGGTATTCATTCTATATATCTGGTTTTGTCATCATCATCTTCTTTAATCTTTTACCTCTCCAGATTTCTGGAAGTAGACTGCAGAATAAGAGTCCATCCTGCTTGTCAGCCACAGTTTGGGGATGGTTGCATTCATATATTACAGGTCTGGCTGCTGTCAGATAGTCCTCTCTCAAAATATACTCTCTCCTACTTCTGGTAACTGCCCCCCAAGGGCCAAAGCTAAATCAAGAGGGAAGCAAGCCTATGGCCCAAAGAAAGGCAGGATCAAAATGGATCCAGGCAATAAAGTAGAAGAGTTAAGTGACAAGTTGTCTTCCACTTGCCCTATTGCTGGTCTGTGCATGGTGTGTTGGTGAACTTCAGTGAAGAAAAGATACGGGGTGTGGTGTCTTGCAGTCACAATCCATTCTTTCTTCCCTTTTCATCTGGCGTCTCCCTCCTCCTCACTCCCCACCAAGGATGAGTGATGGTCAAGGGTAAGGGTGTTTGCTGGACCACAATGCCAATGGTTACAGTTTTCCCTGCCAGGAACAAAAGGATGGAAAGGTAGTCCACAGGGGCAGACTCTTACTCTGGAATTTGCTTCCAGGAATCTGGAGACATAAAGGATTAAAGGAGATGATGAAGCCAGACATAGAGAAGACATTCACTACATGGAGTAGCAGTTAATAGATATTCTCTCTCGCTCTTTCTTTTTCTCAGTAACGACCTTGTTTTTCCTCATATTGCCTTCACATTCCCATTCCAGTGTGACATGGAGACTAAGATGTAGGCGTGATTTGCTTCTAGACCTGCCTCCAGCCAAGCAGAAGGGGTCCTCCAGTCTCTGAGGTCCCCAGTTGAGGCTCAGGGTCAATGCTACAGCCAGTTGTGGTAGAGGGTTACTTGTCTAAAGAGAAGGTGGCTCTGGCAAGCAGATCGGGAAAATAGCATCATAGTCTCATAACTACTTAATGGAATTTGCAATATCCAGAGTCAGTCTCAGCAAGTTTTTGTCACATCTAAGTGATGAAAACATGCCATGGAAGCTCTAAGGGTCCAATCATTTCCTCAACCAAGATTGCAGATTTGCGTGCCAGAGATTACACTATACATACTAAATCTCAATGGTTGTTTCCACTCTCCTAACATCTGAGAAGGCTGGAATTTCTCTCAGTTGACTGCAGGTCCTGTCTGATTTGGTGCAAGAAGCTTTGTCTCCAGGGATCTCTTAATTGGGGTATCAGCATATGGACCATGAAACACACCACCTCATTTATGTCATGCCAACTTTCGGAGACCCCAAAGCACATTAGGGTCATTGCCTTGTCAATGTTCTTTTTTGCAAAGCCCACAAAGCAGCACACACCTGGCCAGGAGTGTAAGGCTTCAACTTACACCTTACAGCAGTACATGCCACAGACAGTGTAATTACCAACCCCTAGCCCGACCTGCATAGCTGCTGAGACCTGATGGGATCAGAGCAGAAGGGGACATGACTGTGAGTTTAATTAAAGGGGTGGTTTTGTTCAAACCATGCTCATCCCTCCCCTCTTCTCCCAGTGATGCTCACACATGCCAAGAAAAATCAGGTTGGGGATGAGATTACGACCTAGTGATCTCATTCGGGATGTGACAGTATCTCATTTCAACAGCCCAGGAAGGGCAATGTCATTTTCAGAGAAATGTGACCAGCGACAGAGCAAAATTTTGCCCAGACTTTTCACTTTCCTGTTGATCTCCAAGGCAAGGGGTCCCCAGCCAGCTGTGTCAGGGAATCTGAACACTTTCTAATCTCTAGTCAACAGCTTGCTGGCAACAGAGACTTACCCCTTTCCACAGGTTAGTGGAATCCACATGTGTCCTAGAAGTGAGATATATACATCCAGGGAAGGAAAAATTATATCGTCTTCTCATTCCAATATCTTTGTGCACTCCCTCTTCCCCCAAACAAGGAAAAGTTTTCTGCCTTCTGCACAAAAAGGTGGAGATTTCAACCTCTTAAATCTATTACTCAATATTAAAAAGATTTGGCTACTGAATAGCCTTCTTAAAAACACTTTCCTCAGCTTTCTGTTCCGGTCTGCTTTTGGTCACTTTCATTCATCTGCTCATGGCTGGCTGCCTGGACTACCCCTGAATACATTTCCTTGCATTACCAACATATGTGACAAATAACTAATCTGACTCATCAAAATGCATTAGAATGCAATGTTCCAGTTACTGAAGGACATTTGAAATTCAGCAAGCTGTCTTCGTACTCATACTGCCAGAGATAGTGAAAAATTATGAAGAGGTAGAGATGGTGCTAGAGCCCACTTTGTGCCCAGAATTTGTATCGGAATCTGTGTTATCACTGCTCCAGCAATCCAAGGAAACTTGGACCCGCCTCTGTTTGTTTTGTAATTCTTAAAATATTTTGCAAATTAAAATTTGAAATACAACTGTAATAATTTCTAAGAAGCATAGCATAGCCCAGACCATAAATCACCCAAAACAGCATTAAGTGGATATACTAAATATACCTAACACTGTTTAAAGTATCCTAAATATATCATTCCTTTTCCAGGACCATTTCCATATTCCACTTTTCAAGACAGACCTTCTAAATCAGGCAATAGTTGGGCCACGTGAGTAATAACTCTAAACGAGATGCAAAAGATGTGTTGCAAAGAACGTGCTGTAAGTACCAGTGTTTAATTGGGTGTAATGGACATCTTTCAAGAATCTCCCAATATGGAAAACAGATTTACCCAGAGCCTCTTTGAAAGGAAAAAAAAAGGGATTTTTACAGCTCTACCGTAAATTATATATTTGAAACTGTATTAGCACAGAGATCTGTTGTGGTGTCAGAATCCCAAGAACATTCCACATGACTGCTACACATAGAAAAATACATTAAAACATTTTTACCAATAGACTAGTGAATGACTTGTAATTTCTTCTCCAGGATTTTTATGGTGTTCTTATTTTTTTTTCTTATGGTTTTATCTCATTACTTTTTTGGGTCTCATAGCCCTATGTTTTCACCGTCGCATGTCTGGGGGTCTATTTTGAGGTGGGGGGAGAAAGTCTAGATTAAGAGATTGCTGGGAAATCGAGGGCTGCAGGAGAGACCTTGGTTTCCCCAATGACTTTCTTCCTGAACGTGGGTGACCTGCTCTTCTTTCTCTGCCTTGTATTTACCTCCAAAGGAAGGCTGGGAGTGATATGCCTTTTGGGATGATTGTGAAGAGAAAAGCATATATCATAAAAATGCTATCGAGTGCACTTCCCATAGAATATGTGAAACCGACGTGGCCACACATTCAGCTGGTTGCACAGGGTGGCTGCAGATGTTCATTATCCCATCACAGAAGCTCACTGATGATGCCTCTCAAGTGTTCTTGGGGGAGGAGTGTTCTCCTTCCCCAAGCAAGCATCAAGTGCCTGTGGCATTTTGGTCATCTTAGCCAGACAGCGATCAGTGCAGGAGATGGGGCAGCGTGGTGTTTCCATCTGGGTGTTCTCGGTTGTGACTGTCTGGGTTCAAATCCTCAATCTACCACTTTTTAGCATTATGCCTTAGTGCAATTATTTTAACCTTTCTAAGCCTCAGTCTCCATATCTTGTAAGAAATAAGTGCAGTAATGCCTGTAAACCACTCAGTGCCTGGCAAATAGTAAGCACTCATATGTGTTATTATTACTAAAAAATATATGTGAAGAGTTTGGAGGCATTTAGGAAGAGGGGAGCATACGAAGGAATAAAAAGATGTAATTCCCCCATCTCAGAGACCTGCAATCTAATTGGAGAAAAAAAAAAAAAAGAAAAAAACATGTATATCCAGTATATAGAGATCACTTCAGAATTTGTGTGGGCAGAAGAGCAATTTTTGGTTCTTGATTAAACTTCTGGAATTGTCTTATCCAAAGAATTAAGAGGATGAGAACACTGGCCACATCTTGGATAGACCTAAATTGGATTTGGATTAGCCAAGACAAATGGTAGGTTAGGTCAAATTTTTTATTGTGTGGGGTCACATTTTAGAAATTCTTAAAAGGGAAAAGTCCCTTTAGAGAAAATTCATTTAAGACTGTCAATTTGTGTGCTTTCCATGAGCAACCGCCATTAATGTATATTGTGTCAGGATCTTTAAAATTTTTTTCCACACAATTGAAGTTATGCCTTTTAGAAGAGGAGAAAAAAAATCTCCCATTGGAAATGACTTCCAATCCACTTGCAAACTCCTCAAGGGCTGAGCCACATATTACTTTCTCTGTATGTCTAATTGTACCTAGGACAGTTTGAGTTGGAACCCAACAAGTTTTAATGCAACTACATCAAATTCAACTTCATAATTTGAAAATCTAATTATTGTTATTGGTGTTTTGAGGTTGCCTTGATGAAGGCAAAATGGGATTGCATGATGGCTGTGATTCCTTTGTCTCGCCCTGTCATCTTTATGCTGGAGATAAGGCCTCCTGAGCAAAGAAAGTGACTGGTCTGATTTTAGAGCCCCCCTCACTCCCTGATAACCCAGAGCTGCCCAAGCAAACCTTACCTTCTCACAGACTTAATTCCCAGTCTTTGCCTTTAATTCACCTGTAGAGAGTTTTAATTTGGAGAGGAGTATATCAGAATTGAGGTGAGGTGTATCTGAATCTTTGACAGCCATAGGGAGTTTGCAAAAGTCCTCCAGGTGATTCCCCTCCATCTCTTTCATCCACAACCCCCAAAACACACACCAGTTGGAGACAACTGCTCCAAAGTAACATCTTTATCTTAAGTCTGAGAGCTGCCTTTTTGGCAGAAATCCTGCCCCTGTTGTGACTGGGAATGGTGAGACCATCCTTAGTTTTACTGAGAAAACATCACTACCCAAAATCTCTATTATGCCCAAAACACTTGGTGAAAACAAAAATGTAAATAGAATTCTGAAGGGAGGATGAAAGAAAAAGCAATAGAAGATGGGATAGACAATAACATGTGGAATAGAATTAGTATGTCACCTTGCCTGTTAAACTGAGACAAATTCCAGAAATGGTTTGACATTATGAGCTAGAAAATATGCACATGTATAGAACATAGGGAAGGCCAAGAGCTGGATTTAGAAGTAAGATTCAGAGACTGCTCTTAGCTACCCATTCTCTCCCCTCATCATTCTATTCCCAAGAAGGGACATTATCTTTCATCAAGAATACAGTAAAAGCCTAAGAATCCCTACTTGAGTGGTGTCCTGGAGAAAGGAGCTCTTGAGGAATGAAGGAGAAAGCTCACACTCCCTGTGGCAGAGTTTTCACTTTCCTGATTTCAGCTGACTTACGTAAAACTTGGCGTGGTTGTCTCTGAAGAAGGCTCTCAGGTTGAGAGAGCAAAGCAGACCAGAGTGGAAACCAGGGGAAAGAAAACACGGTGGTTGCTCAGCGGAGATGTGAACTTAAGGAGAAGATCAACAGAAGCCACTGAGGTTTCCTCTCCAAGCAGAAAAGCAGTCAGAAAGTCGGGCAGAAATCAAAGCAGGAACAAACAAAGACCTGCAGCTGGCATCTACGTGCCCTGCAGAATCCCTGAACATGGCTGAGCAATGTCCAACTTATACAATCATACACAGTAAGAGTCCCTGCTCACGTCTCAAGGAGCTTAAGCCAAAGCAGTGGGTGACTGGATAGGGAAATGACTTTAGCAAAGTTGAGGGGACCCCAAGCCCTGCTTCATAAAGGGTGAGCACACTCCATTGGAGCTAGAGGATTCAGGCTGAGAGAGAGAATATCTTGGATCTGAAGAGGAAGAATAAAACTGAAACCTATAGCATGAAGAATATTCAGCGAGTGTTTATGGGAGTGAGTTCGGGGGAGAGGAAGAGAGAAAAGAAGAGGAATCTGACAATAATAATATCAGCCGTTAATATTTATTGAGCACTTACTATATGCCATGGCCCTCACATCAAAAGTTGGCAAACTTCCTAGAATGTCTTGCGGACCATACGGTCTCTGTCACACCTCCTTGGCTCTGCCCTTATAGCACGAAAACAGCCATAGACAATAAGGAAATGAACTGGCATGGCTGGATTTGATCCATGGGCCATAGTTTTCCAACTCCTGCTCTAAGAGATGGGTGGTATGATTATCTCCATTGTAGACATGAAGACTGAAGCTTGGAGGGGTTGAGAGAGAGTGAGTGGTCTGGTTCCCTCTTGGCAGGGCCACCTGGAAAGGGCAAGCATGAGTTCACCTGGAAGAGACTTGTGGAATGCCAGGCACACTGGGCAACGTGACACTGTATACAGGTAACCAGCATGCACCTGGTACCCTTCAGATAGTCCTCACATTATGACTGAAAAAACCCAAAAACAAAAAACAAAACTGTTATTAAATAGACTTCAGGAATGCATTATTTCAGGAGCACATTGGTGTTGAAGATACTGGGGGGAAAAAAAAGGAGCAGAGCCTATTGAATCCCTTGGTTGCATTCTTTGGGGGAATGTTCTCTCCATTCTTTGTCCCTCCAAATGCTGGCAATATAAAGTCATACAGGAGAAGCTACGATGGGCTGGTGCCAGGAAAGCAAACTGTCTTCAGAGCCAGACAGCCCTGCCTTCAGGCTCCTGCTTGGCCTACTAACGAGTCTACCATCTTGGGCAGTTGACAGATGGGTCCCTGCCTTTTAAGAGCCTGAAATCTAGAACAGAAGGCACGCAACAGATTTCACATTATCATGGATCTTCCTGAAGTGGTTTTGCTATTGTATCTTCGAGACTAACATATTAAATCATATGCTTGCTGTTGAAGGCTTGTGTTCAACACTCCTTGAAGGTTATGATGTTCTGCTGCCTCACTTAGGGTATTTACAACTCCGATGCTGATAAAATAAATATTGCAGTGACAGTAATAGGGTCTGTATTTTAATTGCCAAAGGACTGCAAACCTTCACTAACAGATAAGAAAATGTGGAAGTAAACAGAGTCATGGCACAACGCTGCCGCGTTTCTGTTTCAGAAGAAATTCTGAAATCACAACGACATCACCCTTTTTAGCTGTTTTTTTTTTTTTTAAAGCTTTGGGAATTCACAGATATGCTCTGTGATCAAGACAGGCTCCTCCTTAACCTTCCTTAGCCCCACATCATATTTGCCTCTTTAGAACAAAACAGGGAATAACTAGCAAATCAAGACAGTGCTGGAAAGCCTGTGAATTTTCCTGAGAACTCTGCTCTGTGTGAGAGAAAGGGAGGGACTTAGGCTGGCACTGGGTGAGCAGGAAGACTCAGAGCTGAGGACTTTGCTTGAGGACAGAAAGGAGCCACCACAGAAGCTTATTAAAGTGTCTTTTTATTAGATGTTTCCAATCAGAGCCTTCAATGGTGCATCTGTTATCTGTAGAGAGGTAGGACGTGCATTCATGTTTAAGCTGTGACTTCTACTCATGGCACTTGTATAGACCCTGGGTGGTCCAATATGGCAGCCAGTAGCCACATGTGGCTATTTAACTTTAAATTAATACAAATTAAATAAAATGTGAACTTTATTTCCTCAGTGGCACTGGCCACACTTAAAGCGTTCAGTGTGTTAGTGACTAATGTGTTGGACATTTCCATCATTGTAGAAAGTTCTCTGGATAGCCCTGTCACCAAAGAATAGCAGCTGTAGAGAGTTTGAGCAGACATGGCAGACATGCCCTTCTGATACTCAGCTGCAGGGACTGTGAGTGAGGGGTCAGGACACTGACGGGAAATGCATTCATATCTTCATTGCATCTTCAGGGTGCAATAACTGGCTCGGTTTTCAATTTCTGAATGAGCAAGGGAAAATGTGCATGAAAAAGACAAGAAGGAAATATGACAGAATATCAAACGTAATTGTTTTGAGTGATGGCAATATGGGCTATCATTTTGTCTCTGGCTGCTCGTAGTGAACTGTGAAGCCAGAGGTTTTGTCTGCCTTTCCCACAGCATAGGACACAGGAGACACAGCTTAATTCCTGGAACCAACTATGCCTGAAGGTATCAACTCCAGTTGAATTTCCTCCTTACATGAGCCAGTTAAGCTGATTTGAGTTGATTTTTTTTTTACTACCAAACAAATAAGGACTAATTTTGCTGCTTTCATAGATTTTATATATCTTCTATATTGTGCATGTATTTCTCCTTCAAGTGGAAAAAAGTAACTTTGAAATGTGTATGTGATAAATGGTATTCTGTTTTATATGTCATCCATGTGTTGATATTCACAAACCCTTACAAAGCAGTTTATCCAAATAAGCTAGAACTGATTCCCAAAAATCCACAAGGAACACGGCATAAACATGCCAAAATAACTTTGTTTATTAAAAGGAAATTTGAGGCAACTGTTATTGCTGAACTGTTTGGAGTCCTGGCAGAAACAGTCCCCCAAAATATGACTGGAATGTCTTCAGTAACTCCTGTTGTCAGACGTGGTTGTAAAATACAGAGTAACCGCTCACTTGACCAATGAAACCCAAATTAGCACAATTTATCATTAGAAAACATTCTCATTTGCTAATCTGGCTAGTTCCAAGGATACTAAATCACAATTTGCCATTTTAACAAAGGAGCCTATTTGCAAGTACTCTTAACACCCATCGGTTTGGCTGATGGAATGCCTCTTCTAGACTTGGCTCTAAACACAAGCTGGAGGAAATTTGCCCTGGGATGGTATTTTAGCTGGTGATGCTACTGAAAATATTTTGAATCACCCCGTTCTGCAAATCCTTTCACCCTCTTAGTGGACTGCCCAGCAGTGGAGTCATTCATAGGTATTTATATCTCTCACCTGTCTGCAACTTCACTACGCATTACCCGTTGGTGTCTCCTAGTCTATAATTGTTGAGACACCTAGTGAGAAGCCAGGAAAGGTTGGCACATTGCTGAGGCTGTGCATAATGGGTTCGCTTTGAGCCATTCCTCTGTGTTTCCTCTGCTCTTTATAAGTCTTCTGGTGGTGGGCTTGACTGAGCCTCTAAACACATTAATCCCTTCCTTGAAGTCACACATTCCACAGTTTGCTTAGAGGAGGCTCCAGTGGCAGGCTAATGTTGGCTGGAATGTGCTGCCTGCGGACTACCCACTCCCCCGGGGATTTGTCATAGCAACTGCACCAGGGTATTGTTCTCTGCTGCCAAAGGGGCGGGGGGAAGGCTGATCTGTGGGGCGGGGCCATCTAAGGGCACGCCCTCCTGAGGCTGTGCTGAAGGAAGTGCGAGACGTTCCCGGACTGGATGCTCTTGCTACCTGCCACCTATGCACCAGCCTCTCTTCCTCCTGTTGTTATTCCATGGAGTTCCCCTGTCCGCTCCAAAAGGCACAACTTCTCTTCTTCCCTCCCCCAGACTTGTTACCTTTTTCAGCAACCTCTCATCTTTTGTCGGAGGCTCCCAGGGTGGCTCGCTACTCTTACGGTGTCTGTGACTTGTACACATGTGGGATTTCTCGGGGCCACCGTCTCATACGAACGATACTGCTTGATTAGGGTGCACGGTTTTCAAAGCGCCTTCATGTTTGCTCTTTTGTGCGCCTCACACCGTCCCTGAGTGCTAGATAAGGTGGGATTGTCATCTGTATTTTAGAGATGAAGAGGCTGACTTTTTTTCCCTCCTTAGAATCTAATAGAACTTCCTAATTCTTTTTCACCTGCTTTTTGGCTCTGAGGCTTGCCCTGAATGAACATTCCAAAGGAGGGAAATGGTTGCGGTGCTTCACAGACAGAGGAAGAATGGCAAATAGTACAGAGTTTATCAATATTCCTCATCACACGCAAAAAGGGTTTTATTAACTACCTGTAGCTGGTCACTCTTGTACAGCTGCTTTAAGGTAGACAAAAATGTGTTCTTCTCATTCTGTTTCCCACTGGGAAAAAGTCATGCAACATGAATTTTATTACGACTAATAATAATAGTGACTATCATTTATTGTGGTATTTTACCATGTGCCAGGCACTGTGCTAAATTCTTCACACAGATTATATGACGTAATCCTAATAACAACCCTAAGGAGCATTTATTTTGGAAAATGAAGACTGAAATAACAATATTAAAGACTACATGAGAAGCAGTTTAGCATAGAATTTAGAACTACATACACTGTCTAGGTTTAAATCCTAGCCCTCCTGCTGTGTTCCTTTGGACAGCCTCCCTGTGCCTCCATTTTTTCATCTGTAAAATGGGATACTAATACCACTGTTGGGAGGAAAAATTTTTTTTCTACTCTCCTAGGTTCTTTGGCTGGTCTAATAATCAAATTAACATAAGATAGACTAACAGGAGAAAAACAAATGTAATTATATGTATACACATGGGAGCCCCAAGGACAATCCAGGCATTTGAGGCCTAGATGCCATCTTGAGCTAAGGAATGGGATAGGGACCTGGGGCTTCAAAGGGGAGGAGGGTGATTCACAGGACAAGGAGAAAAGCAGATGTTCGGTTATTAGATGTTTGTCCTGCCAAATAGAGAGGTCCCTCAGGTAAAAACTAATCTCTTAGTAATAGTTTTCTTTCTGCGTCAGTCCTCCATCTATATTCTTTTAGGTAGTGGAGTGGGAGGTAAAAGTTTTTCTTTCTTTTTTTTTTTTTTTAAAGATTTTATTTATTTATTTTGACAGAGAGACAGAGAGACAGCGAGAGAGGGAATACAAGCAGGGGGAGGGGCAGTGGGAGAAGCGGGCTTCCCGCTGAGCAGGGAGCCCGATGCGGGGCTCGATCCCAGGACCCCGGGATCATGACCTGAGCCAAAGGCAAATGCTTAACGACTGAGCCACCCAGGCGCCCCTAAAAATTTTTCTTGAGTCTGCTGGGTCTTGATTGCCTTCATCTCAAAGTAGCCCAACATGCCAAATTGATATGTTTCGAGAAGACTTGTTCTGAACCCCTTCACTGTCTACCTTCAGGATTGCTGTGAGTTAACACGTGTATACATGTTATGTGCTTCATAGCATTTAACAAGGTGTCTGGCCCAAAGTAAACGTTATATGAATATTGCTATGATTACTATACAGCTGCATGACACTTAGCAAGTTAGTTAACCTCTTTGTGTCCTTGTTTCATACTTTCTTCATCTGTAACACAGGAATAATAACATTGCCTACCTAATAGGGTGCTATGAGTATTGGGGAAATTCTCTTAAGCTATTGGTGTCTGGTACATTGTAAATGCTCAATAAATGTTAGCTCTTATTGCCTTAGGTTGCCTAAATTGATGGATTTGGAGGCTGAGGTAGCCACGAAGAATCCATATTCTAAAAACAAAGCTCTGGGTACCAAACTACTGGTAACTATATTTAAATGACTGGGTCCGTTGAATTTTAGATAGAGTTACACCCACACTCAATTTTAGAAAAGGTGAACAAAGCCATTTCTCAAAATTGCTTGTGAATGAAAAGAAATGGAAATAACCTAGAATGTGATCACTGTCAATTTAATTAGTCCTATTGCTTCTCCTTCATGAAGGAGCTCACCAGCATAGCTATCTTCTAGGTTAAACACTTTTTATACTTAAGGTGGTTCTCAAAGTTGCTACTGCCTAAATGAGGCATTTGGCTCTCTGAAAAGTCACAGCCTTCCACAGAAAAGATGGCATTTCAGAGATTTTGATAACTTAGGTACCAAATGAAAGCACAGACGCCCAGCTCAGCCTCCTATCGGAAGAGCAAATCGTAGGAGAGGAATATGAGTGTTGAGAAGGAAGGGGAATCTGAGCACACTCAGTATTCTAAACTGCTCCTGGGTTCAGAGGATCAGTGTGTGTTGAGAAAGGGTTGTGTACAGGCGACCTACCAGCAGAAACACATCTTGGAGCCTTGGAGCCGAGGGAGCAGGTGTCTGGCACCTCTCAGATCTGGAACCAGTTTCTACCTCAGCTGACATTTAGAAGGCATAATGGCAGTGCATATCCCTGCCAAAGATTGCAAGTATGGGATTTATACAGCCTGTGCCCACCTACTTGCTCCCTGTGGAAATTAGCTCTCCCGCCCACCCAATTAAGAAAATAGGATATAGAAAACCAGAAAGAGGATTGTTATTCTATTGTGGTTGCTTTTGGTCATCAAGTTTATTTTATAGCAGAATTCTGGATTTCCACCTTCCTGGAAAATAAAAACAAAAGCAAAAATCGCCATACGCATCTTCACCCACTTTTTCCCTCCAGAGCTTCACGAATTAGGAATCTTCATTGACTACCCCCTGCAAAGTTACCGGAGTGACCTTTGGCTGGTCAGAAATCCAATACTGTGACAACATCAACAAAGGAGATTAGTCTGTCCTTAGAATCTGGGGTGAATGAATAAAAGTCCAAAGCAGAGACTTGCTCTTCTTTGTTTAAAGCCATGTCAAAGCATGCTTTGAAAGTACTCGACTTCATGCTTGACAGAGTTTGCTCTGAGCCCAGACTCTAGAATGGATTGGTACTTGTGGGCCGTTCAAGACTCCTGCATGGAATTTCATTACTGAAATTCTTCAGGTCATTTCCCATGGAAATCATCACCCTAATGACTGCACACCATTCACACTCTGTAGGGCTGACTCAGCAAGCTGCCTTCCCACCCAGGGCTGTGAGCGGCACTTCCCAGCTCTGCAGTGGTGACAGATCTCTTGGAAGAGAAGAGGTGCTATTTTTCTTGAAATAGAATTTGTCCCCCTGGAGATATGAGTACCAGCAGCCTGTGAAGGTCCCATGACTGGAACAAAATTCCCATTAACAAAGACTCAGTGGGACATAATGGAGAGACCCAAATGTGTCCCTGAAGTGAAAGTTTAGATGAGCCCTTGGTTCTTTTCATCCTGCTTAGTAAGTTCTGCGGGACTTCTTATTGCTGCAGGGAAAGTACATAGAAAACACACTGGCAGACACACCTCCTTGAAAGATCAAGTCACGGTGCAGCAAAATATCTAAATACGTGGCAAAACCCTTCCATAATTTAGACCCAACTCAGGCACGGAAGTCACCTTCATCCAAAGCTTTGCCCATTTAAGCAGCCGCGTGCCGCGATGCTTCCTAATGCAAGTGGCCCAGGCTGCAAGTTTTGGTGTTCACCTGCCAATCACATAACTTGCTTAATATCAGTTTTTACCAATACAGTGAAATCTGTAGCTTTTTCATTAACAGAGCCATTAGTAAGTTGGGCTCTGAAGGCCAGAGCAAATGAAACCAAAACCAAGGCTTTTGTCTGAGAAGTGCTGAGTGAGCAGGCCTCCTGATCTCCGCCCGCAACTCCCCTCCCACCCCCCACCCACACATACACACCTGGCAGGCCCTCACCCACCTCTTTTCCCACCCAAGTTAGAAAGAGTGACTTGGGATTTGGTACTGGTAGTTGAATCTTTCAAGCCCATATAACATTCAGGAGTAACTGCCTTTTGGAGGCAGAAATGTATCCTTCCAGCACTGGTATTTGGGCTTGAGCTGTGACTTCAAAGCTTCTTTCATCCAAACCCACACCAGTAACTGCTGGCCCCAGTCGGTGTGTTGAGCGATCAGTGGTGCCATTTGTCCACAGAAGACTCTGGGTCACGGAAGAAGCCCTGGGACCATCCCCTTTGTTTTAGAAAATGTCCCATGCTTTAGAAGTCTGCATCAGTTAGTGTGGTTGCATTAAGAAATTGCTTTGTGATTTTTGTGGGTCTTAATGGAGAAAAATTAAAAGAAACACAGAAAGCTTCAAATGGATCAAAAATGAAAGCATGTTTCAGAGACTCCTGTAAGTAATTTTTATGCCACTTGTAAAATTATTTAGGAGCCTGAGCTCCCTGAGAACAAGAGTGGTAACACCATCTTCTCTGAGGTCTTTAGTCTGTAATAATGTAGCTGCTTGGTCTGTGCTCATGATATGTTTACTGTATAAAGAATTCATACTTTAAAAATATAATGCTGTAAGGTCTCAAGCACGAAGATCTTTTATATACAGTATTTAAGACCTCTGAGTGTCTTGTCTTGTTAGCAATCTGTTCAAGTTACTGAGTAAACTCGGACATACGAAAGCAGCATTTTGTTAATATAGAGTCCCGATCCCTTTTCTCAATGCCTTGAGGCCATATGTATTGAAATTCAAGATTCTTTTTAGATTTTAGAAAGGGAAAAATATGGTGAATATGCCATCTATTACTTAACACCCCAGGGACATCCGGAGCTCCCTATAATCAAACATTAATATTTCTGCAGAAGTATGTGTGATAGCCACACTTGGTAGAATAAATATAAACAAAGGCTGTAAATAGCCTCATGTCGGTTCAGGTGAGGTTTCCTGCCATTTGAGTTAAGAAAAACTTTTGTTTATTACATACAGCTCTTTGGATTTTGGAATTATGAATAAGGAGTTGTGGACCTGTATTCTCTACAGAATCTGTGTCCCCCTCCAAAAGCAGGATTGTCAAAAATTAGAAATGCTTCACTGTGTTATTTTTGCTTATTTCCCCTATAAAAATATTTTTAAAGTATAAGTTAAATCAGTCTTCTTTATATATAAGTTCTTTGAAAGAGTTAGTTGGTACTTTCAGGAAATTATGTTTTAAGCTGCTTTTTTTAAATCAGCAAATATGCTAAACCAAATTGCTATCTTCTAATACAGAACAAACCTTCTATTCACTCATTTATTCATCTATTCATTTATCCATCCATCCATAGCAAAACTTTTTAAAATTTAAATTCAATTTAATTAACATATAGTGTATTATTAGTTTCAGAGGTAGAATTTAGTGATTCATCAGTTGCATATAACATCCAGCTCATTCCATCAAGTGCCCTCCTTAATGCCCATCAACCAGTTACCCCATCCCCCCACCAACCTCCCCTCCAGCAACCCTTAGTTTGTTTCCTATAGTTAAGAGTTTCTTTGGTTTGCCTCCCTCTCTGTTTTCATCTTATTTTATTTTTCCTTCCCTTCCCCTATATTCATCTGTTTTATTTCTTATATTCCACATATGAGTGAAATAATGATATTTGTCTTTCTCTCACTGACTTATTTCGCTTTAGTATGATACCCTCTAGTTCCATCCACATTGCTGCAAATGGCAATGTTTCAATCTTTTTGATGGCCAAGTAATATTCCATTGTGTTCCACGCATATATACACATATATACCACATCTTCTTTTCTTCTTTATCCATTCTGTCTATGGATATCTGGGCTCTTTCCACATTTTGGCTATTGTGGATATTGATGCTATAAACATTGGGGCGCATGTGCCCCTCTGAATCACTTTGTTTGTTTCTGTTGGATAAATACCTAGTAGTGAAATTGCTGGGTCATAGGGTAGCTCTATTTTTAAGTTTTTGAGGAACCTCCATACTGTTTTCAGAGTGGCTGCACCAGTTTGCGTTCCCACCAACAGTGTAAGGGGATTCCCCTTTCTCCACATCTTTGCCAACATCTGTTGTTTCCTGACTTGTTAATTTTAGCCATTCTGGGTGGTGTGAGGTGGTTTCTCATTGTGGTTTTGATTTGTATTTCCCTGATGCCAAGTGATATTGAGCATTTTTTCATGTGTCTGTTGGCCATTTGTATGTCTTCTTTGGAGAAATGTCTGGTCATGTCTTCTGCCCATTTCTTGACTGGATTTTTTGGTTTTTGGGTTTTGAGTTTGATAAGTTCTTTATAGATTATGGACACTAGCCTTTTATCTGTTAAGACATTTGCAAATATCTTCTCCCATTCTGTAGGATGCCTTTTAGTTTTGTTGACTGTTTCCTTTGCTGTGCAAAAGCTTTTTATCTTGATGAAGTCCCAGTGATTCATTTTTGCTATTGTTTCCCCTGCCTTTGAAGACATGTCTAGCAAGAAGTTCAAAGTCTGCAGCCAAGGTCAAAGAGGTTGCTGCCTGTGTTCTCCTCCAGGATTTTGATGGATTCCTATCTCCCATTTAGGTCTTTCATCCATTTTGAATCTACTTTTGTGAGTGGTGTAAGAAAGTAGTCCAGTTTCATTCTTCTGCATGTGGCTGTCCAATTTTCCCAACACCATTTGTTGAAGAGACTGTCTTTTTTTTCCATTTGATATTCTTTCCTGCTTTGTCAAAGATTAGTTGACCATTGAGGGTCCATTTCTGGGTTCTCTATTCTGTTCCATTGATCTATGTGTCTGTTTTTGTGCCAGTACCATACTGTCTTGATGATGACAGCTTTGTAATAGAGCTTGATAGGGGTTGCATTGAATGTGTAGAATGCTTTGGGTAGCATAGACATTTTCACAATATTTGTTCCTCTAATCCATGAGCATGGAACATTTTTCCATTTCTTTGTGTCTTCCTCAATTTCTTTCATAAGTGTTTTATAGTTTTCAGAGTACAGATCCTTTACCACTTTGGTTAGGTTTATTCCTAGGTATCTTATGGTTTTTGGTGCAATTGTAAATGGGATCGACTCCTTAATTTCTCTTTCTTCTGTCTCATTGTTGGTATATAGAAATGCAACTGACTTCTGTGCATTGATTTTATATCCTGCCACTTTGCTGAATTCCTGTATGAGTTGTAGCAGTTTTTGGGTGGAGTCTTTGGAGTTTTCTACATAGAGTATCATGTCATTTGTGAAGAGTGAGAATTTGACTTCTTCTCTGCTGATTTGGATGCCTTTTATTTCTTTTTGATGTCTGATTGCTGGGCTAGGACTTCTAGCACTATGTTGAACAATGGTGGTGAGGGTGGATATTCCCTGCCATGTTCCCGACCTTAGGGGAAAACCTCTCAGTTTTTCCCTGTTGAGGATGATATTTGCTTTGGGTTTTTTGTGTATGGCTTTTATGATATTGAGGAATGTTCCTTCTATCCCTATACTACAGAGAGTTTTTATCAAGAAAGGATGCTGTATGTTGTCAAATGCTTTTTCTGCATCTATTGAGAGGATCATATGGTTCTTGTCCTTTCTTTTATTAATGTGGTGTATCATGTTGATTGATTTGTGGATGTTGAATCACCCTTGCAGGCCCAAGAATAAATCCCACTTGGTCGCAGTGAATAATCCTTTTAATGTGCTGTTGGATCTTATTGGCTAGTATCTTGGTGAGAATTTTTGCATCCATGCTCATCAGGGATATTGGTCTGTAATTCTCCTTTTTGGTGGGGTCTTTGTCTGGTTTGGAGATCAAGGTAATGCTGGCCTCATAGAATGAGTTTACAAGTTTTCCTTCCATTTCTATTTTTTGAGATAGCTTCAGAAGAATAGGTATTAATTCTTCTTTAAATGTTTGGTAGAATTCCTCATAGCAAAACATTTATTTAACATTTGTATGTACAAAACACCGTGCTGGGCTCTGACATAGTCTCTGAATGGTGTGGAAGCTGTATCGGGTAAGAATACCTGAATGCATGGATTTAAAGCATTGAGCATCATATTCATGAAAACACTATGCTTAGGAGAGAGCCACTTTGAATCAAGGCAGCTAACATAATTGACCCAGGAACTAGGGACCTGGCCTCTTGAGTTCCCCAGACATCACAAGCTGGAGGATACTTTCACTTCTAGCTACGATCAGGAGGCAGTGATATTACTGAGAGGTGACCTTTGGCATCTGAAGAAGAAAACAGGGGTGCAAGAGACACTTAGACAGATGTCACCTTCACGTGGAGGCTCAGCACTGGAGGAGTTCATGCCAGAACACACCAGAAGCTGTTATTGGGGGATGGAAAGGGGTAACAAAGGCAGCAGAAAAAAAAATGCTCATCCCTCACACCTGGGAAACTTTAAGAGGGCCACTCAGATTAACCAGATACTTCAGGTCACTGTATTCTGGGGTGGGGGGCAGGGGGTAAAATGTTCTCAGCCCTTCATTATTACCTAATCTTTACCTATGATGTGGTGCAATTGATAGCTATGTCTTCCCAAAAATTCACTGAGAGAGAAGGAGAGTAGGAGAAGGACAGAGAAAGGATGAGAAAAAAAGAGAGAGAAGGAAAGATTGCTTTCCTTAAGGTTATAATAAAAAGGCAGTGAAATAAAGATTTTAGAGATATGATGTGAGACAAAGAAGGCACTAGAAAGTATGGGGGAAGATACAAGAAAAGGGTACTGGGGTAGGACGAAATGAGACATTCTCCTCAAGTGGACACACACACCTATGCATACATTAAACACACTCTTCTCTGTGTTGCAGAAGGCCCTCGGGTCCTTTCAGGAAGGCTTGGGTCACAAATGGTGCCACAGGGTGCGTGATCATGAAGTGGCTTGTTCCCAAGCCCCAGATGCCGCACCGAAGCAGGCAGATGAGGCCCAAGCAGCCTCCCTCAGCCGCCATGTGGTGGGCTGGCTCAATGAAGAGCTCTTTTGTTCTTTCTTTCAGTAGCCTCTACAGTTGCTCTGTGTTTTATTTTCAATTAAATTTCCACTAATCCTAAACTACAGAAAAACAGAGCTGCTGGAACTCCCCTTTCCCTTCCAAAAGCAATACAGTCTGCAGAGAAACCTTTTATGGTACAAGCCCTGCCTTGTACATGCTGTAAAAGACACATATGCCACCCATTTGCCCACAAGTGCTTTCAGAAAGGTGCTTCATGGGCCCCTGGACCCTGGGCTCCCAAGGCAGCCTGTGAATAGTGCCTCTTGTTAGGATGGTTGCTATAGCGAGAGCTTGTTTTTAATTCAATGGCGCAGGAAATAATACTTTATACACGGTTGGGGGGGTGGGAAATGGTCACTTTAAATCGCCTACTCTTCATTGGTTAGAAAGGAGCATTTTTAGTCTTTGAGTCAGGGCTCAGAGCACCTGCTTCTTCAGCTTCTTTGGATTTTGACTCTTTCCCTCCTCGCAAGGTATTGAGGTTTAACTCTATGTGTTCTAAATACGCAGGTCCACACGAACATCAGATTTTGTTAACATTTAACAAAAATCACATTTCCAACTAACACTTCCCCTATTTGTTTGGGAATTAGATCTAAATGGGAAGTCGCATTTCTGGACACCAACAGACCGTCTGGGCTCTACATCCCGCGACATTAAAAAGACGTTTGGTCACATCTAAGGGACCGTGGGGAGAAAACTATAGCACCAAGAAACAGAAAATGTGGTCTAGGGAAGCACTTACATCACATGATAAACAGTTGACAGCTCTGGGAATATCTGATTGCCTTGGAAACACAGAAAAATGGGAATGGGCTGAAGGAAATCAAGGGGGGATGGAGAAGGGGCACCCCTCCTGGTAATGCATGGCTGGGGGTCAGGAATGACACACTTCTGGGGGCTAAAAATAAAAGGAGCATAGAGGTTAATAAAATGGGGACATATTCCTCTCTCCAGACACAGTGAGGTGAAAATTACTTATCACCTGCTGGAGTGGATGTGAGAACGGGCCAGTGACCAAGTGTGTGGCAGAGAATATTTTGTAACGAATAAGCAGTCCACAAGAAGCCTGCAACAGGCTTCCTCCAGCTTCCTAGCGGAGAGGTGTCTTGTGTCTCTGTCTCCTCATTAGAGGACAACAGCTGTTTCTGACTATAATTAGCTCACAGTTCAACAGTCAGCTCCAGTCCCTACTCCTGTACCACACACAACATGGAAATTATAGAAGCACATGTTGTTTTTTCTTAAATCACCTCTACTTACACACGTTGTTAAGCATCTAATAGAAAACAACCATGACTTCCCTAGATCCCTTCCTCCTTGGAACGCTTTTTTAAAGCAAGTTGGGAAAGTCCTTGTTTTTATGGGTCCCTGTTCCCATTTCCAATCTCACCTCCATGCTCCACAGCACCCCTGAATTAAAGGTCTCCAGCGCTGTCAACCAACCCACCATGCATCAGGCCATAAAATCTTATTTTCAGCCACCTGCAGGATGATGGAGGGAAGAGGGAACTGCAGTGAGAAGGGGAGGGGGGGGTGGGCTCCAGCTGGCTGCTGAAGATGGTTTCGACGGAATGGGCGGGGGCGGGGGGTTGTGGAAGGGTGCAGAGTCTGGGGTCATTTCCTGCCAGGTCTGTGCTGCATGGGGGGAGGACCCATAATCACACTCTCTCCCAGCTCCATTAGTGTCAAACCTCATTAGGAGCCCAATGCACTTGGCAGCAGTGGGCACACAAAAGAAAGAACCAGCCAAAGTCTGCAGAGCGCAGAGTCGACCATCACAACTTGGGGGCGGGAGGGAAGGAGGGATTGTAAAATTCCCGACTGGGTAATTAGAGTCAGCAGGGAAGCAGATAGGCCCTAGCAGGCCTCTCATTTCTCTCCTGGCTGTTCTAGAGGATTGGCAGGGGCTGCTGTCTTCCAGGGGTGAGGCGATGTGCCTGCGTCATAATTCACAAAGAAAAATGATCATCCATTTGCTCCCTGTTCCTGAGGAAAGCCGAGGATGCGGACTGTGGTTACAAGCATTCTTAGCGTCCAGGCAGGGCAAGGAGGGGAGATGGCGTGAGGTGGTTGCCTTGGGGGCGGTTAACCAAAAAAACAAACAAACCAGATATGACTTGTAATAAGTTAATATGAACAAGCTCACATTGTTTACACACTGGGTAAAGAAACTAGGGAGGCCTGTGGGTGCGTGACTAAATATGGTGGTATTATTACCTATACGAACTTGCTTTGTCTTTACAGGACATCGTTCTGATCTTCAAATTCAGCTACAGCAAAAAAAGTTAATGTGATAAACACAAAACATACAAAATGGCTCGTTCTAGCTGTTGTGTTTGTCTTTTATGGCAGTTTTATAAAATATGAAAACATATCCATCCAAAAAGGATTTAAAAATTTGTTTGAAGTGTAATCTATGTGCAAGAAAGCGCATCTCTTCTAAGTGTACAATTTCATGAGTTTTGACCGTTTTGTGTAATTGTCACTACAAAAATGCTCAGAACATTGCCATCTATGCAAAAAAGTTCCCTCTTGCCCCTTCGTGGTCCATCCCCTTCACCCCTCCACCCCGCAGCCCCAGACTACTGCTGATCTGATTTCAGTTATTATGATTTTTGCCTTTTTGAGAATTTTATATGCATGGAATCATGTCCTTTGAATCTGGACTCTTTCCGAGGTGGTTGTGTTCCTCAGGGACCCGCTCCTTTTGACTGCTGGGTAGTGTTCCATTGCGTGAATATACCACAATCTGTTTCCGCACTCACCAGTTGATGGACATTGGGGCCACTTCCAGTTTGGGGTTATTATGAATGAAACTGCAATGAAAATTCAGGTACCAGTCTCTGTGGAGACATATTTTCATTTTTGTTGGCGGTCTTTGCCTCTGTTATCAAATGGGGAAATCAAGCAGTCGATCTCCTTGACTGACCATCCAGCAGATGGGGGGGAGTGGCTATTGGCCTAGCTAAGGCGCGGGAAGAAGGATACGTCTATATGTTTCAGAGTGTGATGAGAAAGGAAAGAGCAGAGAACGAAGGAGAGCAACAGGTACCATCTCTCACGTAGGCATGGGGCAACTGAGTTCCGGGCAGTCCCTCGGTGTTTGTGACTGAGTGCCACGCGGTTAACTCTGAAATCAGTGACAGAAAGCTCCTCTAAGTTGCAAGACGATAGAACTCCATTTGGCACAAAACTTGAACACCAAACTTTGCTTTGTTAGCTTGTCCCTTAAGCAGGCTAGCAATTATAAAACAACACCATATCAAACAGAAGTGCAACAAATGAGGAGAAACGGAATCTGAGGTACTTTCCGAGTGCATCATTTGCACACATTTCTGAAGACCCCAGGGAATGGATTACTGTGACCTGAACAGAAAGCACCGAGAAAAGTCCAAGTACAGAAGGGTCCGTCTGTGTATTCCGAGGCCACCGTTCCCCTGTCGCGTGGGCTGAGTGTGGCGTCAGAACACGAAGGCCAACTACCCTGCCATGCAGAACTTGACTCTTAAATAAAACTCAAACTATGGTCCTTCGGCTTCAAGATGCCCAGCCAGGTGCAGGCACGGTGTCCCTGTGATGGCCCGCAAGTTGCTGAGCCATGGAGGACAGTGGAAGACCAAGACCGCTTACCCTCCTAGGGCTCTGCCCTGGCCCACTCGGTGGCCGGCAGGGAAACCGTCTTTTTGCCAACAGAAGTCATTCCTTTCATTCCCCCAAAGACTAGAGAAGTACAGAAATAACCATTTTAAGCATCAGTTTTTAAGGCAGGGCTTCATTTTCAAGAACACCTGAAACCACAACGATTCTGATTGCATTCTGTTTTCCTAGTTCCTTTGTGAAGGGCCTGACCTTAACTTTGCTATTAGACATTTTGGGATTTCTGGAGCCCAGCTTTACCCTGAGGGAAAATAAGGAAACAAATAAGCTTAAAAAAAATTTTTTTTGACCTAACCCTACATCCTTAAGTCACCATTGAAAAACATCAGAGTCAACGTCTGCAAGGTCTTAAGGCCAAGCTCACAGGAAAGTCAGGCAAAGTGGAAGCTGTGAAGGACATGGATCTGCTGAATATATTAAGCTTGCATATGTGTGTTTGTGTGTTTTCTAACCCTCTAAGGTAAATTTATACCGATCCATACAGATGTACTCTTTTCTGTTTATTATTCCCAATTGGGTGATGGACGTTAATGTTGTGCAAAGGAAAAAGTCTGGAGCTTGACAGCACTCCTCCTATTTTATTTTAAGGCAAAACAAAGAAAACGAAAGCTTGTTCTTTCAGCCAGCATTTCTCGCTCTCCCTAATTCTACCCAGACTGGATCGTCTTAAATCTGATTTGGGATTTGAGCATTATTTGGATTAGCTCATTAGTGGGGCACCATTCTGACAAGCAGCTAATCTGGGGCACTGGTGCACAGGACCATGACAGTATTAGGCTGAAAATGAGAAATCTAATGAGATTAGACGGATCCTCGTGCACATGGTCTAAAGGTACTTTGTATGGAGATCCGGGAGCTCGGGAATGCGGGAGGCGGACAGATTGAGGCATCAGACTCAGCTGAGCTAGAACACAGCTGCTCTGGTGCCCAGAAGTGATTTTGTTCACGAAGGCAGCAATAAGGGCACCTTCGCTAAGCAGGTTCTGTGGAATGTCAAGCAATTGCCCAGCTTAAAAGGCAATGACTTTGGGGGGTGGGGTGTCAGCGCAAGCTGTGAGCAGAGCAGAGGTGTTAAGGTAAAAGTCGGATGCAGTTAGTTTCACGTCTCTGGTCTCTGTTTGAGAAGCAGAGTAAGTTACAGGTAAGGACCAAGTGACCCTGGAACCAGGAACATGGAATGTTCTGAAGTTGCTTGCCCTGTGGCGGCCCAGATAAACTCCCCTGATGTTTTCTCCTTTATAAATGATTTTCTTTCTTCCCCTTGTCATTTTAGTTGTTTGTAAGCTAAACATGCTGGTTCTTTTTTGCTGAGAATGGGGCTGTTGCTAAGATCAGAAAATGCTGGATTCCAACAACACAATGATTTATAATGTCCAGATGTGGTTACGGGGCAGCGCGCAACACACAGTGGAAGGGGTTTGGTGGCTCCCCCACCCCTCTCCCTCCTCCTTCCCTCGAAGAGGAAAACAAAAGTTTCCATGGCATTTTCTTGTTTCTAAGTGGAAAATCAAGGCATTAACGGAGACTGCGAGTTGGCCCCCTGGGACGCAAGTCCTTTCTTCATGTTGGGCTACTGTGCCACCTTGTGGTGACTTTTAGAACGCCGTGAAAGACCTACTTGTTAATACGGCAGCCCTCAATTGAGTATTCTTCCTTACACCCAGGAAAAAATTCAGTGTCGACCCATTCTGTTAATCATCTTTCAAATGAGTTTGTGCAAGACAAAAGCAAATGTATTTTCAGCACATGTTAATAACATATAAAATCAAGCACGTGGCTTCTTTTGTATTCTTCCTTGCCAGACAATGAATACTGTTTTGACTTAAGAGTCAAGAATTACCATTTAAATATTTAGAACTTAATACAAGACAGAACTGGTTCCACTTTCTTATTTTACCTTTTCAAAAGTATTTAAGGATTTAAAGAAGAAAGCCGGAAACTAATGGATGACACCTTTTAATGGAGTATCTCTGTTTGTTTTAAATATCTTAATCGGATGTGGATGAGGACCTTAGGTATATTAGCAAGAATTCTGGTCCTGACACGAAAGGATAAAGAGGAGACACAGACAAACTCCAGGTGTCACAGAATTCTAAGAACTTTCTACGGCTGAGGAAAAGATTCCAAAGGAGAGGGGGAAAAAAAAACCCAAAAACCTTTACGTGAGAAGTGTATCTTTGAAAACACATTTTAACCTTTCCTGCCAGAAAACAAAAGGCACAATCCAAAATAGTTGTCAGAAGCTCAAAAAACAGCGTTGTAAGAATCACTTGGACATGACATTGGGCACTGTGATAAGTGTTACTTTTGTGAGCCAAGCAGGGGCTGTATTTGGAAGGTTTCAAGTACTCTAAGCAGAAGAGAAAAGCTGAAAAAAGGGGAGACGTACCCCAAAGTCTTCGTGAGCAGGGGGGGAATGGTTCATGATTCAAAAGATCATTTTTCAAAACATGATTGTTTATAAGAATTCAGGCCAGAGAGAGAAAGAGAGGTTTATATAAGCTTTTTTCTTTTCAACAAAATCCATTATAGATTTTGTCATTTGCCTTTTCTTCTCGAGAGTCATCCGACCCCTCTGGCATTCAACTGTGACTGAGCAGTAATGTATCACTGGAAGATGTGATGTTGATGAGTCAAATTAGGAGAAGCAGTGAGGCTTTGGAAACAAAAACTCTGTGAGAGCTTCAAAAGGACCGTCCGTTGGCCATCGGGACTCTGTTACCAGGGAGATGGTTACCAGGGACAGGTGTTCTTGGGCGGCCCCCCTCCAGGCCCCCGAAAGCCTACCTGATACCCCGGACTGATGTCATGAGTGAAAGGTTCCCAAATATTTAATTTCTCTTGTGTGTCTTAGAAAGAAGGGACTGTGCTAGAGGGATTGCTTTTCAAAGGCAAAATTGGGAGAGGAAGAAAGGAAGAGGGAGGGGATGGGAAAACAGGACCAGAGAGTCATGCTGAAAATGGGATGTGGTGGGGGGTGGGGGGAGGCGAGGACACTGACGTGAGCCCGGAGACACACGCTAGCAAGGCCAGCCCATGAGGACAAAGAAGCCAACATGATGTGACTTCTACTAACCATATTTTATTGAGAGCAGACCATGTGCCAGCCCCTCTGCTCGCTCCCTACACACCCCATCCTATTAATGCCCACACTCACCCAGCGCAAGGCCTTATTATCACCATTTAACATGCGAGAATACCAAGCATCAGAATGGTTATGGAACTTGCCAAATGGTAATGCCCTCTTTTTTTTTTTTTGGTTTGATTTCAAACTCTTGTCTGCCTCCAAATATCTTCTTCCTGGGGCTCTCATAGGACTTGCAATTGCTAAGATTTCATAGCAAAAAATTTACAAAATACTGGCTCTATGCCATGAAACATTTTTGGATGGAGTGTGTGTGTCTGTGTGTGTGTGTTTGTGTGTGTATTCAGTGTAATTGCAGACACGGGTCTTGCCTTTAGTGGAACTCAGAGCCTGGCTGGGAAAAATAAGTAGATAAAAAATAACAACATATTTTTTGTCTAAAACATTGAGGAGATATTGAGATACACTGAGGGTCGGTGCTGAGGGGAAACTCGGAACTTTGGAAGTAGAGTCTGGATGGATTTCAGGTAGTTGGAGACAGATTTGCTGGTCTAGGGGTTGGAAAGCAGATGTAACCAAAGAGATGACTGAGTTGACTTTTGCCAGGTGAAAGGCATCTGTAAGGTCTAGCTGTCTGCATTGTCTTAGGAGGTGGCAGACCTCAGTGAGGTAACAAAAGGGACTGCTTTATGAGAGCCATAATGGGTGATTTAGACTGAGGGTCAACCGGGTGTTTGCCTCTGTGTGTGTGTGTGTCTGCGTATGCAGAGGTGAGCCTGGGCTGGCGGGGAAGGAGGTGACAGAATGGAAGATGAGAAAGACAGGGAAAAGTCACTGATACTCAGTTTAGCTTTCCTCTATTTCACCCAGAACCAGTTCAGTTTAAACTTCATACCCATAATTCTGTTGTGGAAGTTTCTGTCCTTTAACTGAGAAAGGAAAAGAAAAACTGTAGCATCTTTGTATTTTGTCATTAATTCATGAAAAAAAAAAGTCTATGTAGGTATCTTGGTGTATCACAAATGGGAAGAAATATAAATATATATTTTTCCAAAATCCAGGAGGAGGCAGATGTCCTTGGGAGTGGTTCAAGCCCGTCCTCTTCAGCCTACAGGCACACATGGAGCGGGAGGGCTTAGCGGGGGCAGCCAGACACGAAAGCACCAGGCCATGAGGCCCCATTAGGAAAAGGTGAGGCAGTGAATTATTTTTATAGCCTGGAAATGACATATCTCATTCATTCAGTGAGTTATCTACCCTCCGGGTTGAGTTCACTGACCTCTGAGTCATACAAACACGTCCATTTCTTTATCTTTGGGGACAGGAGGAGGGTAGAAGGTGATGCCATGAGGAGCGAGGGAGGGGCAGAGGAGGGACAGGCTGATAAATGCTTCGGGGCCTCACCGAGCAGGTCTGGCTGAGGCAGGCCCCATCCCGTCTTGGAAGGTTTAGCGGCCAGGCCTGCTTCCTCTCCTCTATGAAAGCTTGCCAGCCCATAGCTAAAATCCGGCCTGAGGTGCATTCCAAAAGGGAAAAGGTTTCCTTTTCTGCATTTTGACCATTCTTTCATCTGAGGAAGGCGTGTGTGTGTGTGTGTGTGTGTGTGTGTGTGACAGACAGAGAGAGGAAGGAAAAAAGACTCTGTGGCAATGAAATTACTTCTGTACTTTTATCCAAATCCCACCAAATCGGACAAGTAACTTACCAGCCACCATGTGAAACGTGCCTCACTGATAATTGTCTATTGGTCCATCTTGCTGTATGAAACTCCCATCTTGGGGCGGGGGGGGCGGGAAGGTAATAGTGGATATGCAAATACTTTTCTGCTCTGCTTGGGTATCTTAGTAAAAAAATCAAACCTCTCTGCCTTCAGTCCCATTTAAATAAAAACATCACTTGCCTCCAACCAGTAGAATACATTTTCCTAGCTGATTGATGCTTTTCTATTTATTTTATAATGTATTTTTTTCCTCAGCAAGGGCTTGTTCTCCAGAATGTCAAGGAGGAAATATTTCCCAAATTATGCACTGTGATTGGCTGGCTTGGGCCTAATCAGACAGAGAAGTGGGGAGAGGGAGAAAGCAGTGATTTGTCACACGGGTGCTCTGGTTCTGGATAAAGAGGTGCTTTGTAATGCCAGCCTGCCTAATCTCTAGGCCACAAATTATCCTCCCCTTTCTCCCCCACTCTCCTCCTATCATCTCTCTCACACACACACACACACACACACACACACACACACACGCACACAGTACCTCTTCAGATCTGTCACTGACAGAACAGTTATTAAACAAAATCTCAACCCAGGGAATTAATAATGTCAAGGATTCATTTCTTTATCAAATGTTGTGCCTGAAGGAAGAGCACTTTGTGCTTGCAGAAAGACTGAAGTCCATTAATCACCTGAGGGGAAGGGATGGGTTTGTGATTTTTGATACTTGTCCAATGAGTAGGACAAGAGACTAAGAGATCTCTGGAAGTGTTGGCAAACACAAAGAGGTTATGGCCTGGTTTTCTGAAGGACTCATGGTCCCCTGGGGGCTAAAGTGGGCTTTGGGGAGGCGGGGTGGGAGATGGGGGTGAGGGTGGTGACTGCACCAGCCAGTGGTGGCCAGCCCAGCCATGGAGTGGTAAAGGAAGGACCCAGGGTGGCATCAGGAGTCCTTTCTGTCTGTTTGATTGTTCTGCTGCTTTTGCAATCAGGCTGCAAAGGGCCCCGTGGCGTGTGGGGAGGGTAAGGGAGGCAGGGAGGAACAGAGCCACAGGTGGGAGCCGCAGGACGTTTAACCACATTACAAGAAATAGCCTCTCTTCATTCCCCTTGACCTCATTCACTGGGGTGCTTATGCATGGTCGTTCCCCCCTGATAAAGAAGGAAAAAGAAGTCAAGAGGCTCATGGGAGAACCACAATCAGGGCATCTCAGTAAGAAACTCTGGGCAGCCGGCTCTGCAGTCATCCACATTGCCAACTTAAATTGTCAATTTGAGCAAAGCCATGATCATTATCACAGACAAAGAGTGTCTTCCTCTGGTGTCTGCGTTTCCTATTCTGAATTCCTGATTATTGTATGAAATGTGCTGCCCTGGAAGTTTTCTTCCTGGTGGCTGGGTACAATTACAAATCAGAGCCCCTTGTTCACGGCTCCTCTATTACCATCACGTGGAACGTCTGTGGGTGGCACTCAGGCTGAGGTCTGGAAGTACAGAGGAGTTCATGCCCGTGGGGTTACTCTTAACCAAGGGTGGGCTGGAAGCCTGAGGAGAAATGCCCTGTCCCTGTCCCTTGACCGACAATTTGAGGAGGCATTCTTTACACTTCCCAGAACTCATAGCCAGTTGGAACCCGCGTTGCCTTCAGTGACAACATGGACAATGCACCTTCATCTTGGCTTTTCCCTGCCTGTCTCACTCCCCACTGTTCCTTTGCTCCTACTTCTGTCATTATCTCCTAAATTAACTACCTTCGTCCAAGTCCTCGTGTGGGACCCTGCTTTTAGGGCAAAGCAAACTCAGCACCTGTCGAGCAAGTTTATGCATTTAAAATATGCTTTATCACCAAGTTCAATATATTTCTATATTTTGCAAGTTCAGTGTCTTTTAACACAGCAGGGAACATGCTCATACATCTCATGCATTGGTGAGTCCTTGACCCACGCTTCCCTTGTAAGATCTGAGACCCAAGCTGCCAAAGTGAGCAACCACCTCAATCCATGGCACGGGGAGTAGAAGGAAACCAGCACTGGAAGTACACAGTGGTTAGCCAACTACCAGGGGTGTGTGGGAGTCTGCAAAGGCCTCCATGAGCATCCTGGAAGGGGCGTTAACTTAGGAATATTTTGTTAACCCTCCCTTGTCCAGGCTGGCATCACAAACAGGAATGAACTCAATCAACCATGACTTCAAGTGTGTATTGAAAACCTACCATATGCTCAAGCATCGTGCTAGAGTCTGAAGACACAGTGGTGAACCAAACAGAGGGTACTTGCCTGGCACAACTTAGTATTTTATGGGAAAGACACATATTTATCACAAAGAGTGTAACTGTAATCTGTAATAAGTGAAGGGACCATAACAGGGGTCTGATCCTTACTGGTGGCCCAAGGAAGGCTTTCCCAGAGAAGTGGTGTGTCTGAGGGATAAGGAAGAGCTGGGACCCGTATGAGGTAAGGGGGAAAAGACTTCCAGAGGGAAAACCAGAGGTGAAGTCCTTAAAACTGGGAGGGGGTGGAGGAATAGGTCGTTGAAGGAAGAGCAGGCCACTGCCAATGAGAAGCAGAGTAAGAGAGGTGGAGAGAGTCCATTGAGACTAAAGGCAATCAGGGCCAGATCATACAAGAATGTCTGTCTTTATCTGAAGAGCAACAGGAATCAGCGGAAGGTTGGGTTTAAAAAAAAAATTCTTTAATTATATCAGTAATAAATGAATATTCCCTTATTTTTTTTTCAAAGATTTTATTTATTTATTTGAGACAGAGAGCATGAGAGGGAGGAGGGTCAGAGGGAGAAGCAGACTCCCTGCCGAGCAGGGAGCCCGATGCGGGACTCGATCCAGGGACTCCAGGATCATGACCTGAGCTGAAGGCAGTCGCTTAACCAACTGAGCCACCCAGGCGCCTGAATATTCCCTTATTTTTAAACCATGCAAATAATATATGTAAATCATAAAAGTCTGTCTTTTTCAGCTTCCCCAATTCAATTATTTTCACAGATGTTACCTGCTGTGTCAAAAGAAACTGAGCCTCAGCGATAGAGCAAACAAAGGGTCTGATTCTAAGTATCAGTGCTATACATTTAAAAAATCAAAAGACATATTCTGCCACATTATAGTACTAATTCAGAGAGAGCTAAAGGGATATTTTTGGCCACTAGTAAAATAGAATTTATTTGAAAATATTGTTTGGTTTGTCTTTATCTTTTCCTTTAAATGTTTCTTTTATTTGTCTTATCACATGGATGTAATTTAAAAATAAAAAAAATATATATATATATATATAGTGCAGATGTTTGCCCAGTCTTTTTTTTACTCACGGGATCCACGAATAAAAGTCTTGGAGACCACTGTAACAGTGGTTAAGAGCACTATTTCTGGTATCAGTTTGCTTGCGTGCAAATCGGACTCATCATGTATAAGCTGGTTGTTCTGGGCAATTTACTCAAACGTACTGTATCTCACATCTTAAATAGGGAGCATAATAGTACTTCAAGGCTTATTGTGAGTATTGGATTAAATGGAACCTGCGAAGCACTTAGAAGAGTGCCAGCACATTACAAGCACTCAGTAAGGGTTAACCATGACTACTAATGTTGCCAGCACATTACAAGCACTCAATAAGGGTTAACCATGACTACTAATGTTGTCAGTATGGTGTTAAGCTTGCATCTGACCACCTCGCTAAACTTTCACTTGGATTCTAAACTGGTTGTAAGTTGAGGAGCTTGGATTTTCTTGGTCAGCGATCGTTTCCTGGCAAATCACGACAATCCCAATATTTATTCCTTATTTCTATGTCTTAGTTTACTGTCCTGGCATTCCCTTTCATACTGAAACAATAGCGGGGGCGGGGCAGGCAACCTTGTGTCTGCCTTTAACGGAGACACCAGTGCCATGTCACTGTTCAGTGTGACACTTGCTACAGATCGCGTACATGTCTTCCATCAAGCTAAGAAAGATTGCTTCTGTTCTTGGGTTGCTAAAAGGTGTTATTTTATATTGTGGAGAGAAGGTATCAGTATTCAATAACTGGCACAAAAAGCTGAATTCATTACTTAAATAAGAAAGAGTATGCTGGTTAGCCGTAATCTCTCTGAGCAGAGGAGCCTGCTGATCTTCATGGGGTCTGGGGTTGGGGGTTGTTCAGGGATTATGTTGGTGACAGATTTTGTAGCTGGTGGACACCAAACTTAAAGGTATGTTTTGGGGAAGCGAGGCTGGTTGACTGGCCAGGTCACAGAACTGTCACTGGAGTGACTCTACTACTGATTGGTTGACCCTCAAAAGTATGGGACTGTCTTTGACTGGTTGGTACTCAGATGTGGATTCAATTAGATTGTGGTGAGTTGTCAAAAGTATGGGACTGTCTTTGACTGGTTGGTACTCAGATGTGGATTCAATTAGATTGTGGTGAGTTGTCATTAATCTGTCAAACAGCAGGTTGGACATAGGATCTAAAAATTATGTGGGGAAAAAAATCAGTGGTTCTACTGGCAGGCAGTTGTACATCTCTAAAGAGAGATGTACAGATAAACATTAGGAAGATGGCACATGAGAGGAGAATTCTGATCCTAGGAGGCAGACCTGGGGTTGAAAGTCCAGTGAAATGGTTCATAAATGCTGTCTGAAGAATATCACAAAAATAATAGATGGTTGTCCTGGTTGAAATGGCAAGCCATTGTCTTAATAGATATACAGTCAATAGTAATAAAACAAAGCAGAAAGGAAACAAAAGCAGGTGCTATTTAGGTAACTAGGTTAGCATGCTGAGAAGAAAAGTTTGCAGCAAGAATTCGGATGCCAGAGTTTGGGGCAGTCTCCAGATGAAAGCAGGCTTCAAGCTCAAGAAGGTCTCGGGTATCAGACAGGGTATCCAGGTAAGGAACCAGGCCAAAGATCACAAGACACACATTTGGCTTCCAGAATGGGGCCATCACATGATCTCAGAGGGAGGCAGAGATGATTTACTAGGGCAAAGACCCAAGAACAGACCAGATGGGTAGCAAGAGTGACTTGAGGTAGAATTCTCTTGAGTATTAAAACCAAGATTCTGGGGGCAAGGATGGGTCTTTCAGCCCAGACAGGTGGTTCTACCTGCATCAGGGGAAACAAGATTGGCACAGAGATTTAAGGGACGATCCCTTAATGGAGGGACGATTTGCATAGGTATGGGCAGAATTAAGAGACAATTAAAGGATGGTGAGGCATAGGGAGGACTGAAGGGCAAGGAGAGGAAATGTTAGTTCAAGAACTAAGTAAGAGCTGGAACCTACGAGGAGGGATTTCCTGGTGTGTATTTTTAATTCTGGAGGAACACAGCTACTCAGGAGGCCAAGCACTAAGACTGAGGAGTGAAGGGAGAACTACCCTGACCTCACTCTCTCCCCACCGATGACCTCCTACAGGGCTTCTCCTTGCTGAGGAGCCTGGGTGATGTCATTCACAAGGGGTCACACTGCTTGGGCACAGGGGGCACAGAGAACAGTGGAGAATGAATGAGGGGAGGTGATTAACAGAAAATAACCACCACACTCCTGAGTAGCAAGGAGAGGTCCACCGATGTCATGTCAGTGATATTTCAGAAATGTTTTGGGGGATTTAGGTGCATGGCATAAACTCCCCATGAAGAATGCATGGGCTCCTGGTTCAACATGTACATTCAAGCTGGGCTGTGAGCTGAGCCTTCGTGAAGCTTCTGTAACATTGAGAAATGGCAGGGAATCAAAATCACAATGGAATCTCCATGTTTTTTGTCACTGTGTCAAATTATGATACTTGGGGGAGGTAAGAAAGTGAGCAAACCGGTATGTTTTGTGATGTAGATTCTGAGGCAGAAAACCTCAGCATGTGAGATTCAAATGGAGCCTCATTAAGAGATATAGCAAACGCGGGAGTTCACCCCTTTATGCATAACCAGCTTGAGTCTCTGCCTCAGACGATAGCCAGCGTTTTGTGAGTTAATGGTGTGTGACGCAGAAAAGGAGCTGTGAAGGGAGCAAATCTCTCTTTAAAGTGAACATTTTATAGAAATCCCATTTTCTCTGGGGCTCAAAGCCAGACCGACTTAGTAGATTAAGCTCTGAGGTTTCACTACGGGGATGGATTTCAGGTCAAGGCCAGCCCACAAAGCTATGTGGGGGATGGGGAGACAACCAAAGTGAAACTAGCCAGTGATATCTAGAGTACTACCTCAGGACGTCCAGAGCCCACCTCACAGAACCACGCAGAATTAACCTGGGAGGTGGTGAGGAATGGAGAAGGGGCATGTGCTATCCGGATGGTGCTAGTATTCACTCTGCTAGCTGTTGAATTTTTAACCTGGGGCAACTGCCTGGTGCCAACTTGAAGGGGGGCAGCCTTAATGGCTTTGTGCCATTCAAATACATTTTTTGTCAGCTCTAGACAAAGTTACATAATTATTTCTGTCACCCTGGGACGATTTTTCCTCCAAGTCACTTCCAATGAGGCACAGAGTGGGTGCTTGTTGCCCTGGCCGCACCCGTTTCAAGCATCCACAGCCTCAAACACAACCAGCTGCCCCAGTCCGTGTGTACACCCATTTGCACTTTCTGTGTGACAGTGTATTATGGATAGTGCCTGGGGTGTCTTGACATCAGTGGGATTCAAGCTAAGACTGTATAATAGGCCTGGCATGATTAAAGTGGCATCTTGGCACGAGGGATCGCGCACTTCCTTTGTTCTACTCCATCACCTCTTGGCTAAGAAGCCTTTTCTGGGTCTGACGTTGGGGAAATGGAATCAGAAACTACAATCTTCTTAGTACTAGTTCAAAGGTGTAATGAGAGCTTTTGAGCTATCTCTTTAATTAACAGTGCTCCTATTTTCTTTCTGGAATCTACAATACCCCCAACCTCATAGGTATAGGTATTAGAGAAAAGCCTCCCGATTAGTTCTTTCTGATGTGGTCAGGGTCAGGGTTGAGATTGTAAATGTCTTTTTAAAGTTATTATTACTTTTCTGGGTGTTTGTTGAGGTTTTTTTTTTTCCTTTTGCTTTGTCCTTTGGAGCCTAGAAGCTCCATGTATGTGCCTAGAATAGTAGCTCATAGATAGAAAAATGGAATACTCTGTTCTCCATGCTGCTCTTCAGCCGTGCTGTGTCTGAGCTTGAATAAAATGGCTCATATTCTATCACTCAAGTATCGAAACCTGGTGAGAATTGTTTGATGTGTTTTCAGGGCTTGGGGAAAAAACTAAGTGATTTTCCTCCAGGGCCCAGATTTCCATTTCTTTTAGATATTATTATTATTCCCAGAATGATATGCTTATTTGTTTCATCATAAATATTTGAGTGCCTGGCTAGAGTTGAAGCAGAAAGACCATTTGGGAGGTTATTGCGCTAGTCCAAGGAAAAGATAATGGTAGCTTGGACCAGAATAGCGACAGTGGAGACAGGGGAGAGAGTATGCATTTAAGATGTACGTTGGAGGTGGAAATGACAGGATGAGCTGGATGCCAAGCATCGGGCTTGGCCCTGAGGCTACAGTGACAAAAATACAAATGAGATTCTTGCTTTCATGGAGGTCATATTGCGATGAAGAAGAGACAATAAATAACTGTATACATTTCAAATAGGTACATGTTGTGATAATCTCTAGGAAAGAAATAAACAGAGTGATGTAGTAGAGAGTAACTTGAGGGGGGGAGTAGGTGGCTACTTAAATTGGGTTGTCATGCAGCGGCCTCTCATGAGGAGGAGATCTGAAGGTTGAAAAGGAGCCAGATAGGCAAGGACCTGGGGAAGGGCAATCGAGGCAGATGGGAGAGCCTGCATGATGGTCGCGAGGCAGGACAAGCTTGGCACATCCTAGGAATTGTCAGAAGGCTGATGTGCCTGGAGTTGTCAATGAGGGGGAGAGTGAGTGATCTTGGTGGAGTTGCCAAGTTGCCATGCAGGGCCTGAGCACGGTGTTTAGATTTTATCTAAATGAAACTAGAAGCCAATGAAGAATTTAACGTAGGGGGAAAATGAGATATAATTTTTGTTGAAAAAGATTACTCTGACCAGTCTGTTAAGTATGGACTGTAGGAGGCTAGTGCTGAAGCAGGGAGACCAATTCGGAAGCTTTTGCCGTAGTCGAAGTGAGAGATAATGATGGCGTGGACTAAGGTGGTGATGGTGACGACAGGAAAAAGAGAATCTATTCCAGACATATTTTGGAGGTCAGCTGACAGAACTTAGTGATTTATTGCATATTGTTGGTGGATGGGCAGAGAAAAAGGGAAATGTTTCTGGCTTAAAAAATTAGGTGGAGAGTGGTAACTAAAGAAGACTGGGGTGGATCAGAAGTTAAAATATTTCTTTCGTTCCACTCCTCTTGCTCCATCTTCTAATATCACCTTCCTTATTCAATGATGGAGCACTGGAAAGAGTTTTTACTGGGCTGAGACCAAAGAGGTAGGAACTTTTGTCCAGCTGTGCCCATAGACAATGGTATGACCTCAACTAATCCATGACACTTCCATTTTCTCATCACTACTGTGGATCTCAGACAACCTACTATGTTTGAACTGGATTGATTTGTTCTGTGTGGGCCTGGGATCTCCTCCCACTTCCACCACCACCTCTAGGGCACCAAATCCAGAGGAAGGGACGTGGATCCTTATGACCTAATATCAATCTCTATAGTAAGTATGACACTTGGAGAGGCAAATTTTTTGGCCTTCAAGCTAATAATTGTTATTGCTCACCTGCAAAAGTGCTAGATGTGCCCTTAAAGCTACAGAATTAAGGAGGTTGATAGATTGTATTGTTTTGTTAAGGGCTGTGACAATTTGTCATGGGGCATTGTTTAGACAAAGTCATCATATACTTTTTTATTAATTCATTTGCATAAAATAAAGCTATAAAGTATTTGCCTTTGTAGAGTATGTTTATACAAACCCTTCTGTCTCTGAACCCTCTTAGAATAACATTTTACAAAGGCATTTGAAAAGTTTAAACTGCTAAGCAAATGTAAAGTCTTATTAATTTTGACCTATGAACTAATTAGATGCTGGTATAAAGAGAACTTTTCTTCCCTGGTAGGTACTATTTAAAATTCCAGGAGCAAATTAGAGTTTGAATCCTTATGCTTTGGCATAGAGCATTATATTGTGGACATAATAATCTAGAGATGTCACTTCTGGTGCCAACCTCACCCATCTCTTGAAGAAGGGACAGCCCTATACTAGTGATGGGTGCCATTCCCCTAGTTACAGACAGTTGGATCAGAAGAGGTTCTTGACCTGAGGGCACTGGTTCATAGGTAGTGATGCTTGCCCATAACCAAGATGAATTCTAGTGAATTCCTTTTTGGGGAGCAGGGTATTCAAATTTGAACATTTTGGTGAAATAGGGAAGCAATCAGCAGAAGAAACTGAAAAGTTGCATAGAGAGAAGCCATGAGATAAAGTCAAAGTCATTACAAACTCAAGTTATAAGGGAGCAGATGTTATAAATAAATAGGGGCAATGAGGTAAGGAAAACCCACCATTCTCTTGAAATAGTTCTCATTAAATCCCTAGTAGCCTGCTAATTACCAGCTCCAATAAGATCTCAGTCCTCATCCTCCTCATCCTCTTCACAGATTTGGGTACTTTTGTGGGTTTTTTTTTTTCCCCAAAACTTTTTCTTCCGCCAGTGTTTTATCCCTTTTCTCTTTATGTTTTTATCCTTGTTTTTGTTTATTTTGCTTTGTTTTTGAGCATCTCATCTTCTTCCTTGTGAGTCACTGTATGGAAATGATTTGAGCTAAGTTTTCTCTTAAGGCAAACTGAAGACCTCATTCTTGCAAATTATTGATTATCAGTATCTACATTGATCTCCTAGCACCTAAACTTTCCCCATCCAAAGTAGAACTTATCATTTCATAACTATCCTTATCACCTTTTCTGATAATGATACTATTTTCTCACTAACACAAGCTTTAAACCATGACATTATCTTTGATTTAACTTTCTCCCTCACTCCTTGCAGCCAGTTGAAGATTATATGTGTATGTATATCTATATCTATCTATATCTATGTCTACCTATCTGTGTATATCCTTTGCAACATGCCTTAAATACCTTCTACTCTTTTTTATTCTCACTGACACACTGATAACCACCTTTCTTCACATTCAGATGATCCATCACTCACTATTCAAAATCTATCTTAAATAACTTCTACGTGTTGCATTATAGTTCATTGACAAATCCTTCCAGTTACATGGTCCTTTCCTTAAAAAAAGAAATTGTTTTACTTATCTTTGTATTCCCATCCCCACCTCAACAACCCCCCCTGCCGTAACTGAGCTTAGCACAATTTCATTCACATAGGAGGTACTGAATAAGTATTTCTTGATTTGTATTAAGGGACTTTACTGAATGCCTATCTCAAATAAATGCATTTGAATCTAGCTCCATTGGCTATTTATCTGCAATTTCAGGTTAGTGAACTATTTTTCTTCTGCCAAATACCTTTGGCAGGCCTGCCCTATTAACACCTACTTGCAATCCTCACTCCTCTATTAAAACTTTTAATGTGCGCAAGTTTATTCAAGCAGGGAGAATTGCCAATTGTAGTGCAGTAAAAACAGATCTTGCGAGGGTTGTGCTATCTTGGGCATGTCAGATGGCTAAGAAATAAATAGGCTTAAAGAAAAAAAAAACGTATCCTCAGATTAGAAGAAGAAAAGTTTGGTAAAGATAAAAAATCTTGAAGAGGGAGGAGGGGAAGGTAATGAGGATGTTCTTTAGAAAGTAGCTTGATGGAGATGAGGCCGTTAGTGTAAGATGGAGCCTGGCCTGACACTTACCCTTTCTGCAGAGACCTTAATTGGGCTTGTAAGCATTCTCAGGAATGGTAAGATGTCAACACTAATGAAAATAGAACCATTTACCCTGGAAACTTCTATAGCAGATATTTTTAAATGGTGTTCTTGCAAAGGTTCACAGAGAGAAGAAAGAAACAAGTTATATGCTCCTGTTGGAAGGAGCAGTTGAACTTGAGTTAGGTATTGCTAAATATTCCCAGAACTGACCAAAAAGGACAGAACTGGCCTGGATGTTAACTAAAGCCTCTCACAATGTAAATATTTGGTGATTCTACTACTTACGTAATAAAGTTAATTTATGGAGGCTCAGTCTGAGTCAGGCTCTCCATGGACAAGACGTTGAAGTTCTCTGGACCAGAGAAGGCTGCTTCTGTCCTCTGCACTCTTAAGCCTACTCTATCCTTACCCAGTGCAAATGCTCAGAAATTATTTCTTAGAGGTGCTCAGGGGGCAGCACAGGAGGGGCCCGTGGGGAAAGACACTAGGGTGCTGGGGAAGCTGGCTGGGGGAGGTGCTGAGATCCCCTCCCAAACCTCAACCATGGCATCTCCACTTTCATCTGTTTGATACACGTTTTTGTTTGAGGAGAGAGCTCTGCCGCTGTTTTTTCAACAGACAGAAAAAGATAAAGAGGAAAAATGAACTTTAAAAATCACAGATCTAGCAGCTTGTGAAGTAACCTGTGCTTTTTGCTTCCCCAGCAAGCATTCCAGGATGAGATGGAACTGTTGAGCGTTGCCCTGGAAATAGTGACCCAGAGGCTTGGTTTTTGAACGATCTCTGGTCCCAACAATAGATGAAAATTCTCTAACACTTTTTTTTTTAGAACCTTGTGATACAGACAGATACTCTGCCACCAGGGTTTTGGAGAGCCAGGAGAGGTTGGGAGTATTTATCAGTGGTTATTGTACTTAGTCTATGTTTATTGCAGGCATCATTCATGAAAAAAAACCAGTTTGGATTTACTGAACTAGAGATTTTGCTTAAAGTTTTATTTTGGGGGGATTTGAGGGGTAGGAATGAAAATAGAGTTGGATAGTAAGAATATACCTGGGATATAAGAATAAAGTATAGGGAGGAGTGAGGGAAACAAAAATTATACCTCCTTATTTCGTTAAATGCTTTACAATTTACAAGATGAATTAACACGTATTATTTTGCTGAAATAAACAGACATCTCATATTCTATAGCTGGAAGTGGGAAAAAGGAGATCTTTCATCTCCTTAACTCTCTGTTAAGTCCACCTATAAACACCCCATTCTGAGTTACCTCTGCTGTCTGCTTGCTCAGCTCCTGCTCCCAGGCTGCCAAAAGCTACTGGAAAATCATGCAGTCTCAGCCTATGAAAAATTCATGTGTCCAACTCTGACTTGGCCATCATCTCTTTTCAGTAATCACATTTATTCTTCCATTCCATGCTCCAAGCCTACTTTTCTATGTCAGCTAATCCAGACCTTTTCTTTTTTCTCCCCTTATAATGGTTCACATGGTGGTCCTAAAAAAGATACACACCCTTCTAATCCCCAAGTCTGTGAATATTACCTTATTTGGGGAAAGGATGTAATTAAATTAAGGATTTTGAGATGAGATTATCCTGGATTATCTGGATGGGCCCTAGATCCAATGAGGAAAGACGGAGGAGATGTGACACACACAGAAGGCCATATGAAGGCAGAGGCAGAGATTGGGATAATGCAGCAAGTAAGGAATGCCAGCAACCACCAAAAGCTGGAAAGGGTGAGGATGGATTCTCCTCGGGAGTCTTCAGAGGAAATGAGGCTCTAATGACACTTTAATTTCAGACTTCTGGCCTCCAGAACAGTGGGAGAATAGATTTATGTTGTTTTAAGCTGCCTGGTTTGTAGTGATTTGTTGCAGCAGCCCTAGGAAACTAATACACTCTTTACGCTCCTACATTTCCATCCTTCCTAGCAGTAGATGGCCTTGACTTCTACTTTTCTCAAGAAATTGAGGCCGTGTCCCCCAAAATGCCCCACTCACCCTTTCCTTTACAATGACCTGTCTTTTTCCTTTCCTAAATCCGTCTTTGCTGAAATGTATCCTTTTACTTATTTCTGCCAATTTGTCTACAAGGAAGATGCCCATTCTCCCTTCTTTGCAAGAGTTGAATTCTCCATCTTTGCTTCTGACTCAAGAGACCTAGCGGTCTGTTGCCCAGCCTTCTCAGTTCCCGTGCTGGGGAGGAGGCAGAGTCCAAGGCTCTCAGCATCTCCCAGATGTGCAAGAGTCATCATAGAAAGAGAAGTCTGAACTGGATCAGAAGGTGGGAAAATAAACTCTGGACTTAGAGTGAAGCAGGAGAACTGGTCAGTGAGATCACCAAACTAGAAGAGGGAGAGATTAGAGAAATCAAGAAAGTACTGAGCTTTGGGGTTCTCACCTTCCTCCATCTGTCTTTCCTTTATTATTATGTCTTTTCCTTCTCAACTTCATCTGTTCCTCTCTGCTTTTAGACATGTTCTTTTGCTTAATCTTGAAAGCATTTGTATTTCCTAACTGCTTGCAGTGGACATATCATTTTATCCATCCTATAACTCTTCATCTCTGTTCTGGGAATCAGTAATCTCCCCTCTTTTGGAAACTGTCTTGTGCCTTCTTTTTTTTTTTTTTTTTAAGATTTTATTTATTTATTTGACAGAGAGAGAGATAGCGAGAGCAGGAACACAAGCAGGTGGAGTGGGAGAGGGAGAAGCAGGCTTCCCGCCAAGCGGGGAGCCCGATGCGGGGCTCGATCCCAGGACCCTGGGATCATGACCTGAGCTGAAGGCAGTCGCTTAACAGACTGAGCCACCCAGGCACCCCTTCTTGTGCCTTCTTAATGGTCTGCTTCATTGACAATAATGATGGGCCAGTCCTACCCTTGGATTTTTTTTTTTTTTTTAAGAGAGAGACAGCACATGAATGGGGGTGGGAGGATCAGAGGGAAAGGGAGGGAGAGAATCTTAAGCAGGCTCCATGCTCAGCCCAGAGCCTATCGAGAGGCTCAATCTCACGACCCTGAGATCATGACCTGAGCCAAAATTGAGTTGGATGCTTAACTGACTAAGCCACCCAAGTGCCCCTGCCCTGGGATTTTTAACACTGGAATTAAGGAAACTTTTTTTGCGGCAAAGCTGAGGTGTAAGAGCTATCAGCCACAATTCCCTCTGCCAAGTATAAAAAGCAGTAGGAGAAAATGAAGCCAAAACCCACAGAGAAGCAGAGATGGAATCAGGAAAAAGGCCTTGCAGTATTCCAGTCCCTGGTTACAGTCATACCTGAAGCAACCATACCTATGACCCCACTTGCAGTTTGAACAAGTGAGCCAATGAATTTACCTTATTGCCTGTGCTTGCTCAAGTTCAGGTACGGTCACCAGGAAACTAAAAAGCTCTGACCAAGAGGCCTCCCCTTCAACCTCCCAGCATTCTCTTATTCTCAATGATGGCCACCTCTTATGATGTCCCAACACCACAGCCTCCATTTTAAAGTTGGCCTTCTAGACAAATTTAAGAGCTTCCTTTTTGTTCTTGACATTATCTCCCCATAGTATTTAATTGTCTCCTTTCAAATACACTGAGGCCCTCTTCCATTACACTATTCTATTCTCTTATTGATTTGTTCCTTCTCTGCCTCTTTTTCCAGTGTTTTGTCATCTTCATATCCCCTGAATGCAAGTAGCCCCTAAACGTGAGCCCATGATATCCTGTTAGTATTTCTGCCCCCATTCTCAGTAGCCCACACTACTCTTAGCACTCTGTATGTAGTTGGCTTCAATCTAAATTTGTAGCTCAAACTCTTGTTGAATATGTCCAAGACCTAGGAGAGTTGAATGATTTTCTCAAGCCTGTCCAGCTGGTTAGTGGCTGCCCTGCTTTCTGAGGAGACTCCCCTGACATTTTATAATGACTTTTTTTCGTTCTCAGCACATTTTACACTGGCCTATTTTATGACTGTTTATGATTCACAATTTGGTGGTTTATTATTTATATTGCTGTATATACGGGCAGATTGTAGAAAGTTGTTATCCCACCATTTTGACCATAAGAATATATTGACTCCATATTTATAAACACAATCATTTTAATCAGAATTATTTTATCATCGCCAAGAAGGAATTTTTTGAATCAAACTACATTAAGCCAATTGCATTATTTGATCAATTTTTCTATATAAACAATTCAGTTTCCATTTTTTTCATTTTCATTTCACTAAGATTATTTTTCTCAAAATCAATTCTTTCTCATGAATTTTATGATGAAGATTTGATTTATCCATCAGGTTTTTTTTCCCCAAAACATATCAAATGTTACCTATTATATCTTCTGCTATTATGAGTTTTCTTTTATGACTTTTACTTCCACCAAGTCTAATTGTCCAGGGTCAAATTTAATAGATAACAAATTTTGTTTAGAAAATTTGGTTCTTCTGTCACTTTTTAGTCAAGGGCAAATTTTTCCATATGCAGTTTTGGCCATTGTCTGTTTTTTGTGTGTCAATTGTTTCAACCAAGTATTTTTTCCTCAGATCAATTTTTGAATTTTCCATGTTGCCAAGATTGATTCTTTAGTCAATTTTTCATGTATAATAAATTTTACTGTGTGCAAGTGTTAGTCATTGTCAATTTTGTTTTCTGGTTTTTTTTTCTGAGTAATATTAATTATGAATTAGACCAAAGACTGATGGTTTGTATTTCATGAACTCAGTCTCAAGTGTCAAAGGGGGTCCTACTACATGCTAAGTGCTGTTGTAGGTACTTGGAGCATATAGCTATGAAAGCAGGTAAGTTTCTTGCTCTGACACCATTTCTTTTCCAATGTGGACTACAAGAGAACACTCAAGCAAACACGTAAATGGGAAAAAGGAATTTCATATTAAAATAAGGGCTGTGAAGAAAATTAAACGGTATATGAGACCATGACAGTTTAGAGAGCTGTATTGGATGGTGTTGTCAGGAAAGGTCTCTCCAATGAGACACCACTTGAGCTGAGACATAAATGACAAGGTCATGGGTACAGGAAGACATGAGAATTACTTTATTAATTGTTATAGTGCTAAAATTATAAAAATTTGTTCATAAACTTCCAAACATACTGTGTACCACCTTCCCACACCATAGGAGGAATAAAGGGAAAACCGTGGGGAGATCATGGCAAAGTTGAAACACTGTTTTTGCATATTTCTTTCTTGTACATAGCCACATATGGCAATATGCAAATGAAAATGGTTGTGCCAGGCTGGAGGAGAAGTGTATTTTTGTTCCCAAAAATATTTAACATTTTTGGTACATCTTTTCAGTAAAGTTATGTAATACATGTGCCTTATACCCAAATTTTTCCCTGGTGGGGGTGATGGCTTATCTTCTCAGTGAGGCTGAAAGTTCAATTGTGGGGACATAGCACATTTTATTCCTCTTTCATCTCACCATTGAGGACTAGGCATTCAAAAAAACACTTGCAGATTGAAGGGTCCTAAAGATTTTCTAGCTGCAAATATAAGTGAAATTTTAAATACGCATTCTGATGAAAAACAGAATCTGAACCCCTAAAATAGTAAGTTCTTTCAACAGCCATGTCAGGCCCTAACCATTGGAATTAAAGTGCATCCCTGTAATGGGCATCTGTAGAATTTTCTGTCTCAGTGAAACTTGTGTTAAAATACTTGAACTCTTCTTACAAGATGACAATAAGCCAACTCCTCTCCCTTTTCAAATAGGAGTAACTTTTTGGATGCAGGAACTTGCCAAACAACAGAACAAAGTCTCCTACAACCGCGAGAGGACAACAAGCAGCTGTTCACACAAAGATTGAGACAACCCAAACCATCTGCAGTGTAAATGGCAGTCACGCTTGTGCTTTCTTCCAAGGACGGGTGCTCAAAAATGTGCTCTTATTCTTGTCAGGGCCCATGTGGGACCATAATGCGGAGCCAGTGGGAGTTCAGCCACACCTTGACACTGGGAGGGATGGGGGGAAGGTTTTCTGCCTCCCTCTCCCCCACCCCACCCTCTCCATTCTGTGATGGGTAAATACGCACAGTCACACCCACTGACACTAGTAACTTCCAGCAAAGTGTAGGTTTTGTTTAGAGAGCCCATTTTAAACAAACAGATGAAGTGCACATAATATTTTTACTACTCAAAATCTGGACTACTTAGCATTAAATTGAATCATTGAAAGAGCTCCAAGTAAAACTGTATGATATAATGCATTCTGCCAATGTTTGAATGTTTTTTTTTCCCCTATGGAATCTCAAGAATTATGCCTAAAATAAATAAATAAAAACCACTCTCTACCCAGGAGTCTAGATTTGTGTAGTCTGGTTTTATATGAAGTGATGGGGATAACTATACTACAACCTTTTCGATGTGGCACTCTCAGTGAATATGCGAGTCACAAAAAATACCACATCCCAGAGAAAGTGCAGCATTTGGGCAGCATTCTTATTACTGGGAAGCCTTGAGCCAGTCATTTGTCCCCTAAATTCTGACACTATCTTGGTAAAACAAGATTTATCCATCTATTCAGGTTTTCAACAAATATCTTTTGAGTATCTACTATGTAGCAAGGACTCTTCTGAGAAATGAGACTATAAAGATAAAAATATATGGTCCTTGCCCTCAAGAAGTTCATTGGCTAGCAAGAACACAGTCATACAAATAAACAGTTATAATATTAGTATGCTGTATCATATATCAGAGTCCTTGTGTTGGTCTTCGATTGTTGCTATAACAAATTACTGTGAACTCAGGGACTTAACATGATACAGATTTATTCTCCTATAGTTCTGGAGATCAGAAGTCTAAAATTAAGGTGTTGACAGAGCTATGTTCATTCTGGAAACTTCAGGGGAGAATTATTTTTTTTTTAACCTTTCCCAGCTTCTCGAGGCCTACATTCTTTGGCTCATGGCCTCTTCCTCCATCTTTGAATTGCATCATTACAATGTCACATCTCCATTTTCTAATTTTGATCCTCTTGCCTCCCTCATATAAAAACCCTTATAAGGGGCACCTGGGTTAGGTGTCTGTCTTTGGCTCAGGTCATGATCCCAGGGTCCTGGGATTGAGCCCCAAGTCAGGCTGCATGGTCAGTGGAGAGCCTGCTTCTCCCTTTCCCTCTGCCCCTCCCCCTGCTCATGCTCTCACTCTCTTTCTCTCAAATGAATAAATAAAATCTTAAAAAAGAACCAAACCCTTATAATTACATTGGGCATTGGCCCCCCTAAATTATCCAAGATAATCTCCCTGTCTTGAGATCCTTAATTATATCTGCAAAGTCCCTTTTGCCATGTAAATTAACATATTCACAAGTTCTGGAGATGAGAACATGGGCATCTTCAAAGGACCACTGTTTCTCCTACCATAGTATTTATCATGGTATAAAAATGTCCTCTTTATAAAGTAAAACATAAGCTTAGGAGAAGGTGTCTTAAATCTAATGAGAACCAAAGAAGAGGCAATGTTTGAGCTGGGATTTGAAGGCTGAATAGGAGTTTGCCTGACAGAGACATTGGAAGAAAGCTGAGCAGGGAGGACAATTGATATCCTATTTGCTTGAAGCAAGCGGATAATTCTAGAGGACCAGAAACTTATAGTTAAGGAAACCAGAAGCCCAAAGTAGTGTGATGACTTGGCGAGAGCCTGATGGCTAGATAGTGACAGGCCACAAAGGAACTAGAACCCAGGTCCCTTCCTTCCACCTAATCTCTCATGAAACCTTCCAATGCTAGGATATATACTTTGGTCTAGATGGCAGGGACCTCTGCTTACTTTCCTATTTCAATAAAATCAATGAGAACTTAATGTCAAAATCAACCCATTGTTAATTGGCAAAGTACAGTGTTCGATTTTGACTGGAAAACAATTTTTTCCCCAAAAAGCTTCAGAGGTCTTCTGGATTGATAGTGTGGAGCAGTAAAGAGGATATAAATAAAGATAATGAGACATATTCATTTTTAAAATGACAACTCTATAAGCTTAGTGATTTCTTCTTAGACTGAATTGGCAGGTGTCTGTGGCAAAATTGTCTGACTACAAAATGGATGTTTGTTGAATAAAACCCATTAATGCTTATAGAATTTACTGTCTCAGGGATGAGTTCATGACAATGTGATGTTCACAGAGATGTACTAAATGGGCTTTTATGCATTATTTCAGTCACTGGTGGGAAAAAGGCCAGATTTTGGCTCATAATCTGCAGCCTGAACCTTCATAAATACTGATCTAAGTGAGAGGCCATAAGGAGTCCTAATTGTGCTGTAGCACGATGACATTACTTAAGTGTGACTGCAGGAACACCCTGACAGCTCATGATCACTGGTGTCCTTTCATGGAAATTCAGAGAATTAATCCTGGTCTCCTCCCCAGATTTCCCTTTGGGAAAGTTACACTCCTTCTCCATGGGTTTGTTTTGTTTTGTTTTTAATTTATGGCAATGAAGCAGTGGATAGTTTTGCCTGATTCTATATATTTGGAGGCCCACTGACTCTTCAAACTTCTAGATATACTCCTGTGTTTGGTGTTTAGTTTGGGGGAATCCTACAATGACCAGTGAGTTTCTCTATAATGTCATGTTCTACACTTCAGGTACCAATATATATTTGGCATAAATGCATGGGGATTTAGAATAAGAGACACTTATTGAAGCTAAGATAAGTTAGAAGCTTGAGAAGAAATAATCTCTTTCACCAAATTACTGTGAATTTAAACTGAATTGAATTTCTCTCACTGATCACAGAAGGTTATCACTTAAAAATATTTTTTGAGAATGCTAATGTTGCAAAGAGATAAGAATGATGGGGCAGTCTTTCATAAGTACAGAGAAAATGATTGGATCTAGATTAAGAAAATTGTAGGTTAAGCTGAAGGGAGGATGTTGGCTGACCAATTAGTTAGAAATGAGGACCATCAGTATAGGAAATTTGTCAAGGCAAAGAGAAATAGCCTAGAGAATATGAGGAACTGGGAACGAGGAATTATGGGACCCGGATTGGCTGTGTACCCAAGAGCAAAATTGATTAAGCTAAGAAGGACAGTGTCAGAATGGATATAGAAGAAAAAGACTGGCACATTCCAATGGTGGCCAGACAAAGGACATAAGAATTCAGCAATAGGGGAATTAGGAGTGCCAGGGGACTGGGAGGCATTCATTTTGCTCCTAAAGCACTGATGCAGTTGAACCCCAGGACTCAGACCAGATTTGGGTGGATCTTGCTTTCTCTATGTTGAAGGGTAGCTGGGAGAGACTGGTATTTTAAGTGCATCTGGAAAGGATTATCTGTAAGTAATATTTATACTACTATTAATAGTAATAACAATAATTTGGGCTAGATTGTGCAGCTGGACAGATAAGGTTCAAAGCTGACCCTTTCTGGCCAGGAATCTGTGGCTCTACTTAATCTCTCTGGAATTCAATTTCCTTGTCAATAAAACAGAAATTGTATCATCTTCTTGGTAAAAATGGAATGAAATAACATAGGTAAAGTGCTTGGCTCACAGTTGGACCCAGTGAATGTTGGTTTCCTTTGAGGCTGAGATCTCTACCTCTCTCTAGGCACAAAACTGAAGAGGGCCCCCATGCTCATCGTCACCCTATTCTTGTTTTTTTGTGTCTTCTTTAACACTCCCTACCTCTACTTCTTATGCTATGAAGAAGCATTACAGAAACGTAATTGGTAGACATGGATCTTTGCCACAAACTCCGGGGAAAAAAGAAAAATATAACTTTCTTAATTGTTCCATAGAGCTGAGCTTAACTTCTATCATAAGCCCCTAGGTGCCTGTAACAAATTATTCTTGAAATTTAGTGGCTTAACACAGCTAAGGCTAGTAGGGGGCTCTGTCTATGTGGTCTGAGGGACCTGGGCTGATGCAGGTTCCATCATCTTCTAGCTATACTATCTGGTAGACATGGGCTCTTCATCTCTGCAAAAGTGGAAGAGAGAGCTGGAGGAAGCACACCATCTCTCCAATGCCTCAACGTTTGATCACTTCTGTTCATAGTCTATTAGCAAGCACTAGTCACATGGCCCCAACGCAGGCTATAAGGAAGGCAGGTAAATATAGACTAAATACAGTCTCCTTATAAACTTCAAGTGTATTAGGGCTTTTTTGGGTGCCAAGTAATAGAAGAAACTCAACTAAAACTACATTAAGCAAAAAAGGAAGTTCATTCGTTCACAAAACTTAAAAGGAGGTTTATTACTGGAATCAAGCATGGCTGAATTTAGAGATTTAAATTGGGTAATGAGTTTGGTTTCTCTCCATCTCTGAACCTAGCTTGGCTTGGTTTCAGTCTTTAGGATGTTTTTCTCCATGTGCTTAAAAAAATGGCCGCCAGCAACCCTAAGCCCATATCCCCCCAGCTTAGTAATACTATTGGAATGAACCAGTCTTCCCTTAAAGCGCTCATGGAAAAGTCCTGAGGAGGACTCTGATTGGCTTAGTTTGGGTCACATGACATCCCTGTGGCCGGGGTTGGAGGGAGAACAGATTCATCTCCATTCAAACCACATGACACAGGTTTCCCACTGGTCTGCCGAGTTCTGTTAGGACAAAGAGGAAGAGCTGCAGGAGAGTCAACAACACCAGCTGCCCATCACCACAAGGAACATTCTTTATTGCTCCCTCTTTCCCATACATCACTTGGGGCTGGTAAGTGGCTTCTGTAATGCATGTCCAAGGGAGTTATACTGGAAGTGATAGGTGCCGATGGGCAAATGGCCACTCAATCTTCCAGCATTTTGTGGAAATAATGGTTATTTTTTTGTAAATTTGACACAGAACACAGCTGGGAGATATCTGAAATGGAAAAGCACTACAGTCAATGATCTATGCCAAATCATAAAATAGTTCTTCTTTTAAAAGTAAAAAAAAAAAATAAGGATGCATCACATGGGCAGGAGGAATTTCTCATCCAGGCTTTATGGCTGCTTTATGGGTAGCCCGGATTACTGTGTTGCTGTATCTTAGTCGCTTCCAGCAAGCCATCACTCCATCTCCCACTACCCATCAGCCGGAATTCCATCCTGCGCCTGCCAGGCCTCCATCTGAGGGGCCATCTAGCAAAATAACCAATGACATTAGTGACTGTGGCCTCTTGACGACTTCCCCCCATTCTGTTTCTAAAGCCCATTTAAAAGACATTTCTCGTTTTACTACACATTCAAATTTTATTCCTCCGGTTATAGAACTATAAATGTCTGCCTTTCATACAGACTAAACATGAAGGGTATATAAGCACGTATAAATCACAAAAGTGGCAGAAGTGGCATTTTCCTCATTGCACTCAATATTGGGCTGGATGAAAATTATATTATCTGGCGGCTGCTCACATTCTTCCATATCTAAATATACAAAAGAGGCCCACACACAATGCATTTTTTCACAATTAGGCTCCTATAGACCATATTTTAAGGTGAAATAAAATTTCTTCCTGAAGTCAAACAGTGCTCTGGTGGGTATGCATATTCTTTATGCCCATATGATTGAAGGTAAGTTTCAGCATATAAAAATTGGGGAAGTTCAGTTGTTGGGAATTGAAAATTGATCTACTGTGTAAAATATACAAAATGGGAATAATAATATTGACCCTGCCTCAGGAAAGTAACTTACAAAACAAGGACACAGCCCCTGATGACTTACTGGGGGGCCCTTCAAACCTGGGATTTGATAGCTCTCTGTAGGGGGAAGGCCTCTGGAGCTTTATGAACATAGGAAGGGAATGCCTTTTCTCACTGCCTGGGAGTAAAGAGCCCATTTCTTTGTTCCCTTAAACAAATAATAAACAAATAATGACCAGGTGCTTGGGGCCATATCAGAGAATAGAGTGACACGAGCTATGCAGGCCTCCATCCTCTGCAGCTGCAAATACTAAAGAGCAGAGGTGCCCTAACCATCTGTTTATTCTGCAACAGAGGAAACAAGTCTCATTTGCAATTTGTTTGAGGAGTGAACTTAAGATCCTTGAATTTAACCTTAAGCTCCCCCAACACCATGCATATTGGAGGGGTCCTTTGAACACTCCAGTAGTCACAGTTTCCCAAAACCATCTGTCAATGCACCAAGGTTTCTGCAAACCCACAGGATCATCTCAAATGAAGATGTGTAAGCACCCACGGTGAGTACTTGAAAGAAAAAGAAATCATTCTGGAAAGCATCTCCCTTTTCCTTTAACTTCTCCATACACATCGACTTCCAGAAAAGACAGAACTTCCCAACCCAGGTGTGCAGTTTCTGGCAGAAATCAGAAGGCCAGGTCTGGAATCAATAACTCCCCATTTTCTGAATAAGCAACACCTTTACAGATCCCATTTCTATGTGTTTTATCCAGTACAATTGCTACATTTGTGCACTTGAGAAATATGATGAAAACACACGAAGAAACAAATTAAAGGGATGATTGGAATATCTCTTCAGTTGTCTCACAGCTGGCTGGCAAGACTGAAAGAGTTTCTAATGTTTGCTTCCTTTCCTTAAACCTTGACAAGCCGAATAAGAGATTTTCAGCCAATTATGGTTTTAATTGTTTAAAGAGGGATTTTATGTTTCCGGGAAAAGAGATATGTGGTCATTGCTAACTATGCTGAAGTTAAGCACTTCCAAAATCTACATGGCAAAAAGTTCCATAAACCATGTATAGACATAACCTAGAATACACACTTGGCAATTCCACACCACGGTACCAGAGAGTGGGGAAGAAGACACCTTTGGAAGAGAATTCCACCTCATGGTCCTAAAAGAATACTGGCTTTGTACATATGATAATACGAATCTCCACCAGGCCCCTTTCCCCTTTTTCCCTTTTTGTTCCTTTTCTTTTGCTCAGAACTTCTTTCCCAGCTCTCTTGTAGACCTTCAGCCCTCCCATCCATTTGCTATTCTAAGATGTGGTCTCTTTGTTTTTTGTGCATTTCCATTTGGGCTCCCCCCACTTTGCTTCTATCTCTCCAGCTATAAAAGTTCTAACTGAAAGGTCCAGCCCTAGGCCCCCACCTCTAAGTAAACAGCCTGCTACTTTAGTCTCTCACACCCATTGCTTTTCAGAGGTGCCATGGTGCACATTGTGTACACCCTTAGTTTGCACCAACAGCCTGCTTCACCTAGATCACCTGTTTATTTTTCGTATGTGTTCCCTCTTCCCAGCTGGATGGTCAGCTTGAGGGCAGAAGAGTTTAAAGATTACCTTTCAGTATTCCCAGCACCTGGAATATGCACCTTTTACAAAGCCACTTCAGAGACACTAAATGCCCCTTCCTGCTGTCCAAGGGCCAGGGTCATCTGTGGATGCTCTTCCTCCCCCAGGATAGAATGTCCTGGGACATTGTGTCCTGGGACACAATCAGATGGAGCATCGGTTGTATTTAGGACCAAATAGAGGCCAGCTCTGTAACACACCTTCTTATTGGCTATCCTTCCTTTCTTGCCTCACCCTTTCCCTAATTTCTGCTTCCCTAGGATGGCACTCCTTTATAAAATAGTGCATATAAACCTTTGCCTTGGGTTCTACTTTTTGAAGAACTGAAGCTCAGATATGGGTACACTGACCTCTCCAAAGAAGGACTTGCTGCCCAGCTACAGCAGGTGAGCTCAGCAGACAACTCTGGGCTATCAACTCCTTTGGGCTCTGCCTCAGCTGCAGAGAGCTGTCTCACTCAAATCCATACCTTTCCTGGAGCAGCTCCATCCTGAGACTGAACAAGTCAGGGTATGAAGGCCTGGCCACCTTGGCCCGACACGGGATACCTCAGACAAGCAATATTCCATCCACAGCTCACTGCCAGGTTGGCTGAGGCTTTGCTGGGCCTGCAAGAGGCAGAAGTTTGACCTCTGCCTCTGCCCAGTCCTGCTTCCTCCCCCTCCCTTTACAGGTGTATCCTAATAAGCATCCTGTACCCTAAACCCTGTCTCAGTACTGATCTGGAGAAGCCAGTCTGCAACAGTACTAGTTGGAACTTTTGAGACGTTGCAGATATACCCAGCCAGAACTGACTCAGGCAAAAAATAATAGGGGAATTGATTAGGCCCAGAAACTCCAGTGATTTAATCAAGACACTCTCTCAGCTCTGCCTTTCTCTGGCTTCATTCTCAGGCAGATTGTGCACATTGTGACCCCCAGAAGCTCCAGGCTTACCACTTCAGTAGAAAGGGCCTTGCTTTCTCAAAAAGTCCAACAAAGTTCTGGAATTGAGCCTTATTAGTATAGTTCTGAAATTGAGCCTCATTCTCTGTCCAGGCCTAGACCAATTACCAGGACCAGATACACAATTTGTGGGGCCCAAAGCAAAATGAAAATGCAGGACCCCTTGTTTAAAAATTATTAGGAATTTCAATATGGTGACTACTGCACATTAAATGAAAGGTGGGACCTTTCTGAGGCCGGGGTCCTGTGAGACCACACAGACCTTCGGCCCATAAAACCAGCCTTGCCAATCACCGTGGCCAGGGGACAAAACATTCTCCCTGATAAGATTTGGTCATGTGCCCATTCCTAAGGCTGGGGTTAGGGTTCCCCAATGAGTAATCAGAGGAATTGATTCTGGGTATGGCAAACCCTTAGACGTAGCATCATACATTCATGCCAGTCACATAATAGCTAAAAAGGTATCACAGTGTAATGGAAAGAATAAGCTCCAGTTTCACAAAGTCTTGGGTTGGAATCCTGGGTTTGACATTTTTGGAGGTGTGGCTTTAGGCAAGATACTTAACTGCTTTGAAACTCAGTTTTCTCTTCTATAAAATGGACATAAAAATACCTGCCTGTCTTGCAGGGTTGTTGTGATGCATGAGTGTCTTCAAGTGATGAGCCCAGTGGCTGGCAGACAGGAGGGCTTTCCCAGATGGTGGTCATGGTGGTGGTGATGGTGCTGATGATGGTGACGTGTGTGGAATGGAGTAAGAGAGAATCAGCGGACTCCAGGCCCCGTCTGTGGGCAAGCTACTTCAACTTTCTAAGTAGCAGGTTTCTCACCAACCAAATGAGTATTTCATTCTTCCCGTGTCTTAGGGCTGGCCTGAGCATTGTCAGCTCGGAGGTAAAAGGCCTGACATCAGTGTCACCACCCTCCATTAACCAGGGGAGGCCTTTGGAGGAAAGGGGGAGAGGAGTCCTCCCCTTGAAGAACTGGAAACAGGCTCACTTCCAGGCCTGAAGAGGCAGCGCCAGACTACGCTGAATAATACACAAGCTAGGAACAAGTGAGGGCACTAAATAAAAAGCAAGCCAAAAGTAATCTTTTTGGTGTCTTTCTCAGAACTGGGTAAAATTCATGTTAATTAATATGTGAAACCCTTAATGTCCGTCTTTATCTTGTCATATTACACTTTTCTTCTTCCTTTCCCCACTTCCCATGCCTGCATCACAGGGCCAGAATCTCATTCATTTTGGGGCCTCACATTCAGAGACAAATTGTAATATTCAGTTAATATTTCAAATGGTCACATTTGCATGGAAACATGGACTTTTTGAAGAAAATACCATAACCAAAAAGAGCATCAGACCTGGGGTTCTTTGTCATTTCTGGACCATCAGAAATCTAACTCTGATCTTGAGAAATCTGCTCAAACTTTAGAGATCATTTGAGTAGAACAGAGAGGTGGGGGAACTCAAGCATTCGCTAGGGGCGCTTATTGAGGACCAACAGCTTTGGAATTAGATTAGAAAAGTATTGTTGTCCCATGCTGGGGATGGGATAAGCATGTCATTTTTGCTATTTCTATTTAAAAATTTTAAGAATAAAAATAGCTGGAACTAGATACTGAATGATAGAGAAACATAGCAATGGATAGCTAATACGTAGTATACTCATTTTGTTGGAGATCATTTTTAAGGCTCATAAGGAGGACATTAGCAGTGCTTTTTTAAAAAGTTGCTATTTTGCCAAAGTACTGTGTCCTTCTCATGTATTCCCTCGATCAATATCACACCTTTCCTTTGTGTGATATTGGTGTGATAAGGTTCCTAGGGATACTTAAGAAAACCCTGAATGAGGGGTGCCTGGCTGGCTCAGTTGGTAGAGCATGCAACTCTTCATCTCAGGGTTGTGAGTTTGAACCCATGTTGGGCGTAGAGATGACTAAATAAATAAATATTAAAGAAGAAAAAGAAAACCTTGAATTAGCTCACTAGTGCTGGTAGATTTCCATTTCATTTTGTAAAAATCCCAATGTTACCTGTCAGTTCAAGTTTGCAAAAGGAGTGCAAGTAGATACCGCGGAATGACCATTTGGCCAGTTGTGATTCCTGAATTCCTAAATACAGGCTCCCCCTCTGTCTTGGTGAAGCACACATGGAGAACAAGTAGAAAGGTGTACTCCTATAAGGAAATCTCTAGACTATATTCTAAGTCTTTAGAAATAAGCCAAATGGGGTAAAGCCACCAAGGCAAAAACTCCCAACTAGAATTTTGCTTGGATTAGAATCCATAATCAAGATCCTGGGTGAATTACAAAATCATGGTTACTTCCCTGGATTTTAGAAGAATTAGGAGGACTGCAGACTTGATGCACTACCCCTCTCAAACCCCCAGGTCCTCCTCTGAGAGGGCCCAGGTCCTTCCACCGAGAAGAGAATCCTCCAATCTGAGTACGTTGGCAGCGTTCTAATCCCGTGTAATTGTATTAGTCTCAATAGCAGATTAGCTCTAAGTGCCCCACAGAAAGGGAGCTGTCAGCCCAGCTATTGTTTTCCACTTAATGTGATTCCGGGCAGCAAAGAACAAAGGCAGCCAAAGCCCTCTGTCTCACATTACAGACCACAGTTTCTAAACCAATTAAGGAAAAGGGATTTACAGTCCTCAGGATTGGAGACTCTGTTTATATTATCCTATATTTCTTCCCATAAACCCTCCATTTTATGTCTCCTAAAAGCCTTCCCTCCATCTCTGGAATGCTCCCTTTCTCGTACCCATACATTTCCCTATTTACTTCTCTGTGTTTGCTATTTGAGTGCAGTCACCAAGCTGGCTAATTCTTGCTGATTGTTTTAGTTATGTTTCAAAATCCTCATGCGTTTGCTGTCAGGAGAACTCAGGAACAAATATGCTGGGGCTCAGCCCAAGCCCGATATTCAAGCAGACCTTGATAAAGCAGTACATTTCTGTGTAAGCAATCATTCCAATTAATTGAATAAAAACATCCTGCAGGATGTTTATCAGAGAAATAAAGCTTGGCTGTCAGGAGGCAAATTGGTCAGTATCCTGATATTGCAGGAAGAAGTGCCAATTTTTTTTCTTTTTAGAATGATATCGGATGGGGAAGGTGAAATGACGTTTCACTGAAGCAAGAGAACAAATGAGAAGATGCTATTTAAGAAAGCTCCAGACCATTTTAAACAAATGGTGGCCTGATACAAGCGTGGGTCTGAAGTTTCTCTTTTCGCTTACTTTTCCAAGGGAAGCTCGGGCCACAAGAAGTCCAACTGATTTCCTCTTACCCACACGTATGTGTAATTTCTCCCTTGGCCGGTGCCGCAATGATGAAACCCTCACTCGATGGGTTTCTATTAGAACTAAGTGGGTTTGGAAAAGCATTTTTATTCTTAATGGAGCTTTTCTATTGAATACCATTTTTCAGAATTTTATTTTAGTTTCAGTTTGAATATTTAAACAGGTTTAAATTTTAAATATCTGTGCAGAACAAGCCCTGATATATATTTTTAAAATTGCTGTAATACTTCACTGGGTTTCCTTTTTAACCCGATACAATATGCATAATCCATTAATGTTAGCATTACATAAGTTGGATATGCTCAGACACCAGGCTGAGGAACGCTTTTTACAGCTAAGTCACATCACTGCAACGGACTGTCTTATCAAATTATTTTTGTAACAGCTTTGTTATTAACAAAGCATAAAGAGGGTTTTAAAATTCAATCCAAGGTTCATTATTGTAGGAATACTCATTCTGATTAATGAAACTTTTATTTAAGGTTGTCCTTAAACTAAATTATCATATTCTAGTCTTTTAACATCATCAGGAAGAAAAGCTGGGTGTCCTTTGGGAGAATCGTATTTCTAGGCCTGCCGGTTTTATACTGTTACTGTGGCTTTCCCTAGAATTCCTTTGGCCCTTTAAAATTGACAAAAATTTGGATGTTCTAGGCACATAGGGGGAAGCAAAGACACAGAACTAATACCCAGCTCTGGGGGAGCTATGTCTAATCTAAAAGCCCAGATATAAACATGAAAGTTCCAAATGGGTTTAGGCTGAGTGTGGATCTAAACTCCAGCACTTACTAGTTCTATGACTTTGGCCAAGTTATTTCTCTTCGGCCTTAGTCTCCTCGTCTATAAAATGGGGACAATAACTGTACCTTTCTCCTAGAAGTGTAACAAGATAGTCCACTAAAGCACTCCACATGGTGCCTAGCACATGGAAAGACCTGAATACCTATGATGGTAAATGGAGGATCTCATAGAAACAGAAACTATTTCCAAATATAGGGGACTGTTCATGGATGTTCTCTGAGAAAGAGTGGAAAGAGCTGAGGGAACCGTTGGACATGAATTGTTACAATGTGCCTTGGTATTCATATTGAATTTCACCTTATGATATCTTCTTTTAACCCAAATTAGTGCATAATGATTTAAATACATAAAATTATATGTTTTTATTCAAAGTGCTCATTTTCTTCCTACATTGAATACAGTTAATCCAGGCACTTGCAAAGTGTTTATTTACAACATGTGTGATTATCTGAATTTCGCTTTCTCTTACAATCATTACTTGTGAACATAAAGTCCTATACAGTTTCCCAGAGAATCCAATTAGTTGCCAGTTGGTGAAGTTGTAAACCAGAGATATTTGGAAGGAAAAAAAAATGTACTGTTAAATTAAATGCAGGAATTTAAGCCAATATCAAAGTTTGTTGTGTGTGCTAGGAAGTGGTGGAAAATTTGCTAAAGCTGAGTAAATGATACAGGTTATAAAGTCCTTCATAAAATGACATGGATTATTTAAATTGCATGCTCCCAGTTTTAAAATAAAATTTTAAAAATTAAAAATAATAATATATATATGTATTGAGCCTAAGGTCAGGTAGTGCATTTGAAGAGGGAGATGGGGTTTCAGTAAGCAGAGAGATGAGGGGAGAGCCTTTGCTCCGGTGTTTGGGGACAGACAGTCTCTGGCCACCCCTCCCATCCGTATGAAGCTGGATCCAGGTGAGAGATTGCAAGGCAGCCTTTGTCCAAGAAGATTGGAACTGGCATATGTAAAGGGGGTAGCAAATCAAACAGCTGTGACTGTGTACTCCTTCCTGATATTTCAGCTGAAGACTCCGTGTACATTAACAGAGCTTTATAGAAACAACCCTACTCCATCCATCCAGCACAAAACCCACACTCACAATTCATTCGCTAGGCTTATAAGGTTCTCGGGCTATAGCAAATTGGAGAAATTGATGTTTACCCTGAAAGCTTGTACCATATGCTATTTGTAGCTGCCATTTCCTTGGTACACGTCTGCCAGCGTGCCTGGACTTAAATTCCTGCGTGATAACCTTTAACTCTTCGCTAGGAGGCAAAATCAATCCAAGGTAGAATAAGTGGGAGGATAGAGGAGAGGGAAGGTGCCGCAGGGACTCGGGGGACACGCGCCGCATCTATCTATAGGCTGGAACATATTCTGGGCACAGGTGGGAGAAACCAGTCGTGTTAAATAGCAACATTCTCTAAAGTCCTTCCTGTGCTGACACTTTTAAAGAGTTTCTGGTCAGTGTAAGAGAAAAAGCCTTTCTGGGAAATAAGGCTGATCACCTTGGGGAAGGGATAAAAAAGCTGAAGTGAGTGTATTTCTGACAAGTGCAGAAAGCATTCTTCCTGTGCGAACATTGCCCGCCACATGACGGCGGTTACAGGGGGCCATTGTCACCGTTCAGAGTCTCCCTCTCTCGGTCTCCGTCTCTGTGTGTCTCTCTCTGCCTGAGAGAGCTTCCATTGATTAATGCCTCAGAGGGCCGGGGAGCTTTCTCCTTCCTCTACTTGCTGCAGGTGTTTCCCAGGCTATAAGGACAGTGTGAGACATTTTGATGCATGTAAATTATGTTCATCCTCTGAGCCTAATCATTATTATAAAATTTATAGAGGATAAAACACAGGCAGCCATAAAAATAGAATTTTTACTTTGATCAGGTTCCCTTGGTAATTAATCTTTTATGGGTCTTAAAGATCACTGCAATGTGAAGACTAACAGTTTCGAGACTTCTTTCCAAATCTCCTCAGACAATAGAGGAGTAAACGAAGGCCACTCAGGATAGTAATGATAGGAACAAACAGAACTCTGAGTGGGTTCAGGCCCAATATTAAGGCGGGAATAAAACGAATGTACTTTTCATGAAACAGTGATAGGATTAAAAATCAGAGATGATTTGCATAGGGGATAGGGGATGGTGGATAGCGGATAACAGCATTCCTTATCGCTGAGCTGCAAGCTCGAAGCAGTGGGGGCTCCTTAGGCATTTCACCGAGCCTCCTTGTACCTCAGTCTCTTCAACCATAAAATGGGAGATTGGCTTTAAAAAAATCACCAAGGTCCATTCCACTTCCATCATTCTATCAAGTATTGTGATAGATTTTCCATCGTTTCAGATGTGAATGTGAAAAAATGAAGTCTACCGTACTGGAAAGTTGAGGAAGAGCTGAAAATAAACACCCCAATGGATGGCTAGTCATGGGCCTGAGCCATTCACCTCACTCCTTAGGATTATGTCTTGTTAGCCTCATTATATGGGGCCAATAACACCTACTGCATCTATCCCATCGGGCAGCGCTTGAGATGCAAGCTATAAATGCACTTTGGAAAGAGCAAAGCATGGTACTATAAGGCTATGTTGTCATTGTCATCATTTTTGTTGCCTTTCTCAGTAGTAATATTGTCACAAGAAAAGGAACTTTTTAATGGTTTGTGGTATGGCACAACGTCTTTAACAAATAATTGTTAAATCACATGAGGGTTAAACAGGGATTATGTGTTCACTAATGAATTCTGGTTACTAAACTTAAAACTTCAAGGATCAGAAATAACCAAATATTGAAGTTAAAAGGGAAGTAGGCATCATGGGTAGAGGGCCAAGCAAGGGCCATGACTGTTTTCCAGGAGAGCTCTGGGAAGATGGGGCTCTCTGTTCAAGTAAGTCTGTACAGGTTCTCTTCTTGGAGAGTCCACACTGACACAGTAAAGTCTTTGAGCAGCCCTGCAGCAAAATGACCGTAACAACAACAGTCACTGCTATAGAATCCTGTGGTCCCCCAATTTTTTTGTGCCCCACAATCCTTTGCTAACATTTATTAACATACTGCAGCCCCTAAGTTTATAGAACGCAGCTAGGGAAGGGAAAAGCCAAGAGCCTGGACAGACAGCTTCATTCTGTCACTTACTTTGAGCTCCAAACCAGTCATGTAATCTCTCTGCTACTCAGACTCTTTTTCATAAAGCCATTGTCTTCAGAGGACCGTTGTGAAGATCAAATAAGATCACTAAAGTTCCCCTTCTTAAGGGATTGCTACAGACTGTCCCTGAAAACCTGCACCTCTACCACCTGAAATGCCTACCTGTCCCAACATGACAGTCATTTACACATGCATTCACTTCTCTACCATCTCCTTAAACTTTTGGGAAATCACCTTGCTTCAGGCTACCATCTCCCTGTTCCATCCACTTATCTACACAACAAATATTATTGAGTCTACTACTCAACAAATTATTGAGTCCTTGCCATGTGACAAAAACAATGCAAGAGATATAGTTGTAAACAAGATAGTCAAAAAATTGGGGTGCCTGCTGGCTTAGTCAGTTAAGCGTCCACCTCTTGGGCTTGGGCTCAGATCATGATCTGAGGGTCCTGGGATCAAGCCCCATGTTGGGCTCCATGCTCAGCAGGGAGTCTGCTTATAGATTCTCTTTCCCTCTCCCTCTGTCCCTCACTCCGCTCTCATGCAATTTCTCTCTCTCTTTCTCTCAAAAATCAATCAATCAATCAATCTTAAAAAAAAAAAGAAAGAAAGAAAGGCAGAAAATTGTTGCTTTCCTGGAACTCTCTGTGGATTTGGGAAAACAGACAATTAAATATGCAATTTGGTATGATACATCATCATCATCATTTTCATAGCAAGTATTTATTTAATTTTTTTAAAGATTTTATTTATTTATTTGACAGAGAGAGACACAGTGAGAGAGGGAACACAAGCAGAGGGAGTGGGAGAGGGAGAAGCAGGCTCCCCACGGAGCAGGGAGTCCGATGCGGGGCTCAATCCCAGGACCCTGGGATCATGACCTGAGCCAAAGGCAGACGCTTAATGACTGAGCCACCCAGGCGCCCCATAGCAAATATTTATTGAGTGCTTTGCATATATTAGCTCTTTTAATCCTCACAACCATCAGGCAAGGTGGACACTATTATTATATTCAATTTATAGATGCGGAAACTGAGGCGAGGTGTGGTTACAACAAGTGTGCAATCCTGGGAGAGCCTATAGCTGAGGCCTCAAAGATATGTCTTCTGAAACCTGAAGGTGGAGTAAAGGTCAGCCAGATGGACAAATATAGGATGTGTGTTCCAAGCTGAGAGAGTAAGGTTGGGGACTGGGGCAGGGGGAGGAGAGTCAGAACGGTGCATTGCAGGACCTGAGAGAAGCCCCAGAACCAGAGGAGTGTGTCCAAGGTCTGTGTGTGGGCATGTGGTTGGGTGGGAACTTGGAGCAGGTGATGGTCACAGACTAGAAGGCAGAGAGGTGAAAACACCAGCTAGATCAAGAAGAGCATTTCAACCACTTGAAAGACAGCTTTATACTTAAGGCAAACAAATCAACAAAGGATTCTACAAAATAGTGTTAGGATCAGTTGCTCTTGCTGCCTTTTAGAGAGATCACCTGGCTTCAGTGTGGAGAGGGGATTAGAAATAGCAACATTGGAGAGTTAGTTTGGAGACTGCCACACTAATCAAGGTAAGAGAAGATGGTGTCCAGAAATAAAATACAGGCAGTGGTAATGAAGAGACATAGATGGGTTTGAAAAGCACTTAAAACACAAAAGACAATTGATGGCTTGTGGTGAGAGTAAAGCATCAAGGGCAATGCCTGACTTCTGGCTTTGGCAGCCAGGAAGATGGTAGTGTCATTCACACTACTGCTGGAGAGGGAGCAGGTTTAGGAGGAAGATGCTAACCAGCTTGGGACATAATGGATTTGAGGAGTCTATGGAACATCCAACTAGATGTACCTAGTAGACATTTGGAAATGTGGATGTGAAGCCCAGGGAGCAACTGAAGCTAAATATAGCCTTTCACTTGGCATAGAACACCAGGGACGGATTTTAGAAAGCAGAAGAAGCAGGGAAAACTGTCCACTTGAACACTTCTGGATCCAGATATAGTTGGCATTCAAAGTAGTAGAGACCATGGGTCAAGAAACAAAGGAAAGGAATAGAACATATATATATATTGTCAAGGAGACACCAACTTCACTTTCCCATATAGTAGATGCGCTCAATGCCTTGCCCCATCTCCTTGGTTCATCTGTAACCTTAGCACACTGATAACTTCTTACTTTGAGCACCTGAGTTCTACTTCTCCATCTCTGAATTTTCTCCAGCTCAACAATTAATGCTCCCAGGGCAACCCTGGACCAAGGAAAAAAATGCAACTGGTACATATCTCAGCTCCCCATTTCCTCAGTGGACTGTTCTGAGGAAATGAATGTTCTGTTCTACAAGATTCTTTATAAAAGGTCCCAGAGGGTTGAGCTTATTGCCCGCAATGATAACTAGGTCACCAACACACATGTGCTTTGCTCTTTCCCCTTTCATGTCTCAATTTCCCCATCTCTTCACTTTGGCTTCCTGAGATCAACTCCCAAATAATTTACCTGTACTGAAGTCATTGTATGAGTTTGCTTTTGGTAAAACCCAAACTAAGATCAAGATACCAGGTTACAATCATTTATTTGCTTATTTCACATTTCTTGGAAAATATAAAGATGAAGAAGTTTTGAAGAGAAAATGAATAAAATCCAAACTGATGTTAAACAGGTGAACCTAGAGCATTTTATAGTTTGAGGAGGCAAGGAAAGAGTGAAAGAGAAATGAGGTTATGTCAAAAAGACATAGAAGACAGCTTGAAAGAGCTCCCACTGGCAATATCTGTGACAATTTGAGAATAAAAAAGAAGATAAACTGAAATTAACATTAAAATGTATGATGGTACAAAAAAATAGAGGAAAATAACACTGTTTACCATCACTGGAAGTAACTCTTCCATCAAGTTCTTGATATGAAGATGGTTAACAAAAGACAAAGAATAGAGCATGTGTTCGGACATTTTAGACAATGCTTTAAGGCCAGAAAGTTCTTTACACAGAATTTTGAACTAATAAATGCAGGAGCAACTCTAAAATGAAAACAAAAATTCCACTTTGCATCCCCCAATGAAATAAGTTCAATCATATCACCACTGGATGGTGAACCCATTAGGTTAAAATTGCAAAGACTTCAGTGATAACAGTCAAAAGCAATGCCTGGTACTTGATTAGATCTTGGTTTAAAGAAAAGAGTTCTAAAAAGTATTTTTGGGGGGGTGGTGCCTGGGTGGCTCAGATGGTTAAGCATCCACCTTTGGCTCAGGTCATGATCTCGGGGTCCTGGGATCGAGCCCCGTGTTTGGCTACCTGCTCAGAGGGGAGTCCACTTCTCCCTCTGCCTCTGCCTCTCCCCGCATTGGTGCTTGCTTGCTCTCTCTCTTTCTCTCTCTCAAATGAATAAATAAAGTCTTAAAAAAAAGTATTTGGGGAAAAATTAGAGAAATTCAAATAGGAGCTAGGTGCTAGATCATATCGGGGACTATTGCTAATTGTGTTCAAGTGTGATAATGTTTCAATAATGCATTTAGGAGAGAGTCCTTATTTTGGGAGATGCATCCAGTAGTATCTAGTAATGAAGTATCAATCTCCAAATTATTGAGGAAAAAAATTATATATACCCATATAGATAAAGCAAATATGTTAACAAAATGATAACTATTTTGAACCTATGCTGTGCATATATAAAAATGTTTAATGTAGTATTCTTTCTACTTCTCTGTTCATGTTTGAACATGTTCACAGTAGGTTTTTAAGTTGTGTTTTAAATTATTTTACCATTAAAATGCTACTTGACTTGTGAAATTTGAGTTTTCAGTTTTCACTTTCTCTTTCAATAATCAAATTGCTTAATTTTATGTTCCTTTTGAGATATTTTTTCCTACAGGTGTGAAGTATTGGGTTAGCTTAGTTGTTTACATGTCTGTTTTAATTTTTTGATGTCTAAATTCCAAATTCCTCTTCTGTTTTGGCCTGCCATGGTCCCGGGGTTTTCTGTAACTGCATTTTTCATGTCTGTTGCTGAGGTAGCCAGTAGATAGAATGCTTATTGATGTAAATCTCATTGACATTGAGTAGGCCGAAATGTACTTTTCCCAAATACATGAAAAGGGAACAACTTTGTGTGTATGTTGGGAAGGGGAGACGTGAAGGTGCAGGGATGGTGGGAGGTCACCAGGCTTTAATGATATCTAAAAGGATGATATTTCTTGCAATGAATTGAAAATAAAATAAGTTTTATATGGCTAGTGGACATGTAAATTTGTAAAACCTTTCTGGAAAGCAATTTGGCACTATTTCTCAAAAGCTTTAATGTTCTACACACTCTTTGATATTTCAATACATATAAGAATTTAAGGAAATAGTAGTGGATAGTATTCACTAAGGCAGCAACATCTTTGTGGTAAGAATCAGAAATCAACCTCAATGTCTAATAATAACTAAGTTAGCATACATCCTATTATAGACAGAGTTGTGTCACGCTAAAACTCATTGGTTAAAACCCTAATCCCCAATGTGACCGTATTTAAAGATAGGACTTTTAAGGAGGTCATTAAGGTTAAATGAGGTCATAAAGGTAGGGCCCCAATCCAATAAGACTGGATTCCTTCTAAGAACAAGAAAAAATACCAGGAGTATACACACCAGAGAAAAGGCCATATGAAAGACCATGTGAGGACACAACAAGAAGGTAGCTGTCTGCTAGCCAAGGAAAGGGTCCTCACCAGAAACCAACTCTGCTGGCACCTTGATCTTGGACTTCCACCTTCACAAGTGTGAGAAAATAAATTTCTATTGCTTAAAGCACACCCAGTCTGTGGTATTCTGTTTAGCAGCCCAAGCAGACTCAACATCCGCAAATGAAATGATGATGATGATGATGCAAATGGATGCCTCTACTGTACTTTACTATGTATCAGACAAAATTCTAGGTGCTATGCAAATACTAATTGATTTGATCTACATAGGAACCTTATGAGAAAGGTACTTCTATTATTTCCATTTTATAAGGAGGAAATTGAGTTAAACAGAGGTTATAAAATTTACCCTGGCCATGCAACTAATAGGTAGTGGAACTAGGACTTGAACCTAGGCAGTCTGGCTCCAGAGGCCATGCTCTAAATCACAGATGCTCCCTCTCTGAGAACACAATAAATATTATGATATAGACGATTATTTAACTGAGTGTGATGATGGTATTAAATACTATTTTTTAAAGTAGGTTAAAAGATACACAGTTATATATATAATTTCTTATAATGAATACTTATATATATCTCTATTATATATATACACACATATATATAAATACATATACACATATATGAATGACTTAGGATATATATGAAATACTTCCAAAAATTATCTGTTGTTGTCTCTGAGTCATAGAAATAATAATTTTTTCCCTTTTTTGGCTATTACATATTTTATACAGTAAATATATGTTTGGTTTCATTTGAAATTTGTTATAACATGTTTGCTTAAAGTTAGAGTGGAATATTTAAGTAACTAAGTAACTTCTACCTAAGTAAAGAGGCAGTGTGAGGAATAATGTGAAAGAAATTAATCCCTTTAGGTGGAAGGGAGTAAATATCAAAAGCAAGGTTTTGAGAAGTGGGGTAGAGTTTCAGTGATGGTCAAGAAAGTTTAGTCAGAGAGGCCAAATTTTCGTGTGGCAAGTATCCAAGATGGGAACTGAAGTCAGCAACTTGCAGATCTCGGACTTTACCTATGTGGTCAATCCATTAATTTGTCACTATTTCCATTGGCCAGTTTAGGATATCTGATTTGGCTAAGTCCCTTTAGTAAAATCACGAATGTTGTGTGAATTGATGAAAAGGGAGGCCAGTAAGGATGGTGTAGCTGTTACCATTGTTATTAATGCTCATACTCCCACATATGGAAAGTAGAGTGACATTTTTAGGTTATCTGGGTAAGACACCAGATTAGAACAGTTTTTTCACAGCTCAGGAGCTGGTAAACAAATGGAGGGCCCAGGGAACACTCGGGGGGAGGGGGATGGGAGTGGGAGGGGAGGTTGGCTTTGCTAGGGACATTTGAGAATTAGAAAATGAAAGTAATTTTGACTGTCAAGGATTCGAATAATCAGAGGAAACTAGTCCTATTGTGCAAGTCACATATTCCCTTGATGCTCAATGATGGCTATCTGTAAAAATATTACAGGTCAAACCCCATCATGGGGAACTTTGAGAAGTTACCAGATCTTTCACTGGGCTGAAATTTACTGTAATCAACATCATTCGAAATCTCATTGCCAGTACTTCTAGGTCATTTCCCTGAGGTCAAGAACTGGACATAAAACAAAACAGGAGCCAACTTCCCTCCAACATGAGGTGGTTCATTAAAGCTGCCCAAGCATGCAGGGCATGGCAGAAAGGCACTCTTGCAGAAGCCAATCCTCTTTCCCCTCTGACATTTTCCCTTTTGGTTTTTCTTGTTCCCCAGAAAACTGAGCCAATTATAATCCCTTGTAATTTTTTTTTAGGAGAATCATATTTTACTTCTTATTTGTGCTACACTGGTTATAACACTGTGTTATATTTCTTTTCCAGTTTGCATTATGTCACACAGTCAGGTGTTGGATGCTTTCATTATCACAAGCCACTAAAAGACTGGGAAAAGAAAATGGATTTTACTAGCTAATCCCAGATCTTAAATGGAAACCATAGAATGTATAATAAGCATTCATAATATATATATGGTACTGCTTCTTTCCTATCAAGGACATACCTCATTTTCAAATTATAAGCAAGTGAACTGAATAATGGTGGAGTACATTGGTCAAACTAACTCACAGAAAACAGTTACAAAATATGGAAAACCATATTTATTTATTTTTTATTTTTTATTTTTTTATTTTTTGACAGAGAGACAACGAGAGAGGGAACACAAGCAGGGGGAGTGGGAGAGGGAGAAGCAGGCCTCCTGCAGAGCAGGGAGCCCGATGCCGGGCTTGATCCCATGACCCCAGGATCATGACCCGAGCCGAAGGCAGACGCCCAACGACTGAGCCACCCAGGTGCCCCTGGAAAACCATATTTAAACACACACACATACACAACTATTGAAGGCTTAGGAGATTGAACAAAAGTAAGCAGAAACTACAGAGGCATCTACCCTTGAAAGATGAACTGTGAAAAATGAGATTTGCAAGTGGTGTTTTATCTAAAAGTACTGCCTAATCTACAAGAGGCTCAAGTGACAGAAAGCCACAGCCTTACAGGTTTGTGGGTGCCAGATTAACTAAATAGAGGGAAATCATGGAAGGGAGGGAGCCCCAGACAGGCTGAGACTCCAAATCTACACACAAAAAATCTAACCAGGTACTAGGCTGTAGACTAAAGCACTCATGTTTAGGGGAAATCCTAGGGGAGTCTGTAAAGAACAGCCAGCATCTAGAAGGCTAAAATATTGAACAGAGATTTCAGCTCCTGTTCTATACAGAGGAGCTAGAATTTGGAGCCAAGCTAACTGAATTATAGAACAAATTTCACTTTTCAGAGGAGCAAAATAAAATCCAGGGTCTCTACAACGTATCATTTATAATGTCCAGTTTCAGTAAATATGTGAGTCACTAAACATATGAACAAGCAGAAAAATGTGACACTCAGGTTCTGACACCCACTTCTGACATCATATGGGAGTTTTTTTTCCCCCAACACCAAATACACGGTGTCTTTTCCAACACCAATCCTCCCATTCTCAGACACTAACCATCTGGAGTTAGTGCAGACTCCACAAGTTAAAGGGCTTAGTTTCACCGACTTGCTCCAACTTCAGATGCCAGTCTTAAGTCCCAGGGGGACCACACACACTTCTGACTGACCAGCTACAAACCAATTTGATAATTTCCCAGAATGACTCCTATAACTCAGGAAAGCACTTTACTTACTATTACCAGTTTATTTCTGTACAACTCAGAAACAGCCAAATGGAAGAGTTGCATAAGACAAGAAATTAGAGGTGGGAGGTAGGGAGAGAGGGACATGCCACCCACCTTGCACTTTCATGTATTCACTAACCTGAGAGCTCTCCAAACCCTATGGTTTAGAGGTTTTTATGGAGGTTTCATTATATAGGCATGACTGATTAAATCATTGGCCATTGGTGATTGAACTCAATCTCCAGTCCTCTCCCCTTCTCTCCTCCCCAAAGGTCAGAGGGTGGGGCTGAAAGTCCCAACCCTCTAATCATGGCTTGTCTTTCTGGTGACCAGTCTGTACCCTGAAGCTCTCTAGGAGGCCTTCAGCTAAGAGTCATCTCATTAGCATACCAGACACTCTCATCACTCAAGAGATTCCAAGGGTTTAGGAGCCCTGTGTCAGGAACCAGGACAAAGACCAAATAGTTTTTATTATATCACAGAGAAGCATACCAAGAAAAAAAGCAGTTATTAGAAACCAAACTTAAAATGATCCAAATGTTGTAATTAAATAGGCAAAGACTTTGATATAGACATCATAAATATATTCAAAGACTTAAAGGAGGATGTATGCAAATGGCATGAACAGATGGGAATCCTAGCAGAGAAATTGAAACTATTTAAAAGAGCCAAAAGGAAAATTTAGAGCTAGAAAATACAATAACCGAAATTTTTTATAAAGATTTTATTTATCTATTTGACAGAGAGAGAGAGAGAAAGAGAAGCAGCAGCAGAGGGAGAGGGAGAAGCAGGCTTCCCACTGAGCAGGGAGCCCGAGGCGGGGATTGATCCCAGGACCCTGGGATCATGGCCTGAGCCAAAGGCAGGCCCTTAACTGACTGAGCCACTCAGGCATCCCAAATGACTGAAATTTTTTAATTACAGGATGGACTTATGATTGGAGACAAAAGAAAAGAGCTGGTAAACTTGAATGTAGATAAAAAAAATTCAATCTAAAGAACACAGAAAAATATTAAAGAAAGATAAAAAGAACCTTAAAGACCAGTGGAAAAATATCAAAAAATTACCATATGTATAATTAGAGTTCCAAAAAGAAAGGATAGAGAGCATGAGAAAGAAAAAATACATGAAGAATTAATGGCCTAAAACTTCCCAAATTTGGTGAAAGGTATCAGTTGACAGATCCAAAGCAGTTTAATAAACCCAAAGCAGGATAAAATGGAAAAACAGACAAATGTACATTATAGTCAAACTTCTAAAAAACCAATGATGGTGACACAATCTTGAAAGCACGCCAAAAGAAATGACATGTTATGTATGGTAGAACCATGATAAGAATGATTTCTGACTTTTCAAGAGAAACAATGGAGGCCAGAAGACAATGGCACATTTTTAAAGTGTTCAAGTACAAAAATGGTTAACCCACAATACTATATATATATATATATATATACATATATATATATATATATGTATATATATATATATTCCATATATATATGTATAGTAGATTCTTGTTATTCATAGTAATTATGTTCTGTAAAGTAGCCATGAACACTAAATTAACAAATACGGAATCATTGCTCCTAGGAGAAATACAGTTGGTGCCAATGAGCCTTTGCTCAAAAGCTTCTCATCAACCAATCAATACATAACTTTGTTTTATGTGTGTTTCTGTTTAAAGACAAATTATTTAATATATATTATTGATCCATTAGCATTGAACTCAACTAACAGCATTGTAACTCATCTTTGAATAAAGTTTATTTATCTAACACACATTTTTTTTCACATCCTTCTTGCTCTTAAAAACGCAATCATCAAAACGGAGAATCCAGAAATGGACCTCTTGACAAAGAGCCTATATGCAGAATATTCAAAGAATCCAATTTTTAAAATGGGCAGACGACAGTCACTTCATAAACAAAGAGATACAAATAATCATAAGCACATAAAAAATATTCATCATCATTAGCCAGAGAGGAAAAGCAATTAAAACCACAATGAGATACTACTACATACCCACCACAATGGCTGAAATTAAAAAGGTGGGCAAATACCAAATGTAAACAGGATATGGAGCAGTCAGAACTCTCCTACACTGCTGGTGGGAATGTAATGTCATATAACCATTTCAGAAAACTGGTAGTTTTTTTATAAAGTTATATGTACACCTACTCTTTGACTCTACAGTTCCATTGCTCATCATTTGTCTGAAATTAAAACAAATGTCCACCAAAGACATGTACAAGTGAGTTTATTGCAGCTTTTTCCACAATAGCTCACAACTGAAAACAGTCCAAGTGTCCATCAAGAGATGAATGGATAAACAAACTGCGGTATAGTCATACAATGAAATACTACTCAGCAAAGTAAAGAACTGCATATACATGCAAGCATATGGGCAAATATCATAGACATCATGCAACATGAAGAAAAAGGACACAAAGAATATACATTATATGATCCTGTTTACATGATGTTCTAAAACAGGCAGAAATGTCTTTTAAGACAGGCAAAACTGTCTAAGATGACTTAGTAGTGTCATGAAGGAACTTTCTGGAGAGATGAAAATGTGGTATTTAAATAGGGAAAAGAGTTGCATGGGTATATCCATTTTTTAAACTTGTGCATTTAAGATTCATGCATTTTAGGGTACATTCATTTTAGCAAAATCATAAATAGAAATAATAATCAAGTGAGGGGTAAGGAATAGGTAGAGGTACAAATAGAACAAGAATAGCAGAATGTTGATGACTTAAAGCAGGGTAATGGGTATACAGAGGTTCCATATTTGATTTTATTTACTTTGTATGTGTTTGAAATTTTCTGCAAAATTATTTTTAAAATGTTTAAAAGCTAGAAAATCCATGGCACCTGGGTGGCTCGGCCAGTTAAGCATTGGACTCCATTAAGGTTCAGGTCATGATCTCAGGCTCATGAGATCGAACTCTGTATCAGGCTCTGCACTCAGCAGGAAGTCTGCTTGAGGTTCTCTCTCTCTTCTGACTCTGTCCCTCCTCCCACGCCCTCCCCCCAAATAATTAAATAAATCTTTAAAAACAAATTTTTATAAAAAGCCAGAAAATCCAATATTTAGGGCAGGGATGCTAAAATCAGGCCATTGTCGTCAATTCGAGACACTTTTTCTATGATTTGTTAGATGTTTTATTTTTAAGTTCTTCAAAAGAAAATGATCCAAGTTGAAATTTGTTTTGTGGTCTTACCATTAGCATCCCATCGACAAATATCTCAGTGTCCACCATGTCCAGGTTCTTTGTTGAATACCTTTTAGGAAAACCCTCAAAGGTGTGGTTGTCCCTGGGAATGGGGAGCTGAGCAAATTTCTTGGGAAAGGCATCAAAGAGTTGGGAGTAAGTCATGGGGACTTCAAAGTGTCTGTTGTCTGAAGAGTTTCCCCTGAAATAAGGGCACTCAGGGAGAGGGTCACCCAGAGACATGACCTGCTCCAGCTGTTGTCGTCCTTGGATTTGCCCTGTGGCACCTGCCACCACAACCAAAGGGCAGGGTGTGTGGTTGGTTGGTTTGTTCTTGGAACTTTACAGACTCCTGTGTTCTTTACCCAAATCCTGTGAGGATAGAAAGGGACTTTTGTTTTGTCAAAGCAACTTTTTAACCAACTGAGCCACCCAGGCGCCCTGTCAAAGCAACTTTTTAACATTCTTAGGGTTTCCCCTAAGAGATTTTTCTGGGAGAAGTAAGGGATGAGGTCTTTTGTGTTGACATGACATGAGCATACCATTAGCAGCTGGTTCTGAGCTCACGCTTCTTTCCCATCTGCTGTCCCCAGACCTGGTCATTCTGGAAGTAGGATGCAACCTGTAGGCCCCACCTCCCAGGGGCCATCTGGTCCTTGCATACTAAGAATCTGAATAGAAGTAGATAAGGGGACATAGATGGCTAATGTCACATTGCATGGTCACAGTTTGGGGACAAAAGTGGTTATTGCCAAAGCCACTACCCCCGAGGTCCCTGGAGATAGTGAGAGAGAGAGGAAGGGAAAGAGGGACGGGGAGAGAGAAAGATTGGAGAAAAAAAGAAAAGAGAAAGACTTGACCGGGCACTCAGCATGGCGGGTCTTGGTTACACGCATCGGTGGTACAAAAGGCTTATGCACACACTCAGATTTAATGGAGCAGAGACACTCACCCTCCCTCCCCAGTGGAAAGAACATTCAGCTTTCCTGAATCCTGAATTGTCTGAAACAATGCAGTAAGGGCATCTGAAATGAAGGAGAGGGGGCATACCTAGCAATGCCCAGAAATCCTTAAAAACCAGGAAGCCTCATCAGTTACGTGGGCAGAGATTTGCTTTTTTTCTTCACACACTTAATCTCTGTTTTCACATTGTATCAGCGATTGTGGTTGCTGTAGTTTCAGCTGGCTTAAAACCATGATTCACTTTACAAAGCAAGGCATCTTTGAGTTTATCCCTTTTCCATCTGCTCTCCCTCCACTTCCTCCACCACTAAACCCCCAAATAGTTAATGAAAATTAAGTTCGCTTTTCTGAGAAGGTGGAGGGAATCAGAGAAGGGAAGGATCTAGGAGAAGGATCTAAACCCCAGAGAGAGCAAAGAAAATCGTTTCCAAGAAAACTGTCTCTCTGGCTTCCTCTTTCTCTCTCTTTTCTTCCCCTGCCAAGTAAACCTTTTCCTGATTACAGTAAACACCTTCTTAACAGATCTAAAGGAGCGATTTTAAAGTGAGTTGCTTACTCACAAAATTCATTATGGAAATGCCTCATCATCCTTAGCTTCCCCAGCAGCCTCCCTTTGATCTGCCACTGTGGCCTTGTGTCTGTTCCCGGAGTTCATCTACATTTTGTTGGCGTCAGATTTTTTCAGTGCTTATGCCTCAGGTTTGTGAACAGCCCTGTAGAATTAGAAGAGCCAGCCCAGAGACAGGTTTTTCTCCCAATACCTTAAAACATATATATATATATTTTTTTGAAATGTCAGTAACAACACATGTTCGCTGTTTAACTCTTCCTTCTCACCCCTGCCCCCAAGAAGTCATCTTTTTTACTACTTCTTATGAAATTCACCCCATGGTGGATCTCTTGTTCACTGTAGCTCATGTCTGCAATGCAGGTTTCTTGCAGAGCTTTATTTATTATTAATGATACAACAATTTATAGTGTGCCAGCCTCCTAAACCTCAAAGTACCTTACAGATGCATAACGAAGGGAGTCAGCCCACCGACTCTGCACTGAAAGAAGCCACCAGGCATGCAAGAAACTCCCTCCAAAAAGAGAGTCATTTTGCCTGTGTGGTCCCCTGGGATTGCTCGGGCTGGCATGGGTACCAGCGGTGGAGACTGCAGACGAGTGACTGGGACTCTAATCTGCAATGACATAACTTGACCTTTGGGAAGGCAGAGCGTTTTGGTCTGATTTCTACAAATGACTTACCTGGGGGTATTTCTCTGTTGCTCAGTGTCCTGCTCAATAAAACAAATGGAAAATAACATGCTTCGTTGTACCATCTGCCTACCTCCCCCGAGTCACCAGTGGGCCAGCTCTGCCTCCCAGATGCCATTTCTCAGTTCTTACTGTCCTTGTTCTCTCTGCAGCCTTTGGAACTACTGACCATCCTGCCCTCAAAGTCTGTAAAACTCTGTCCTCTCCTGGTTTCTACCATGCTAGACTCCCTGCCTCCTCTCCTCTTGGCCATTTGCTTATTTTGTCAACACTTCCCAGTTAGGCTGTCCATTTTCTGGTCCCCTTTTCTTATCCCTCCACAACCGTTATCAGAACTCTCCCCCTGCTAGTAATGGGGATGATGATGAAGTCAATTCCTTTATGGCTAGTGAGATTTCTAATCCCAACATTTCCATATTATCTCCTCATATGCTACAGAAATCCTTTGATCAAAGGTGGCTCACCTCATCGCACCTCATTGTTCCCACTAATGTCACGTTCTGCTTATCTGTATCGTGTGTGCTCTGTGGAGGTGGGGACCGTATCTGTCTTCGCTCACGTCGGTAACCGCCTGACCCATGGTGGAAGCCAAAGGAATAAATGGGTGTTATTGGCCTACTTTTGCAGATAATGCTGTATTTTACACATAACCCTCATATTTAGAGATTTGCCCATAGTCACAAAGTGTAGGAATGTCAAATATCATCCAGGTCTCTGACTCCACATCCATTTATCTTTATACTTCACCTAAGTTGCTAAACACAGTGGAACCTGAATTTCTCTCTATCACACTGTGTTAACTCACAGTCTTCATAAAATCATAGGAGGGAAACAGTTTATCTAGTACTGTTTCCTAGGTTTACCTGATCGTGAGTGTCTCTTGATGTATATGAGAATAATGCCAGTTTCTGGATCCCTCCCCAGTTCTACTATAAACAAACATGCAGAGGAAGGGCCTAGAAAATTGAATGTTTAAACAGCTTCTCCCTCTCCATCATTCTATCCACATCACTACTCCAGGGCTGCTGGGCCTGGCTTCAACTCCAAAGGGGGGAATGAAAGCTGCGGACCCAAAGGGACTCCACTTTACAGCAGAAACAAAGGAAGAGAGACGCCAATCTACATTTATAGATGATTCTCACCAATAGGGGAATTTAGGAAACACCATTCAAATCAGTGGCTCAGAAAGTGTGATCTCAAGACCAGCAGCATCACCTGGGAACTTGTTAAGAGATGCAAATTTTCAGGCCCAACCCCAGACCTATTGAATCTGAATTGAATCTGAAGAGGAGGGGGTGTGCTTTAACAAGCCCTCCAGGTGATTCTGATGCACCCTAAAGTTTGGGAAGGCCATCCTCAGATACCATCTGAAAGAGGTGAGACTATTCTAATTGACAAACGGACATACCTGCCTCTTTGGTGACTCATTCCAGTGATGATCACAAGGGACCTAGCTCCCTGCTGCTCTTCCTGAAGCCCACTTTTTCTTGTTCTGAGCCCAGCATTTCATAGATTTGGGGTTTATATCTCTTGGTGAATCAGATAGTTCATGTTAATATTTCTTTAAAGGTATTTTTTTTAAGATTTATTTATTTTAGAGAGAGAGCACATGCAGGGGCAGGGGGCAGAGGGAGAAAGAGTCTTAAGCAGACTTTGACTTGGGGCTCGATCCCACGAGCCAAGATCATGACCCGAAATCATGACCCCAGATCAAGACCAGAACTGAAACCAAGAGTCAGAATATGCCACCCAGGCGCCCCTCTTTAAAGGTATTTTGAATACTAAATTGTATTGGTACTTTCGTGAGAATTTTCTTCCCAACCCTTTAATATCCAGTCAAGCAATTATGCAAATGTCTTGTCTGTTTGGTCACCATCATATGCAAATATTGCTCAGCACTGGGCCTGGAATGGACAAAGAGCTCAACAAGTAATTGTTAAATTTTTAAAAAGGAAATTTTTGGCTGTGGAATGGGATTCTGCTCAGAGGTTGTCAGTGGAGGACAGAATTCGCAGGGTCTACTCTTCTTGCTCTGCAGGTCAGTATTGCTGACCCTATCCTCCCTGTTTCCCGTAATGCCTGAAGCACACATTTGGTTCTCCCCTGTACCTTCTGTTTGCCTTCCTCGCCTGCTGCCCAGACTCTGGGACACTGCCTTGCCTGCCTTTTGTTCCATTTGGGTCCAATCACTCCAATTCACTGAACAGATTTCTGATTCCATTTCCCAAAGTGCGGTGACCCCATTCTCTCCAGTTCACCGTCACCTATGGGTGCAAAGGGTTGCGTGTCTCAGCCTTTAACTCTACTCCAAAGTAGAGTCCTTTGGAGTCCTTCTCCATCTCCTACTTTGGAGCTGAAGTCAGGTTCAGCAGACCCAGAAAACTTGTGTGGATAAAATGGCAGGGAAGGAGAAAAGGGGTACATGCCAGCCAAACTGAATCACATGTATGTGGGTAGTCTGTTATTAACATGCATTAAGCACTTGGGCATGCTAATGCTTAATACATGTCAATAGCTATAATAGTAAGACACATCTTGAGGATATGGCATTGTGTTTATACCATCCCTGCCTGGGTAGCTATTTAACATGGTCGGTTGGACACCTGGACTCAGGCCAGTAGGTACCCAGTTGATCTTTGCTAAGAATTGACCGCAGCTGCTACAGCCCAGGAACCTTGTAATGCTGCCCGGTGCCCAGCAGGGAGATGCAATTGTCCAGTGAATAGATTTAAGAAAAGGACTAGGAATAGAGTTTCCCAGGCAGCAGTTGAAAAGCTAATCCTTCCCTTTCTAACGACAACTACAAAAGAAAATGAAGAAAAATGCAGTGCACTGTGAGAATCGAGATGGGAAATAGTCAATAATTTATAACACTTCTCTAGCATGTTTTCCTATAAAATTTAACTAAATTGAATCGTTATTTTTATATCACAGAATCTTCCTACCTCATAACCACATGGCTATTAGGTAGGTGCTTAGTTAGCTGGAAGACTGGAAGAAAAAAAATGGTTCTTGATGGGTTAGAGCCTTCCCATAGAGAGGGACAGGTTTGAGTCTATATGAAATGGGAAGAGAACTGCTATTGGCATCAGGACATCTAGGCTTAACTCGGGCCTTCCAAAATGGCAAGTTTCATAATATTTGATGAGTCTCAAAAACTTTCTGAGTTTCAGTTGCTTCCTCTGTAAAATGATTCCTCTTGCACCTATTTTGAGAAAAATAAGAGGTAATATGGACATGTAGAAACGGATACTCAGGTCTTGCTGTAATAATGCTGCATAACAAACAGTTCTATGGTTTTAGCAGTGTACAATATTTATTTCTAGCTGGTGGAGTTTGGAATCAGCCATGGCTCAGCTGAACTTGGCGACGCATGAACTCAAGTCAGTTTCTCATTCCATGATCCAGCTGAAGGTGTAATGGCTATCCAGGTTATGTTCTTTCTCATGGCTGTTGACTGTGATGCAAGAGACCAAGTGGGACTTTATCATGACTGTGAAAGCCTGAACTTGACACACTCACTTCAGCACATGTTCCACTGATCAAAGCAAGTTCCATGGACAGGCCCAAAGTCAGTCGGACAGTGAAGTATCCTCAGCCCATAGAGAAGCCATGGCCCGGGTAGAAGGGAAGAAAGAATTTTGAACAAATATAATCTATCACAGTGCATAGAATTATTCTGTAAGATAACATTTGGATGTTGAAGTGATAGTGATGATTACTTTAGTCTTGGTTAACAGTCTGAACTTGTCTAACGAAAGATGAGATTTGGGGCTTTGTAGAGAATAAAGCACTCAGGCACATACTTCCACCTGATAGTTTAACATTTTTTTTTATTTGAGCAAATTTGACACACAATATTAGATTTCGGTGTACAGGATAGTTGATTCCACTCTATGTTATGCTATGCTCACCGCAAGTGTAGCTACCGTCAGTCACCATACAACACTGTTATGATATCATTGACTATATTTCCTATGCTGTGCCTTTTATTCCTGTGACTTGTCCATTCCATAACTGGAAGCCTGTATCTCCTACTCCCCTTCATCCATTTTGCCTCTCCCTCCACCCTTCCCTCTGACAACCATCAGTTTATTCTGTATATTTTCAGGTCTGATTTTGCTTTTTGTTTGTTTATTCATTTGTTTTGTTTTTTAGATTCTACAGATAAGTGAAATCATACGGTGTTTGTCCTTCTCAGTCAGCCTTATTTCGCTTAGCATAATACACTCTAGGTCCATCCACCCGTGTTGTCGCAAATAGCACAATCTCATCCTTTTTATGGCAGAGTAATATTTCATTGTATATAAATGTTACAGTTTCGATACTGATGCAGGGTCTGATCAGTAAGCACAGCTTCTCGAGTCTTCTCAATCCCTCACAGGAGATGTGTTGGTGTTAATAGATTCTGCCTGTTCAGGAGAAGGAACTGTCAGGACCCAGGAAGCTCCCGAGTGAGGGCTTAGGAAGCCTCTTATATGGCTAGCCATGTCACATGAAAAGCCAGCATGGGTTCTTCATATAGTTTTATGAGCCATGTCACCAGTTGTGCATTTCTACAACAGGTAACATAATGACCAGTCATCCCACTTTTCAGTGTACTCACTGCTACTGCATGACATCAGCCAGACTGAGGGCACGTGTGATAAACCATCTCCTGTGCTACCATGCCCAGGAGGGGCGGGGCACAGAGGGCCTGGCCAGGGCTCTCTACCCATTCTACAAATGCTCCTTAAACTTGCAAGTGCTTGCAAACTGGTGGAAATGGTGGTATCTAGGACCAAAATTATAAATCTCCTTGGCCAATCAAGGGAGTGATTAGAAATAAACAGGATGAATTTTGAAGGTGACAGGGTGCAAAACAAAATTGAAATTTTCATAGGCAAGGGTGAACCAACTATGTACAAATATGACCGGGAAAGACAGGAGATCCCCATGGCAAGGCCAATGCTTATTGTGATTTTCCCAAATGACCATGATCCTACCCTAGAGCAGCATTCAGGTCCCAGCCCAGAGCCAGAATAATAAACACAGAGAGAATGCACCTTTTTTAGGAGGAGAGAGTACAGAAGGAAAAAGAGATTTTAAAAGAACATTCTGCAATGCAATGTCCACAATAGCCAAACTATGGAAAGAGCCCAATTTGTCCATCAACAGATGAATGGATAAAGAAGATGTGGGGTATATATACCATGGAATATTATGCAGCCATCAAAAGGAATGAAATCTTGCCATTTGCAACAATGTGGATGGAACTAGAGGGTATTATGCTAAGCGAAATAAGTCAGAGAAAGACATGTATCATATGATCTCACTGATATGAGGAATTCTTAATCTCAGGAAACAAACAGGGTTGCTGGAGTGCTGGGGTGGGAGGGATGGGGTGGGTGGGTGATAGACACTGGGGAGGGTATGGGCTGTGGTGAGTGCTGTGAATTGTGTAAGACTGTTGAATCATAGACCTGTACCTCTGAAACAAATAATACATTATATGTTTTTTTTTACATAAAGATTTTTTTTAATTGAAGTATAGTTAACATACAATGTTATATTAGTTGCAGGTGTATAACAGTGATTCAGCATTTCTGTACATTACTCAGTGCTCATCACTATAAATGTAGACACCATTTATCACCATATGTTATTACAATATTATTGACTGTATTCCTTATGCTGTACTTTTCATTTTCATGACTTTCTTATTTTATAACTGGAAGTTTGTAACCCTTAATGCCCTTTATTTCACCATCCCTCCCCCCCCCCACTTTCCCTCTGGCAACTATCAGTTGATGTTCTCTGTATTTAAGTCTGTTTTTCTTTTTTAATTTTATTATGTTATGTTAGTCACCATACAATACATCACTGGTTTTTGATGTGGTGATTCACGATTCATTGTTTTCATATAACACCCAGTGCTCCATGCAGTACATGCCCTCCTTAATACCCATCACCGGGCTAACCAATACCCCCTCCCCCCTCCCCTCTAAAACCCTGTTTGTTTCTCAGAGTCCATAGTCTCTCATGGTTTATCTCTCCCTCCAATTCCCCCTCCCCATTTTTCCCTTCCTTCTCCTAATGTCCTCCATGTTATTCCTTATGTTCCACAAATAAGTGAAACCATATGATAATTGACTTTCTCTGCTTGACTTATTTCACTTAGCATAATCTCCTCCAGTCCCATCCATGTTGATGTAAAAGTTGGGTATTCATCTTTTCTGATGGCTGAGTAATATTCCATTGTATATATGGACCACATCTTCTTTATCCATTCATCTGTTGAAGGGCATCTCGGCTCTTTCCACAGTTTGGCTATTGCAGACATTGCTGCTATGAACATTGGGGTGCACATGGCCCTTCTTTTCACTACATCAATACATTATATGTTAAAAAAAAAAAAAGAAGATAGTAGAAGGTGAAAAATGAATGGGGGGGGAATCGGAGGGGGAGACAAACCATGAGAGACTATGGACTCTGAGAAACAAACTAAAGGTTCTAGAGGTGAGGGGGGTGGGGGGGTGGGTTAGCCTGGTGATGGGTATTAAAGAGGGCACGTTCTGCATGGAGCACTGGGTGTTATGCACAAACAAAGAATCATGGAACACTAGAACAAAAACTAATGATGTAATGTATGGTGATTAACATAACATAATAAAATAAAATTTGAAAAATAATAAAAGAACATTCTGCAATATAGACATCATTTGTTTAAACTATATTGTATCTGGTATCTATTATGTTCCTTGTACTGTGCTAGGTGCTGAAAACCCCAACATGACGGACAAGATCCCTACCCACAGGAATGTACAGCCCATCACAGTCCAGTCCGTGTGTCTAATCACATGTCCTACACATGCATGAAAACAATAGTTGCAAGACACAGTGATTATGTGCTTGAATAAAGTTTGAATAAAGTTTACCAAAGTAATGTCTGTCTTCTGTTTCAGTCATTATCAACCAAGAGAAAACTGGAAAACTGAGGGAAGCGGGGCGGCAGTTAGAGCTAACACAGAGATTCAGATATTATTCAGGGTAAGTTGGGTCTTAGAAGAAACTAGACCACTCTGGATAGTGGACCTAGATGTCCTAATAAAATTAAAGTGAGCTAACCAGCTAGAAAAATCCAGGGGAGAATAATTATCACTTTGGAGTCTGTCTGACTTCGGGCAAGGGGCACGTTCTCAGAGGGGCCCTACAGAGAGTATGGGGATGAACATGAAGTGCTCCTGCCCCCAAGATGCATATGGTCTAGGGGGACTGGGGAGGTGGGGGGGTGGCTTATGCATCTATCTCATCTCCCTAGTAAGCTGTAACAAGCTTGCAGAGCTTGAGCTGTGTCTCATTCCTTTTTGTGCTACTTCCAGCCTCTAGCAGAGTACCAAGGCTAGAAAGAAATGATTAATATGAGAGATACATGAATAAAAAGGAATTGGGGGTGAGAAGAGTATAGATGAATCTGAAGTCTGAAATTTAGCTACAATCCTAGGCTAAGGTTGGTTTCGGAAATATATGCCCCTTGGTGCTTTGGTTCTTATCCTCACCTTTAGTGCCTCTGTAACCTGGTGAAACCATGGTGTGGCCACCATACCCCCTCTCTAGGGCCAGAAATGAAGAAAAGACATTGAAATGGTACCACGTTCCTATCGACTTAACACTCTTGTCATTTCTGTTTGTCACTCTGGGTGTGCGACCACAGGGGAAGAAGGGACAGGTGAAAGGAAAAGTAGATCAAAGCAAAGAGAAATGGTCTGGCAAGATTCGGTTCTGCTCAAGAGTAGAAAGAAAGTAAAAACAGTAGCATGGGGAAAAGCTTGAAGCTTAGAATCAAACAGAACTGGGTTTAAATCCTACTCAACAAATTACTGTGTAGGTTACTTCTCGGATCATATCTCCCTGAACCTCCATTTCCTAATATGTATGATGAATATGAGAATATCTATTTTGGAAAATTGTTGTGAGAATTGAATGAGATCATATATATGGAAGTATTTAGTCTTGCACCTGCACCTGATAGTAAAAGACTGATGTCAGATTCTTCTCCTTCCACCATAAAATAGGGGTGTTCTTCAAGTCCTGAATTTAAAAATAGAGAAATGAAGCTAATCCCATATAATGTGTTTCATAATAAAACTTGCTCTCAGAAAAATTAAATATTAGTTAGCATGTGCTATTTCTACCCAAACCTGCAAGCCACATGGCAAAAGTATCAGTAGGAGAAGGATGTGTGCCTATCTGTAAACCATTAAGAGGATTATGTGAGTTAATAAATGGAAATGGTTTGAATGTTGCCTGGCACAGAGTAAAAGCTCAATTATGGTTGTTTTTGTTCACTGTTATTATTATTGTTGTTATTTTTATTGTTATTGTTATTAGTAGTGGTGGGATCAGTATTATTGGCTGAATTGGCTACACGAATTTCTTGCAAATAGCTGACCAGTCTCATTACAGATGGATCTCAAGCTTTATAACTCAAAGGCTCAGATGGGTTGAGGGTGTCCAGGAGGGAGGAAGAGGGAAATGAATGTTTTGGCTCTGAACACCACTGTTTCTGGTACTGGGGCACTGATCCTCTTTAGGGCTACCGGGAAAATTGAACCAATATGACAGTCATTTGTGGACCATTTCCAGGGTGCCTGCACCTGCCTTAGAAGGAGGTGCTCTGGCCACTTTCCAGGAGGATTGACAGAAAATCCCAGTTAGTGGTTCAGGTTTGGGATTTAACCTTTCCACCTCTCTTGAGAAGGAGGCTTTTTTTTGTTTCAACACAAGGGCAGGAAAGCTGCAGAAGAACCTTAGACGTGATAAAGCATAATTGTCAGTGCTTTAAAACAGCGTTGTCGCTATTTTACTTCTTTGACCATGACTCTTTCATTATCAATGGTGTGCATGTGACCCCTGTTTCTCCATGTGCACGACATGTGGGAGAAGTCTCATTTTCTCACAACAAGACTCATTTTCTCACAACTAGAGATGAAGAGGGTAGATCTCCCCATCTCTTTGTCGATGCTAGCAGCCGTATTAGAACTATGTCTCCTGATAAGGCTACATAGCTCCAGGAGATTTTCTCTCTTTTCGTAGTCATGGCTCATGAACTGCCATGATCTTAAAGGAGTTTTAGCTGTAAGGGAGAAGGAAAGGGAGCAGGCCGAGAGATAAGGCTTCTGTGACCAGTTCTCCAGACTGCTGCAAGAATAAACAGGATTCGGGCACAGTAGCTCAGATTTCCTCACAACAGAGGAAAAGCAATAATGAATGGAGATGATGGATCTTGCCCCCCCACCCTCCCCATCTTATTCATCTCTACCCCTCCCTGGGAAGGTGTATCTGTAGCTAAAACTCTTTACCTGGGCTCCAAAGTGTCCTTGAGGTATGAATTTGAAACCAGAGCTTCCTCTCCAGGGTTCACGTGGAAGCAAAGGACTCAGACAAGGACTCACATCCAAAAGCCATTTTAAAAATGTGTCCTCATCTAAGATCTCACAACAGCTTAATTCAGTTTGAGAAAAACTCAGGTTGGATATCAACAGGTTGACAGCTTAAGTCAGTAGAAGGGAGTTCTCAAAGCTCTAATGGTGTCACCCCAGTTCTGGAGAGCAGAGTTCTGAGCCCCAATATTGTCCCTGGATGGCAGCTGCCTCAGCCCTCAGCAGCAATGAGCTTTGTGTCATGGTGTTAGCAGTGTCTCGGCCAAGGCCACATGGCCAGGCAGGAGCCATGTTCCTGGGGAGGTGGGACCTGGTGTGAGCATTGGATGTGAGTCCATTTGCACTGAAACAAATTTTCCTCTCTGCTTCTTTAGCTATTTGCTCTGTCAGCAACTTCACATGTGGCTTTGGCTCCTAAAGCTGGTCATCAAAAGATCACGATCAAAGAGTACCCTTAGCACAGAGTACGGACCACCTGCCTAGAAAACACCTTCATGGGCATCCTCCCCCTCGCATTCCCCGTGTCCACAGTGTGCCACGATTTTCTATTCTTCTCTCTGATGAGAGCTCCAGGCATCACTCTGTGTTATTAGATTTAAGTAGCCAGGTCAACAGCATGCATCGCCAGCCCACCTCCCAGCTGGGAGGGCTATTGCTGAGTCTCTTTTATACTTGAGGTTTTCATTTCAACTCCTGTCTTTCTCCTTCCAAGGGCAGTGGCATTAAGGATCATTAGGGTAAGGCAGCTGAGAACATGAAGCAGGGCTGATCATGAAACCAAAGACTAAATCTCCATGCTCGCCAGACCTGGCACGACCTTGTCTACCTCTGGGCTTCTGTGTGTCTGGAAAAAAGACTCCTGCTTTAAAGCAGTTGCTCCCCAGTGGCGGGGGGGGGGGGGGGGGGGGGACGGGCGCTGCTGAGATCCGATGTGCTGTGGCGTTAGTGCTCTGAATTTACAAAAGGCTGTTTGTGAAATGCCCCGTAGCTTTATTTCTCTCCCCTGGATACATGAAATCTTGGAAGGTCCAAGGATGGGGCTGCTATTAATAGAGTGAGACCTCAACTAATTGCAGAGCATGTACTGCAATACCGTCTTTGATACTAGAAACTACGTTAGCAGAAGTAGAAGTAATATAGAGACACATGGAGGCATTTAGGATGTCAAAAAGAGGGAGTTATAAAAATAAATTAGTTAAGCTAGCAACAAATGAGCTGGAAATGTAAAACATGCACTGAATCTCTTGGGTCAAAGGTAGGGAAGGGAAGGGAAGGGGATTGCTTCAAGTCAGGAGAGGGGGGAGCCCAGCATATAAAGAAAAGAAAAGGGGGAATGGCTGCTGGAGGGTTTGGAGAGCGGAGATCTCTCCAAAGGGGAGAAAAAGCTTGAGGACAGAGGGAAAGCCAGAACCAGATGTGCCGACAGACATCACACAGACATGTCTAAGCCCTCAGTATCTGGGAAGAAGCTTCCAGCAGCCTCACCTTGCCCAAAGACTGACCCATCTTACCCATGGAAGTGGGAAGAGATGGAAAAACCCATTCTGAACCCCATGCAAAGGACAGAATTTGCTGGACCTTCAGGACTGGCTTTGCTGACAGGGCTCTCTCTGCCTTTGCCCCTCTTATTCCTCATTTTGAAGGTTGTGTGCGCACACACACACACACACGTGCACACACACGTACACACACACACGATACCAATGTCCCTCTCAAAAAAAACCCCAAACAAACAAAAACAGCTACTTTGGGGGAGGGGCAAGCAGTTTATTGGAATGTGTAAGAGTAGTAGGTCTTTGTTAAGAGATGGTTTTTATGGATTTTCTTAGTTTTCATTTTCCCTCCTGAAAAAAAAGTATGTGATTCATTTTTATTTTTCCTTTTTTTTCCTTTTTACTCTAGTAAAAGAAGTAGAATTATAGTTTTGGTTCATTATTTGCCCAGCTGAATTGATTAACTTCCTATTGTACATCAGTAGCTGTTGATCCCATTATTTAAAAGTTTTCTAGCGCACTGGGAAATCTGGGGGGAAGGTTCAGATGTGACCTACCCCCAATGCCTCATGCCCCTCCTGGCTGAGATCTGAGTATACTTTCAGAGCTTTTGCCACAATCATAGATGAAGATATTAAATGCACACAGTGACTGAAAGTCTTTTCACCTTGATCAGTCTGTCAGTCAGCAGGGTTAAGTAACTGAGAGAAAAATTCCTTTTAGTTGGGGGAGGGGTTGTTTGGAGCTTCAGGGTTTCTAACTGAATTCCTAAAGGAGGGATGGGAGGTGATGTCAAGTGAGGGGGAAAAAAAGTGAAGAAAGATAGATCAAGGATACTAAGATTTTTGTCATTTTTGCTCCTTGTCCAGAAAGCAGACAGATAGAAATTGTGGCTAATAGCATTTAATTCACATACTCCCATACTGCATTATTCATACAGCTCTGTGTTTTGTTTTCATTTGTTTGGTATTACAAGCTGAGTTCATTCATTCAACAAATACTTCTTGAGTGTCTATGTATGAGCCATGGTGACAAGGTAGGTCTTGTATTATGCACTTTTTGACAAATATATGTCTTTTTCTCAGTGATTTTGTTGGTAAGAACAATACTGTGAATGAATATAGATTTTTAGATGAACACAGAGGATAATTCTCCAGGATCATGTACATAAACTCAGAGAATCCCTGATTTATCAAGGGCATTAACAGTCATTTGTCCTGTTTTCCTATCTGATACGTGATCTCACACTAATACTCCATTAAATATGCTCCCTGAATGCTTTCCATAGCAAAGAACTTACTATCTATCAAGACTACCATCTTATGGTGCCTGGGTGGCTCAGTGGGTTGAACCTCCGACTCCTAGTTTCGGGTCAGGTCATGATCTCAGGGTCCTGGGATGGAGCCTCATGTCAGGCTCCATGCTCAGCAGGGAGTCTCCTTGAAGATTCTCTCCCTCTGCCCCTCCCCCAATGCACACGTGCATGCTCACTCTCTCTCTCAAATAAATAAATAAATATTTTTTTAAAAAGAAAGACTACCATTTTTATGGTGGCTCTGATTGTTACACAATTCTTTCTTATGTTGAGCTAAAAGTTCTCTGTCAATGGCTCCCTTCCCTGGATCCCATTTTTGTTCAACCATGCTATCCAGAATGTCTAATGTTTTTTCCCTCAGCAGCTGTTCCTTTATTGGAAGATAATCCTCGTGTACTTCCCACCATCAAGTCTTTTCTCTAGATTCAACATGCTCTATTCATTCAAGAATTCTATGCATATCATGGTTTTCAACTTCCTTTGCCAACCTTGGTGATTTATCATTTACCAGCTATCTTCTGAAAGTGTGGCAAAAAATATTCCAAACATAGTTTCTGACCAGCTTAGGCGTTAGTGGGGCTTAGTCCCCTTGTTTGGAATATTCCTCCTTTATTAATGCAGACTAAGTGTGTATTTGATTTTTTGGATGCCTCCTTACATGGTTGGCTCACAGTAAGTTTACAGGAAATCATGGTTCCCAGGTTGGTAGTGATCACACCTGCTGCTCTTGAACCACATATTTGCCATCTGTACACATCCACTTACTTTTTGGACTCCAACACAGGTTCTTTTCACTATGAAATTTCATCCTGTTAGAGCAAACACATTGTTAATACCTGGTTGAGACTGGGAGTCTTTCTTGTCATCAAGCACAATAAATATCTCTCCTAGCTTCATCTGCTGATATGCCATGACCACCATGTCATCTACATCCTTGGGCAACTTATGATACCTGTTGACTAGGATAAGATTTCAAGAGAGAATTCTTTATGAGGAAATCAAACCATCAATGAAAACAACCTAAAGACCCTTCTCCATTCTGTTCCCTGACCAGTTCCAGACCGAGCCCTGAGCATATGAGTCAATGTTGGCTCAATGATGACAAAATAATCTGACAATTGAAGAGCAGTGCAACTATTTTACTTTGGCAACCCAGTTTGTGATAAATTACACCTTAACCAGTTTGTATCAGATTTCTTTCACGGATTAGGTCTCTTTGAAACATGTTGGTGCATACACCCAAGATTTCTAATAAAATGGTTGATTCCAATGATTCCAAAGTTACTTCCAGGTATGACCTTTTCCAAATTGTAGCCTAACATTTCTTTTTTTTTTTTTTAAAGATTTTATTTATTTATTTGACACAGAGAGAGAGAGGGATCACAAGTTGGGGGGGCAGAGGGAGAGGGAAAAGCAGGTTCCTGGCCAAGCAGGGAGCCCGATGCGGGGCTTGATTCCAGGACCCTGGGATCATGAACTGAGCCGAAGGCAGACACTTAACCGACTGAGCCACCCAGGCGCCCCAGTAGCCTAACATTTCTAAATGAATTCTGGATATCATAGAATTTTCTATTTCGTACTATTTTTATTTATGAATATAAGACCTCCCTTATGGTAGTATAAGCTGCTCAGGCACTGTATGTGATTCACCCTTGCATTGCATGTAGAATCTAATATAACACTGTAAACAGTAGAGGCTTGAAAAATGGGTGTTGAATGACTGAATCACTGAGCTTATATAAATAGACCATAATACTAGTGGCTTCAAAGAAGGATTTTAGGACCGTGTAGTGCTTTGAGGCTCTGACACAAAACACAACCTCATGAGTATACATTTTTCTTCCAGATTTAAAGCAAGCGTATGTCCCTCAGCTTCACGATCTCTGAATAAGAAGTATTTCCCTTTAAAATAGCCTGAGGCTTCTCATTCAACACAGCAAACTTTTTTTCCTAGTGTATTCTCCCCAGAATCAGTAAGTTTTCCATCTAACCTGCCAGAGACAGTCAGTGTCTCCCAATCTGCAGTAATTACCTTGACAAGGTCAATTAGTATTTAAAAAAATGATACAGTCACTTGGCTGCTGATGTTCCTTTTACTCCTGTTTCTCAGCAGAATGCTCCCAGCATCAATTGATGTGGAAGCTGCCTTGCACCAGAGGAAGAAATTGTCTACACCGATGCCAAAAGGAGGTGTCCTTCAGGCAGAGAGCAAGGGAGAACCGTTTACAGGTGTTCTGGGAGGCACAGCAGCTCCGGGCAGAGCCCTCTGTGACTACATAACATTCTGAGATGCTGAGACTTTCCCCTTCGCAGTTTAAATGCCCGAGGAGTTTGCTCAGGTGCCAAGCAGGAAGTTTAGAGTCAAGAGAAATCACTGCAGATGGGGGAAAAAAACATCCTCTGCGTGGAAGACTTTTAGAAAACCAGTACCAAAATAATACCTCTCCTGCTGACTGGTGGGTAGGGTAGAAATTAGATCAAGCTTCAGACATTAAATCTTTGCCTAGTTTGGTGGTGTTTTTCTCATGCCACAAAATTCCTAAGGGTTTGCCAGGTTTGCCTATGAAATGATATGTCTTCTACTACATTTTACTGGGGGGCAAATGCGATTTAGATAATTTTTTAGTAATATTTTATCTTTCATGTTACTTTTTTCTTAATGTCATCTAGAATAAGTTGTATGATTTTTAGATCCAGGTTTTAGTTATGGTTAGTGGCACATTTTTATTCCTATGGGATGTTCAAGTTTGCCCTTCACATCTAAGTTTAAGGGTATGAATCCGAGACAAGACGGATTCCTCTGGGCAATAAAATTGGCCACTGTAAGATGGGGGTGGGAGCTTATGGGACAGAATTAAAGGGATTGCACATAAAAACCAGATTGCGACAACATACTCTTCTCTCTCCCGGAGTATTTCTGTTCCATGTGATACATTCTCATCGTGTGGATCTTCTCTCCTTTCAGACAGAGCTGGTCCAGAGTGGAGCTTAGGGAAAAGGGATTATCAGAGAACACAGTCTCTGATCGGGGAGTCCGGCAGTGTGTGGCCCATGAGCCAGCTCTGCTCTGAGCCCTGCCGGAGCACCTGCTCCTTCCTTTCTGAGTGTGAAGATCCAGATGGCCAATGGACAGGGTACAGGGACAGCCAGTGTCACCTGACTCTGGTGCAGGCCTCAAGCTAAAGGGACAATGGGGTCTTTATTCCGTAGAGCTCTGCTGAGGTGGATATGGGATGCCCAGATGAAACAACTTTCATGGGATTTGGACCTGGGACACCGGTCGCATATACATGAATAACACATATCATAGACCTATCAAGAGGAAGATTAAATTTCCCTCAACTCTGGGAAATAGCACAAGAGAAAAATTAGGTCCTTGAGGTACCTTTCAATCTGACCTGACAAAGAACCGCCTAAAATCTTGTTTGCTGTTGCTTCTCTCCAGGGTCCTGGGATAATTTGTAATTCAAACTTGGAAAGAATCCTAAGCTATTTCCTTCAGATTTATTCTTTCCACATGTGAAACGAAATAATTAAAACACCTCATCAGCTTTTAGAGCTTGAGTTTAAAAAAAAAAAAAGCCAGGAATTGCTGATTGAATCCATATTCCCCCCAATCTTCCACTAATTTAATTTAACGTCAAAAATTATTTACTATAATGAATAATGATTTTGCATACAAATGGATATTTGTAAGTGGATTTTTAATTTATATTTGTTAGTAAATCATAATAAAACTATCATCCTCATCCTTATTACTCAAGATCAATTCCATAATACTTGAGGGTAAGAGGTCTCATGCATATTTTAGTTCACTTGGGGGATAATATTTCTACTAGGCCACAGGATGCTAGAAATAGTTGGTGTAGTATTCAAGGACCTTCAAGTGGACACTTGCAGTGGTCATCAGGCTAAATGAACAAACATTTTATAATTGGCGGTTTGGGGCAATTCCAGTTAACTCAAGTTTCTTATATGGTATATGCCACATTTATAGAAGTAAGATAATCTGAACATAAGAAATTCTATGCTAGGATATATCCAACAGTCTCTTCAACCAAGAATCCTGTCTTTGATATGGGCAACAAGCAACATCTCCTGGGAGACCATGGTTGACCTCCCTGATACCAATTATAGAAAGTTTTTTTAAGTGTAGCAAATGTCTCTAACTTCTTTTTAATGACCCCCAAATATCCTCACATTACACTCATTCAAATCCTCTCGAATTTGTGTAGATTTTCAACCTGCTTCACTTCTTGAAGTTGTCCTTTAAAAGATGACTTTGGAAAAGTCACCACCTACAACCCTAACCCCTGGACTATAAGCAACAGGACAGCAGAGTCTCCATCTGTATTTCCATTCACCTTCCTTTCCCCCTGCCTTTCTCTGTAGGTTTTCAAAACAACAACAAAACAAAAACCCAACAAACAAAAACACACTTGTTTTTAATAGATTGTAGTTACTGGCCACTAATCCCCAGGAAACAAACAAACAAGAAATGTGTGAATTATTTCCTCTTATCTTTCACTTGTATGAGATCTCACCAGAAGTGCTTTAAGAACCTACTCATGGGTTTCTTTCTATATATTGCCAGGCTCATTCACTGTAGGACCTTCTTTCCCAACCCTCCCTTCCCTCCCCCAAACGCTCAAACTCTCACTCTCTCTCTCTCACATACACACACACACACACACACACACCCCACTGCAACTGGGATCTGTGTGAGACTGTTGATGGCTACTTGTCACTTGTAGAATGGAATCTTATCTTCTCAGTCTGGCTCTCAGTCTTTTTTCACCTGATCCCTCCCTGGACCCTCCCCTCCACCTGCCCTCTTCACGTTTCTAGCCCCGTCTCCCACTTTGGACCCACTCAGTGCTCCAGCCACTGTGTGGAAGTCACCTTCCCAGTTGTGTGTTGGAGTCTGGTCCATGCTTTTCCATTTTCCTACAGTGCCCTTCCTCGGCTCTACCCTGGAATGTCTGGCACATTCCCATGAATCCTTCCAAATCTAACTCAAATATTACCTCCTCAGAAGCTTCTCGAGTGACTCCCCTGGGCATTCTTGGGCATGCCTCAATTTTCCAGTGATTGTGAATCCTGGCTGTACTTTAGGATCATTTGGAGAGCTTGTAAAAATGACTAGGCCCCACCCAAGAACAATTAAATCAAAATCCCCAAAGGTGGAATCTAGTCCTGGTATTTTTAAAAAACTCTCCAGCTGATTCTAATGGGCAACCAGACCCCTTGCTTTGCTGTGATCCTTTTTTATTTCTGTTTGTGGTCTCCTCACTTCTCACAGGCAGGAATGCCTTATCCATCTTTGTCTTCCCAGAAACTGGGATAGTTCCTGGCATATAGTAGGTGTTCAAACATTCTTTGTCAATTGAAAATGAAATACTCATGACAGCAATGCTAACTTGACAGAGCTTAGAGAGTTCATAAATTCAGTTTATAGTGAGTCCTATAGCTCCAAACTTTTCATAGACATATCTTTCAAAGTTCCAATCCAGAGCTTGGAACAGAAGTGCTTGATTTTATTTCTAAGCTGGGTCATAATGACCCCTGGATGCTGAAGTGATGTTGAGGTGAGCAATCATTTCTCTTACGTATACGCTCTAAAGAAGGGTGTTATTTTTTCAAAAGATGTAAAAGCTAGTATATGGACATGACAGTTTTAAGACTATAATTAAAGAAAAAAGGCTTTAGGGAAAACAGTGGGAAGTAACACCCAAAGACATCTAGAGAAGGAACATAAGATTGGAGCCTTTTTACCATGATTCCTCCCCACCCAAGTCACAGGGCAGGCCTCAGCCCACATCCCTTTGTTCTTGCCCGCATTCCATGTGAGGATCTGGTTGACTCTCCCTCCAACTGCTCCCCGTCCCCTGTTGGTGTGGGTTATAGTTGGAAGGTAGGTAGTGTGCCACTGGGTCATGGGCTTTGGTAGCAACCCCCACCCATTAGGTGACCTCACTAAACCTCAGCTTGCTTCTCTGTTAAACATCAATAGCTTCCTCCGTGCGTTGTTAGAAAGATTAAAGCTTTGTACTTAACCTGTCCCTGAGATGTAATAAGTGCTCAATCAGTGGTAACTGCTACTATTGCTTGATTGTTCTGAGCAGACACTGCTTCATCACATAGCAACACAGGCCAATGGTGCAAACAGAAGCAAAAAGAAACTGTTGGCCTTTCTTTGGAGAGGAAGAGAGCACATTTCCTTATATAAAGACCTACTTTTGCTTAAGTTCAGACATTATGACCTTTTGAAATGCATTGACAATCTACTTAACACACAAATTTAATTTCTGATCTCCAGGCATGGTAGAAAGGAAACCATGCTCATTTCAGTTGTAAAGATTTGAAGCATAGTATTCAAGTAATTTAATCAGTTAGAAAAAAGAAGTGCTTCCTGAAAAAAAGAAAGAGCTTTTCTAAATTGCTTTTTAAAGCAACTAATATACTAACATAGAATATTTCTGTTTCTTAGGCATCTGTTGAGGCCAAACGAGGCAATGACTGAGTTAACAGTCTCCTCTGGGGAAGAAGGACTCTTCGTGTGGACTTTTGCCTGCTTTTCTAATCATGTTCTTCTGTTCTCAGAAAGGACTTACTTGTCTTCCTCTCAGGCCCAGAGCTGAGGCTGGTGGGTCTTGCCCCTTGGAAAGTCTCTACCTCTTCCTTCAGTGAGGGGAAGGCTCCCTTTGGGATGGACGTGGGCTGTGATGGTAGGCTGTCCACACCCCTTGTTTCCACTTTTAGCATATTCTACTCTCCTTATAAATCCCCCTTCGCGGGCTGGCCTTCATTGTGACTACAGCACAGAGAGATAGATGTCTTTGCCCTCTCCTCTGGTTCCCTTGGATCCAAAGTGGTTTCCCTGGATTGGTTTTGTGATTCTTTGGGCTCACCAATTCTTACCTGAGAATTACCCCCGCAACGGTCACCCCCACACTGACACCATTATTGGAATTATGGTTAACATTGAGCTCCTAGAATCAGAGCAGATAGCACAACCCTGTGGGGTTTTTTGCACAGAGAAGGTCTCTGAGGACAGCATATCTGAAAAGTGTTTAGACCACGTTTCTGTTAACCCTGAACTTCCTTGGTTTAGGATCAGATATTCGTTGGGCAGCTTTTTCATCACCTTAACAACATCACCAGTATTCATACATATCAAAAGCCTTATAATCAGCATATCATAGACATACCAATTTCATGTCTGGGCATTTATTCCAAGAAAACAATCACAGATATTGTCCAAGATTTCATTTAGATTCAGGATTTCCTATAGGTGAAATTAAAAATCATCAAAAAGAGTTTTGTAAGCAACCTTGGAAATAACGTGAAAATCTGCCTTTTAATTAGTTAAACTATGTTAAGCTGAGCATAATGAGTTTTTAACTAATTTAATACAAAAACAGAATTAGTTACGTTATGGTCCAAACCTGCAGTGGAATAATTTGTAGTTTGTACAAATACTGTAGAATAAAATTCTACGGCATAAAAGATGCTTATAAAATAAGTGATAAGCTAAGCTACACGATAGTATGGTTAAAAAAAAGCAAGTCACAGAAGACTGGCTACATTCAACCTGATGTGACATAGATAGATGATAGGTGGGTAGATAGGTAGATAGATATAGACATATGTAATATGTCAAGGCAATATAAAGACAAAACTCAACATAATGATTTCCTCCCCTGGGAGAAAAGCTAGGATTGGGACAGTGAAGGCCAAAGAGACAGAAGCAATGACACCAGTAATGATTCTATTGGTTGATAGGTTCATTTTTAAAGTTTTGGCCCCATGACTGGCATTTTAATTACAAGTATTGCTTTGTATTCATCAAATATTACCCAATACAACACTAAAAACTGTAGGTGCAATTGTCCTCATTTTCAGGGCCACACATAGTCACACCAATTGTCCTCTGACAAGGGCACCCAGAGGACACTCTGCTAAGAGAGTATTTCAGGTCAGAGGAAAAGGTGCTCTTTCCTAATTTGCATGAAGGTACCCTCCACTTGCCAAAACATGCAGCTTCCAGGGCTGCATCTGCCCACTGGGGTCATCTTTTTCTAATGTGATCCCCAAAGAGAGATGCCTTTTTCTATTTCACAAATAGGAGCTGTATGTGCTGACAGGAACACGTGTGCATCTGTGTGTGTATGTGTTTTCCATTTTCTTGGTTTATCACATACTACTTTTAACATGAAAAAAAATGTTAATACATACTTTCAGGTAAGGTGTTTTCTTTCTCAGAGGGTGACTAACCTTAAAAATATGCCTTCCAATATGATGCAAATCCATGAGACAAGTTCACATCTGACCTAACCTTTTGGTCTCAACTTTGCTATTGCATTTCCTTCCCCAGATCCTACTTCTGACAGAACTTCTTCATCCCTGCGTTGAGACAGCAAATCTTCCCACAGAAGGAGCCCATCTTTCGAAACATACTATGTATCACCCTTTGCACTGTGGACATTTAAGAAATGCTGCTATTCTTAAATGTTTGTCAGCATATTGTGGCTCTGGCAAAAAATGTCAGTGAAGCCAACGCAAATTTTGCACATGGAAAAATGAAGACTGAGAGAGAGGAAGAGCTCCCAAGGCTAGGAGAGAATATTTTTAAAAATTGGTTGCATGGCTAATTTAATCTACAATGTCTGACTTATTCGTAAGTGTGTATATGTAACAAGAGGATGCAGAATCTAATAAGTCTTCTTCTTTCCTTAAATAGAAATGGCTTTATTGTTTCTTTCTGGAATTTAAAAAAGTAATATATGTGTGGTTAAAAATTTTATAAAATATAGGTATAAATTTAAAAGAAAGTAAAAACTACCTACCATAGTTAACCCCTATAGTAAATGGCTACTGTTAGTGTTTAGGGGGTTTATCTTTCCAGAACTCTTTTTTTTGTTTGTTTTAAATAACATACACTGGTATTTACTGAGAACTTTCTGCAAGTTAGGCAGCACTAAGCTAAGCAGTTTTTGTATGTTATATCTTAAACCCCTTAATAACCATGTGAAATACTATCACCCATCTAAGGTACTAATAAGAATTATCCCCCATAAGAAAACTGAGGCCCCAAGAATTAAGGTAATTTGCCTGTGGTCTACAGTCAGCCAGGGGTAGAACCAGGATCAAAAGACCATTTATCTGACTCCAAAGTCCAATATAGCTACAATAAACTCTCTTTTACATATTTATTTGTATAAATACATGTTTTTAATAAAACAAAAATAAAACCATATGTAATGGATTGAACTGTGGCTCCCAAACTATGTCCACCTGGAACCTCAGAATGTGACCTATATAGAATAGAGTTTTCGCAGACGCAATTGAAGTGAGGATCTCGAAACTCAAAATGGATTAAATACCTAAATGTGAGACCTGAAACTATAAAACTCCCCAAAGAAAAAATAGGCAGTAATCTCTTGGACCTCCCCCTTAGCAATATATTTATGGATATGTTTCTCAGGCAAGGGAAACAATAGCAAAAACAAACTATTGGTACTACACCAAAATAAAAAGCTTTTGCACAGCAAAAGAAACTATCAGCAAAACAAAAAGGCAACCTAGCAAATGGGAGAAGATATTTGCAAATGATATATACAATAAGAAGTTAATGTCCGAGATATGTAAAGAACTTATAATACAACTCAATACCAAAAAAACCAATCTAATTAAATGGGCAGAGGATCTAAATAGACATTTTTCCAAAGAAGACATCCAGATGGCCAACAGACACACGAAAAGATGCTCAACATCACTCATCACCAGGGAAATGCAAATCAAAACCACAATGAGATGTCACCTCACACCAGTCACAATGGCTAATATAAAAAAGATAAGAAATAACAAGTCTTGGCAAGGATGTGGAGAAAAGGGAACCCTCATGCACTGTTGGTGGGAATGTAAATAAATTGGTGTAGCCACTGTGGAAAACAGTATGGAAATTCCTCAAAAAATTAGAAATACCATATGATCCAGTAATTCCACTGCTGGGTATTTACCCAAAGAAAAGAAAAACGCTAACTCAAAAAGATATATCCGCCCTTCTGTTTACTGCAGCATTGTTCACAATAGCCAAGATACTGAAGCCACGTAAATATCCACTGATAGATGAATGGATAAGGAAGGTAGGGTATGTATGTGTACATATAGATATGGTATGTATGTGTATATATGTATGTGTGTGTGTGTGTGTGTATATACATACACAAAGGACTATTACTCAGTCAAAAAAAAATGAATGAGATCTTGCCATTTGTGAGAACATGGTTGGACATAGAGGGTATTACATTAAGTGAAATGAGGACAAATACCATATGATTTCATTTACATGTGGAATCTAAAAAACAAAAACAAATGAACAAACAGATTCTTAAATACAGAGAATAAACTGGTGGTTGCCAGAGGAAGGGGTGGAGATGAGTAAAATAGACAAAGGGGAATAAGGTACAAATTTCCAGTTATAAAATAAATAAGTCACAGAGATAAAAACTATAGCAGAGGGAACATAGTAATAATGTTGTAATAATTTATCATGGTGAGCATTGAGTAATGTATAGAATTGTTAAATCAATATGTCGCACACCTTAAACTAATAGAATATTGTATGTTAATTATACTTCAATTTAAAAAATAGGGGCGTCTGGGTGGCTCAGTCGGCTAAGCGGCTGCCTTCGGCTCAGGTCATGATGCCAGGATCCTGGGATCGAGCCCCGCATCAGGCGCCCTGCTCAGCGGGAAGCCTGCTTCTCCCTCTCCCTCTGCCTGCCACTCTGCCTACTTGTGCTGTCTCTCTATCTCTCTGTCAAATAAATAAATTTTAAAAATCTTTAAAAAAAATAATAATAATAAGTAAGGGTGTTGAGATGAGTTCCTTCTGGATTAGAGTGGGCCCTAAATCCAGTGACAGAAAGGAGAAGACACGGAGACACATGAAGGAAAAGGCCATATGAAGATGGAGGCAGACATGGGAGTGGTACATCCACAAGCCAAGGAAAGCCAAGGAAGGCTGGCAATCACCAGAATCATGGACGGAGGCATGCAACAGGTTCTCCAAATCTCCAGAAGGAGCCAACCTTGACAAGGCTCTGATTTTAGACTTGTGGCCTCCAGAACTGTGAGATAATAAAGTTGTTTTAAGCCATCCAGTGTGTGGCAATTTGTTATGGTTGCCCTGGGAGACTAAAACACTGTATTATCCAGATTATTTGATGATTGTTTTTTTTATTTATCAACATATCACAAGCATCTTTAATTTACCAGCAAACCACAAACATGAATGTCGATAGCATTTCCCATTTGAAATAGCTAAGTAGAATTCTATACTAAGGGTTTAACAAAATTTATTTAACAAATCCCTTTTTGGTGGATTGTTAGGGTATTTTCAACTTTTTAATTTTTACAAACAATAGTATGACTAAAATTCTTGGTTGATCCCATCATTGTTAATTCTCTCCCAAATTATTTCCTCAGGATAAATTTGCCGAAGTGAATGCCTGGGTCAACAACATACCCCCAGTTAAGGCTTTTGATACATTATTACCAAGCCACATTCCAGAAAGTGGTACCAATTTATAATTCTACTAGCAGTGTATAAGCAATGCAATGATGATTGAATATTTGCTCTTTGGCAACCCAGGTTTTGATAAAATATTTCTTGAGAACATGGTTGGTGTAGGCATTTTTAGTATCAGCCTCTTCCTTCTGGGACTGTCATCGTCTAGCACAAAAGATGGGATTCTGGCACATTAAAAACAATGCCATAACTTACAAATTCAAAAACTCCAAGTCAAATGAATAGTCTTAAATTGAAAATCAGGAGGCTCATAGTAGCTAGCTGGTTTATTTATAGGACACAACTTCTTTATATCTGTGTTCTGTCTTCAATATGTGGAATCTCACAGGACTGGTGTGAACTCTGGAATCAAATTGCCTGGGTTTAAATCCTGTTTTCACTACTTCTTAGCCATGTGCCCTTGGAAAGTTACTTAGACTCTCTCAGTTTCTATTCCTTCACACGGAAAATGGAAATGATGGCAGGCGTCCTTATTTCCTAGGGAATTGAGAGACTTCTAGGGGATAGTCCCCCCAAGGCACTGAACAAGAGCCTGACCCATAGTAAGTGTTCCATAAATGCAAACGTATACTATTATTACTATTATCGTACATAACAGTCTTGCCATACATGTGGCCAGTTAGTGCAATTGACTTAGAGTTCATTCCCAGAAGGCCAACGTCATAGGTTCAACCCCAGTTTACTTGGCTCTGTTCCATAGCCACAGATTGCATTCTAGCCCTAACCAGCTGTCTCCTAGGCAGCCTGGCAAATGCATGATTAAATCATCAAGCTCTATTGTCATATCATCCAGGAGGAGGACGGAGAATCCACTCCCATTGAGGACATTGTGAAGACGGAAGCTGGGAGTATAGGGAATATTGAAGAAGACCAGGGTCTCCGAGCCAAGCAGGATTAGGGCAGAGCTGAGCCAAAAGCCTTGTGGAAATACTGTGGAAAAGGTCTTGGTTTTGAGGGGAAACAGCAGCAATAACAAGAAAATGCTGGCCCTTTCTGTTTTGCCCTGTCACCTTCTCTGGGAGCTCTTTGAATAAGTGCTGGTTCTTTTTTTTTTTTTTAAGATTTTATTTATTTATTTGACAGAGACACAGCGAGAGAGGGAACACAAGCAGAGGGAGTGGGAGAGGGAGAAGCAGGCTCCTGGCTGAGCAGGAGCCTGATGCGGGGCTGGATCCCAGGACCCTGGGATCATGACCTGAGCTGAAGGCAGATGCTTAACGACAGAGCCACCCAGGTGCCCTGTAAGTGCTGGTTCTGATGATCCCTTCCTGGACAGGCTGAGTCACACTGAACTGACTTGTTCCACGTGAAGGGTGAAGAGCAAAATGTCATGTGTTAGTTGTTGCAGTTGCAGGCAATTGATACCTGCCTATCTTGGAGCTACCTACCTCTGTTTTTTGTCTGAAAGGGAAATGAATGATCTTTCCTGAGTCATTGTATTTTGGGGATTCTTTGTTATAGCAGCTTAGCCAGTACCTTACCTAATACATCATCTTTCTGATCCATTCCTATACTCCTTCTGCTCTGGCTGACCCAGGGCTGGTTGACTGTGCTGTCTCCTTAATCCATTAATGCCTACTCCACAATATGGCATTTAATTACATTTGATGACTTTGAAGGACAGCAAAACTAGTTCCCTTTGGGCAAAGGATTATCTCAAGTCAGAGATAATAGCCTTAATGGTTTAAAATGGCACTAAATGGTTCTCCACATTTGGGCAAGGCCATCTGGTCATTTGCAGATAAGCATAATAATAAGCATGCAGGCAGATTTCCACATATGGGCTGAACACAGACATGTTCCAAATTATATACACTATAAAATTTACTATCCTTCACTAAAACCCAAGCCGCAAACTATCCCTTCCTTGAATTGCAGTAATGAGTTGTCACTCAGATAATATGACTGAAATGAGTCTGACTACAAACAAAGCTCTAAAACCACAGTGCCCAGATTCCAGTCGAGGTCAAAATGCAATTTTAGTTCTGGGAAGAGCTTCTGAGCATGCACATCATTAATGGCCCTGTAACTCTGCCTACATGTACATGGTCAATGGGTTTGTTTAATACTGAGCCACGACAGTTGGGTGAAATCATGTGTTTTTTGCTCTAGGAGCATTTACATTCTCTGAATGTGATTGATAAGTAATAAAAGCAAATTGAGGAAATAATGAAATAATCTTCCTTGCAATCATAGTGTTTACTTCCATTTCCTGCTTCCCTTTATGTCAAGTTTCAAACTAGACTTGATATAAACCTTAAATCTTTGAAATTATTATGGTCATATCCTATCCATGTTTCCTTTTATAATTCAAAGCCAATTAATAATGAAGCTTAAACTATGGAGTATCCAGGAAAATTCTGAATTCTACCATAAAGAATACTTGATATTTCTTTATGTGTCAGTTAATTTTAAAAATTTAAGCCACATACTTCACCTGCCCATTGAGTCATCCAATAATGCCCCCTTAGACCTGTGGTGACACTGGGATGATGATTCTCCATTTCCATTTAAAATCTCTCAAAATCATAAATTATTTAGAAAAAAACATGTCCTTGTAATGGACAAAGCGCCAGACAGAGAGACCAATGACTGGCAATTGTGAATGCCCTTGGCAACCATGCCTCAGCTGCTTAATATGTAAAACAGAGATAGACCATATGACTGGCTAGCCACTTACCTGAAAGACTGTTGCAAAGAGACAACAATGGGAGAATAATGAAAGAGTACTTGCTACACATCTTGAGTTGCTGTGAACGAAGCTTGTGTATGTAAATCATCATGACTTTATTTCTTCAACTAAAAAGTATTGGCCATTAACTTGAGATAATGGTAGAGGCCTTATAGTTCTAGTAGATGATTTTTGTTTTATCTCTACAACTAAAACAGGCAGTGAATGAATTGAATTTCCTTTGTGAATGGCCCGCAAACATGGAAGGCTGAGGCTGACTGATCTTTATCAGTGTTCTCAGACAAGGCAGGCCAGGACCAAATGGGCTTTGGGCTGCCCTAGCATATTTTAAATTCCCACCTCATCTGCTGTCCGGTATAGCACCTGGGTCTCCTTTGGCACCAGTGTGGTCCAGATTTCTTTGGCCCGATGAATATCTGCTTTTTGAATTATCTTTCCCCAGATGTAGTTTCCATTCAGCCAAATTTAACCTTGTTTTATTATTTCCTGTCCCTCATTTCTAACCTCTTTGGGGACATTGTGATCTGCTGGGTATTGACAATGCTGCCTAATTTAGAAGCATCTGTGATTTGCATCAATAAGAGAATCCCTCTTTTCAATTTATTAATAAAGACACTAAGAAATAATATTTCTGTCAAAGACTGTGCTCCATATTTGGAAACACTCGCATTTCTCACAGACTGTTTCATTTATTAAATCTCAGCCTATTTCCAAACCACAATCTTCTCCAGTCCAATTTGATTTTGGTGCCAAGCAAAACACTGAAACACTGGTTTTGTGGGAAATGATCTGCTCATCTCCAAGCATATGCAACTTTGCCTTCATTAGCTGGTGGCTGGGAGAACAACACTGCTCAAGTGACTTTGGGACACTCTGGTATGGCCAGTTTTTCACATGTGGATTGTGACTCCATTTTCCTCTTGAATTTGACAGAACTTTTCTTTTTATATTCTGGGGCTATTCTTTAAGTAGAATATGAACCTAGCAAATCTATTGTTTTCTTGTCTCCTGGAGTTCTCCACCTCCTGGAACCCACTGGAAAGAGCAAGTGTTCATTTAACACATTTTTTGGTTAACAATGTGTTGAGCATATAAGAAGTGTTGGGCCCTTCCAGGAACCCATTTATAATTAGATATCTATTCTCTAGATCAATTCTCAGTGGATGTGGTTCCTCCTTTTCCCTCACCCATCCCCATTGCCAGCAACTACGGTCAGACACTGATCTGATTAGAGCCACCCTCTTCCAACTGGTCACTGCTTCCAGTGTTGCTCCCTTCCTACCCATTCCCCACACTATCAATCCTGATCACATCACAGTCCTACTTAAATCCATCCGTGGCTCTGCAGTTGCCCTCAGAATTAAGTCCAAATACTTTAACATCTCCTACAGGGCCTGATTTGACTCTCTAGCCTTGTGACTTGTCACTGTCTTGCTCATACACTAAGTTTTGGCCATGTTTAATATTTAATAGTTTGTGCGTACCTGAATGTGCTCTGATCTCTCTCACCTCCATACCGGTGTGATGATTGTTCTCCAGCCTAGAATAATCTTATTCTTCCCCTGCCCCACTCTCTTCTCTTCATCTACTTCTTTTTCAGTATGGCAAACTCTTGTCCATCCTTTAAGTTCCAGTTCGTGTGTTATTTCTTCCAGGAACCTTAAATAAGAGTCACCATGATTGGATTTGGTGACTGGGTTAGACTCCTATCTCAGCCTGAGCTAAAAACCTTTCTATAGAATTTTGGTTCTGTATTCTAATTTTTTAAAAGATTTATTTACTTATTTGAGAGGGAGAGAAAACACGAGCAGGGGATGGGGGGGTGGGGAGGGGCAGAGGGAAAGGGAGAGAGAATCCTCAAGCAGACTCCCTGCTGAGCATGGCACTTGATCCCAGGACCCTGAGATCATGACCTGAGCCAAAATCAAGAGTTGGACACAACTGACTGAGCCACCCAGGTGCTCCTCTGTATTCTAATTCTAATGGTCTGTTCCAATGGCCTGGTGAGCTACAAATTCTTTGAGTACTAGGTCTGTGCCTTGTTCACTGTGAACACCAGCTCCTACCAAGAAACTGACATTTAAGTAGGTGTCTCACAAATATTAGATTCTTTATATGTAACCTACAAAGAAATGCTACATGAATCAGAATTAACTAGTTTTTACTGAAATTTTTATAGCTGATCTTTTGTTCTTTATTTCACTTTACAGTTTTTACACTGTGACCATTTCTTTTGTCCTTGGTCAGGTCTTCCTGTCTCTCCCAGACGTCTACAGATGTTCCTTTGGAACAGACAAGCAGAAGAGCTAACATGAGTCAGAGACATGGAGTTACTATGAGGGGGTCTGGCTGTCTTAAAATTTGCACTTCCACTCTCCCTCTTCTGCAGAAGAGCCACCAGGTTTTAAAACACTGATCAACTTTTCAACTGTTAGTTTGTTTGTTTTCCTGCTTGGGTGCCTTGGAAATCAATTCCACAGGAAATGGAAGTTGCTGTATAATTCCAGGTGACTTCCTGCTTATGATAGGATTTGCTGAAATGAAGAGTGGTATGACTGTGGATGAAGGGTCCTTCTAAACATATGAAGTAGAATGAAAGAAAACATTGCATCTGGGGCCAAGGATAGATGTGCTTGAACTTCTCTTAGACAGGAGAGGAGGGGGGGGGGGAAAGCTTTTCTGATTCCTGTTTGGCCAAATTTTCTTTCCTCATTTGCCAGCCAAAACTAGCCTTGAGAAGTGCCCGTATTTTTCATTTTACTTTTTTCATTTCCAGGTAGGTTTTCTCTCTAGAAGCTTTGCCTATCCCCTTGGCTTATCTTTGCCTTTCCTCCCTGACTTAGTGCCTCTGAGTATTAGATAAATGCTCTCTTATTCTTCTAATCCCCTTGTTGGCACGCTTTTGGTCATCCATTCTATCTGCCTGGAATGCTTCAATCAAAGCAGCACATTCTTGTTTGGCTCTATTTCCAAGGGGCTTCTGCCTGGTTCCTTTTTTCCCCTCATCTTCTTCTTTCTTTTCACCCACAAACCTTTATTAGATCTTTGTGAAGCCAATTTAGGTAGCAGGGAATATACATAGTTATTCATTCGAAAAGGAATCAGCTGCACTTTGATGAGAGAGATTATTTCACAAGACTTGTGGGAAGCACAGCTATTGTTGGCCCCTCCGACTGCAGGGTCAGAAAGCCGGCTAGCCCTTGTCTGTTCTCACCCCGCCTTAGCAGTCTGGTCACATAGGCGGCCTGGCACCGATTGCTAGCCATAGCTCACCCTCTATGGCAGGAGGCGATCAATAGATGGATTAATCACACTTTGGGGAGCTCACACCCCAGGAAGGAGAGAAAATGGGGATTGGAAAAGGAGGCTGTTTGCCAATGTGTTCTGCGTGGAGTTTACAGATGGGTACACACAATGCAGGACTACAAAGAAAACCACTTTGCCCACTAGGATGGGGACCAAGACCGGTTGCATAAGGAGAGCTTCTGGAAATTTACCATTAGCTTGATCTCAGCTGATCAGCAGTTCTTTAAAAAAATATATGGGCTAAAGATGGCTCAAAGCCTTAAAAAAAGTATAATGAGACATAAGTGATCTAGTGAATAAGATTATGCTTTTTCATGCAACCAATTGCCAAATATGCATACTTTTCAATATGAAAAGAACCCTTTGTATGTGTCTTTTAAATGTATTTTTAAAGACTCAGAAATTGGAGAGGGTGCAGTGTTGTTTGAATAGCTTGTGTATTTGTAACTGGGAGGTTTGCAAATTAGGAACCCTAGCCATTAAAAGTCAGTTCCTAATTTCTTATTTGGGGCAGGGGCGGGCAGAGTTGGGTGAGAGGGAGACCTTGATTATTGAATAAGAGGCCCACATGGCTCAGGAATCCAAGAATCCAAGATCCACTCTACTAGAAGCTATCGTATGTGCAAAGTACCTTGCATTTTGGATCAATTTAGGTTTCAGTCTTCCCTCTGCTACTGACCAGCTAAAGGAAAGCAACTGAATCTCCCCTGAGTCTCAGTTTTCTCATCTCTGTAATGGATTAACCTGTCTTTTGAGGTTGCGAAGAGCAGACAAGACAATGCAAATGGAAGTGTTTCATAAAGTGAAGTGGGCTCTGCAAATTTAAACATTATTACAAAGGAATGTGCTTAGAAAGGGTAAGTGGGGAGAAGTGTCTGCACATTTGGACTATATCATCCCTTAACCCATCCTCTAACGTGGTTATTCAAGGTAATGAGACAGACACAGAGAATGATGTTATTTTGAACTTAAAAAACCTGCTGCTGATTTTTATCTTCCTGAGTAAAGCTATTTGCTTTCACCAACACTTATCCTCAAAATCCATTTTGGTTCAAGAGGACTCAAGGCTCTGTCCCTGACTTTTTTGCCTCCCGCCCTGGATAAAATCATTATCATTTACAAAACGGTTTGATTAATGTTTGATTAAGGAGTTCTGACCTTTTAGGAATTAGCATCATAATGACAGGGCTGTGCAGAGTTCCCAGCCACTCCAAGGGCTCCCTGGTTGAGACCTCTTTTCAGCCGCAGTGAGTGACAGGTGTTGAGGAGCAAAGCTCCCCTGATGCCATAAGCACCAGGTACCACTTAAGTTCAGTGCACACTTTTACTCCAGACGGGCGAGCAAATGAAGTTGCTTCTTAGGGCTCTGAGTCCTTTTCCATGTGTTCCATTTTTTCTTTTAACAGCTTTGTTAATTAAATCATCACCTCCATCCAAACAATAGCCAAAGGTGGCCGGGAGAAGGGTAGGAGGCAGTTCTGGGGCTGAGTCAAAACTTCATCACACTACCCTGCAATGGCTCATGTGCTGGGAGAGAGGCCTAGCTGGGCCAGTTGGCTAAGATGCTGGGCTGCAGACCAGGCTCCAGGTATTCCCAGTAAGAGTGACATGCTTGAACCAGGCTCACATGAATTGTGGAGAAGGGTCCTTCCTCTGCTTTATAAGCACAGTTCCCTTTGGCCTCCAGAGTTTTCACAGGCATAAGGGAAATGAATCAGAATGTGAGAATTAGCCTGTTTGGTGGGAATTGTCATGTTTCACTGCTCTGTTGTCTCCCATGGATGAGACATGACAAAGGAGAAAAAACACAGCCACCAGAGCCTGACCAGCCTTCTCAGCCCCTTAGAACTCACCAACTAATGGTGCTTGGTTTCTGTGCTCAGAAGCAACCTGAGGAGAATTACCGTCCAATGAGTCTAGTCCACCATTTCCCCAAGTGTGTGGGATGCAAATAGGGGTCGCCTGAGAAAAGGGTTCTGGGCCTATATAACTCTTGGAAATTCTGGATCAACTAAATTTAAACAGGTTGCTTCACTGCAGGACTTCTCAGAGCCTTGAATTCCTTAATGTGCTTAATCAGTCTCTAAAAGGAAGGTAAAGAATGCAGTATGTCCTAAACTGGGCTGATCCACAAAACTCTTTTATGTAAAATACCATTTGGGAGATGGTGATCTAGTTCAGTTGGAATTTTTTTTTTCTTAAGAATTCAGGTTTTCTTTTCTTTCTTGTCTGGACTCAAACTTTGTTGCTTTCTCATGTATGTGTTTTTAAAAAATATAAGTATGTTTCAAAGTATTGCAAATAAATATTAGCAGCAGAACTTTCCAGAGGCCAGGACTTGTATAATTTGCTTTATGTAGAAGTACCCCAATGGTGTGGTGGATACTGACCTTCCACTATTAGCAGCTTAAATCCTAGAGCCATTTGTATCTTATTCCTCCCTAGAACTGCTCTTAGGACATAAACATGGACAGGAAAGAGATAAAATACAAGATGTTGTGGACCTTTACTTCCTAGCTACAAGTGCTCTTGAGGGAAGAACAATGTAATGTAAAGGGTAAGGGACTGTGAACCACACAGGTTCAAATCCTGGCTCTGCTTCTCATGAGCTATATGTCCTTGGACAAGTCAATTCATCTCTCTGTGCTTCTACTGCCTCCTCTATAAAGTGAGGTCAACAAATTGTGTGCAATTTAGGTTGGTGTGAGGATGCAATGAGACCTTCTCTGTCAGCATTGGGAAGGCCTGCTCCTCATCAGAAACCAGTTGCATTATGATGCATAACATGAGTGCAATAGGCAACCAATATTTGTGTAACTGAATCAAATACTCAGAATCTAAACCTCCAGCTACATTTCTTTTGGATCCTTTCTTGTCATGCCTAAGAAGGAATCAACAGATGGTAGGTGTCCAGTGTGGCTAGACTGCAGGAGAAAAAAAAGGGAGAGAGAAAATTAAATAAACTCTTCCTTGGGTCATTCAAGATGTATCTCTTTATAATTTTTTTAAGTTTCAAAAGTATTCATGTGATTTTGTTATTGGGAATTTAAAGAAAGAAAAATTTGATTTAATAAAAATGTTTATAAAAAAAGATGTTTACCACACCTTTACTTATACTGGTGATAAACAGAAACAAAGCAATTTCTCAATAATAAAGAAATGACTAAGTAAATTATGTTAGAGCTATCTGATGAAATATCACATGGCCATTAAAATAATTTTTATAAAGAGTTTAATAAGGAGAAAATGATTATGATAGTATATTAGGGAAAAAATGAAGTGCAAAGTAACATAGAGAATATGATCACAATTTTACAGAAATAAGGATAAAAAGAGATCTCATGAAAATAACTCAAATGTGAATAGTGATTTTTTGGGGGGGATGAAGAATTTTTTAACTCTAAATTTTCCAAAATTCTATAATAATTATGAATTGCTTTTATATTTTAAAAAGTTAATTTCATTTAAAAAATAGAAACAAACTTGTGTTAATTCTTCTAAACATTGATTCTTCTTGATTCTCAGGCGAGGGACTGTTCAGCTCTAAGCAGCAATGACAACACAGATCCAGGTGTCACCTTTTGGCTGGAGGAGGTAACAGCTGAGGAGGAGCAAGCACTACAGGACCAAGGTCGGCGACACTAAGAGGCCTGAGGAGGGACATTCCATGTGTCTGATATGTCCTTAAAGAGCAGATTTCTTACCCATCACCCAGTCATTTCCATAAGGCCTATGCTCCCAATCTTCCATCTTTGGAAAGCAGCTTGCTTAAGAGGAGTAAGAAATATATTCTCTCCTGAGGCTCTTGCATTTTCACCCATTGCTGGAAAAAAGTCATTTCCTTAGTTTGGCGCTTAGGGCCCTCTACAAGCTGGATCCTAACTATCTTCGCAGAATCATTTCCCACTGCTCCACTCCACAAGTCTTTTGCAACAATTAAACTGGTCTATTTAACAGATCCAAGAAGTACCATGTAGAATCCCACATTTATGAGCATAGCACCAATGTAGCTGGGACATCGCTTACATGTTTACTTAATAGATGGTGGGTGCTTATGAAGGAGAAGAATAAGGCAGAGATGATATTTCAGCTGTGAAATATTCACAAAAACAAATAAATTGGGGCAAAAAGGCAGGGTAACTTGCCTATATTTTCCCTCTCTAGAATACTCCCCTTAGAATCTTCAAATATCTAAACCATCTTATGAAGTTGAACTCCTAGGTATTCACCCAAAAGAAATGAAAAGTTAGGGGTGCCTGGGTGGCTCAACTGATTAAGCATTCAACTCTTGATTTCATCTCAGGTCATGATCTCAGGGTTGTGAGACTGAGCTCCTGCACTGGGCTCCATGCTGGGCATGGAACCTGCTTAAGATTCTCTCTCTATCCTTCTCCCTCTGCCCCTCCCCCATCTCTAAAAAAAAAGACGAAAAAAGAAAAAGAAATGAAAATTTATACTCACACAAAAAGCTTACATGTGAACGTTTATTGATTATTTCCCAAAGATGGATACACCCTAATATTCTTAACTGGTGAATAGATAAACAAATTGTATGTCCATACAATGAACTACTACTCAGCAATAAGAAGGAACAATCCACAAACTCACGATGTAAATGAATTTCAAATGCATTATGCCAAGTGAAAGAAACCTGACTCAAAAGAATACATATTGTATGATTTCAAAAGATCACATACTGTATGATTCCATTTATAAGACATTTTGGAAAAGATAAAACTATAAGAACAAAAAACAACTTAATGGTTGCCAGGGGCTAAGGTAGTGGAAGAGACTGAGTACAAAGGGGCACAACGGAATTTGGTGAGATGAGGGAAAGGTTCTATAACTTGAATGTGGTGGTAGACACATGGCTCTGCTGCATTTGTGAAGACTCAGAACTGTACACAAAAATGGGTGCATTTTACTATACGTAAGTTGTACTTCACTAAGCTTGACTTAAAAGAAAAAGAAGAAAATGTGTAGCATGCACACACACACACACACACACACACAAGCCTGTGGCTCTCAAAGTGTTTGGTTTCAGAACTCCCTTACACTCTTAAAAATGATTGAGGAACCCAAAGAGTTCATGTTTATGTGGGTTATGTCTACTGATATGTATTGTATTAGGAACTGATGCTGAGAAAAACATTTTAAATACTTATTTTCAAACTCAATTAAAATAGTAAATAATAACCTCACTACACATTAACTTAACCAATGTATTTTTTTATGAAAAAACACTATATTTTCAAAAACAAAACAAAAAAAGGACTGAGAAGAAAAAGTACTAACATTGCTGATGTCTGGCATAATAGATGACATGGAGATTCTGCTTTTGCATTCAATCTGTTGCTATATGTTGTTTTGGTTGAAGTATATGAAGAAAATCCTACTTCATGCAAATATGCAGTTAGAAAAGGAAAGAGTATTTTGATATTTCTCAGATAATTATAGCTATTCTTTTTTGATGCTATCTCTAAATTCTCCAAGCAGTAGTTTTTTCCAAAGATAGTTACAACGTGAAATCTAAAATCGTACCATGAAACTTTTCATACTCTGTTACATTAAAATCCATTGGTCTATCTTACGCATTGAATGAACTTTTACCCATTCATGGTTTTGTACCATTAGGCATTAGTCATTTGGAAAATATTGGTTGAGTTAGGCAAATCTTCCAAATGTTGGCCCATTTCATTATTTTATTTACATATTTTATATATATGATGTGTATATATATATATATACATATATTACATTCATTAATATTATCACCTATCTCATCAGAAAACTCTTCAAGTATTGGGAAGTTGTCAAGCTTATGGTAGTGGATATTGTTTGCCAAAAATTCTAATTTTTACTTGAAATCTCTAATTTTATTTTTGGCAGCAGATACTGCCAGTTGTTTTCCTTGAAGTGACAGGCTCACTTCATTTTCAAGAAAATGTCTGCCAAATATCTAGGCCCAAATAGCCACACTTTGTCTGTTTGTCATTTTTTTTTTTTTCAAGAAAAAAATGTTCTGTGAAGAAAAAGCAGCTATTTCTAGTTCAGGTTGCAACTCAATCACACAAGTACTTTTCTCCAAAATGATCATCCTTCAAAACACAGCAGAAGGGCTTTTTGTGTACTTCCCATTTTATCACACAGCATATTAAAAAGATTTATAGTCTAGAGTTGAGAGTTAATAAAATTATTTTGTTTCATCGAGAACATTCTTAAGTGAAATTGGCAGCTTGGTTGAACTGCGAGTTTGTGACAGTGAGGAACATCCACACGCCGCCTCTACGGTTTAGTGCCCCTTCAGTTTAACCATGATTTTTGCACTATCAACACAAAGGTCAACAGAGTGAAAAAAGCAAAGTCTTGCATTGTTATAAAAATAGTTTTGACCATGCAGACTTCTTGAAAGGATCATCAAGACTCCCCTAACCTATCCCAAAAGTCTTCTGACCATACTTGGAGAACCGCTGATTTACACCTTTCTCATTTTGATGTCCTTTCTTAAATCTGCTCCTTAAAATCTCCCCTTGCTACAGATCTCTTGCAGCCATCATCCTTGTATCTGTATTCCAATCACCCTTGTCTGCTCCACCCTTATGGCTCATGTTATCCACTTTTTTTTTTTTAAGATTTTATTTATTTATTCATGAGAGACAGAGAGAGAGACAGAGAGAGGCAGAGGGAGAAGCATGCTCCCAAGGAGCAGGGAGCCCGATGTGGGACTCGATCCCAGGACTCTGGGATCATGACCTGAGCCGAAGGCAGACGCTCAACCATCTGAGCCACCTAGACGCCCATCATGTTGTCCACTTTTTACCCGTCCTGTCTCTCTACTTCCTTTCCAAACTTCTTGACAGTGGGGAATGTTTCTTTGAGTTCTTGCCCCACCCTGGCCCAATAACTTATAGATACTTTACACATTATAGACAGTATAAAGGTTTCTGGTGATTTGCAAATGTTAAAAATGTTATACACAAGTAGACAGCTCTCGGTACATAGACACAATGTCAGTGTTAGTCTAATTTAGAAGGTAAGTGTTACATAAGGCACCATCACTTCTGAATATTTTCAGACTCCCAACACCTGAGGCCAGCCCATTTTAACTCCACTCTTACTCCTCTGGATATTAAAATTTTGTATTTTCTCTTTAGTCTGCCCTCTCTCTTGGCATCAGCTAAAGAAGAGACTGTGTATTATGGAAATAGCCAATGCTTTAGAATTGCAAAAAAAAAAAAAAAAAAAAATGTGGGTTCATATTTTACATCTACCATTGACCTGACCTTAGCAAGATACTTTAGATCTCTGAGCCTTAAACTATCCCAACTGAAATGAAGACAGGAATTGCTGTGTCGGCCACTGCATAAGGTTGTAAGGATTAAAGGAGATAACAACTAAAAAGGACTGAGCTCATAGATTTGCTCGAAAATGCTAGTTGCATTGGCCCAAGTTCCATTTGACCTTCTCCTACTGGGAGGGAGCAGCTGTCTTCTCTTAGCTGAAGACAAATGCCCAGGCCAGCTCCCCTCTTGTTCAATAGCCTTCACAGAACTCTTCCTATCCTTGTTTACTCACGACTCTTCCCCTAGTCCCTGGTCACTTTGTCTTTGAATTAGCTCAGTTCTTTCATTCAGTCTAATAATTTCAGTCTTTGCATTTAGGGTCAAGCCATCATCAAGTATCTTACTGGTCACTAGACAAGAGGACAGATGGATCCATAAGGCAAGAAGACTTCTACCCAAAATAATAATAATAATAATAATAATAATAATAATAATAATAAATAATGAAGAGTTTTCTTTATCTAAGAAAGGAAAGTTTTATTCATTAAATATTTTTTCAGGTTTTCCAAGGTTTGCAATTCTCGCATGTTTTAGTGGTGGAATTTTGCTAGTATGTATTTTTAAGTCTTGTTTGAGGCAAGGAGCTAATTTGTTTTGTTGTATTTTTACTTATTCATTCAACTAGTATTCTTTGGACAATTAAAAAAAATACTACTGGGTGCCTAGCACTTTACTGAAATAATTAGGAATAAGAAGAAATTCTCAGTTAGTTCAATTCAAGTCAGAGCTGGTTACTAAGGGAATAAATAGCTTCAGCATCTCATCCACAGCAGTTTTCGGTATGATCCTATTACATTTAAATGCTAATCCACATCCTGTAGACTTCTGATTCACCGGAGGACTAATGTTGCTGATAGCTGTGCAGATAGCCTGGTCGGATATTACATTCTGAGCAATAGCAGAGCAAAACCCTCTCAACCTTCAATTCCTCCAAAATGCCCATAAACACAGCTTTCTGGCTGAGCTGGGAAATACCTACAGAAGAGAAATTCTGTAAGTACATACACAAAGGAGGAATTTTAAATAACAAATGTGTATTTTATAATATTGTTAATTTCATTATTTTAAGATTTGACTAAAAGTTCACCGTTATGCTTTTTTGTTTTTAAAAACAGGAGGTGCAGTTAAATTTATTCCACTCTTCAGTCTACAGAATATTGTCATCATCAGTTGGTGAAAGGCTTTATATCAAATTTCATTTTATTGTTTTTATTGTCCCTCCCCCTCTGCATTTCCACACTTTCATTTTCTTCCCTCCACCCTACAGGTACCAAGTCAGATTTATCTGAGATAGGTCTTTAAATATGTATTTATTCTTATAAAAGTTTAATGTTGTTTTTTCTATGTGTGTGTATTTTTAATTTATAAAACTGGTGTTATGTTATAAATCATATTCTGTTCCAAACATTTCTTGCTCAACACTATGTTTAGGGATCAACACATGTTTCTGTGTGCATTTTGAGTTTATTCCTTGTGCCTTTTGCAATGAGTTCCAGAGCATCCACATTTGATTTATACATTCTTTTGCTGAGGGACCCGTAGATTACCTCCAGCTTCTCACCAGAGCAAATGATTGAGCTATGAACAATCCTGCACGTTTCTCTATGGACTTTGCAAGAAGACTTTGAGATAAAGACTAGACTCGATGCACCAGATTGAAGGATATATACATATTTTAATTCACCAGACCCCCCCCCCCCGGTTGCTGTCCCAAGTACCATTTTATAGTTACCCAAAAGGGTGCCCTGTCCCTACATCCTCACCAACACTTGCTATTATTCACATTTTTAAAAGATTTTATTTCTTCATGAGAGTCTGAGAGAGAGAGTGAGAGGCAGAGGCAGAGGGAGAAGCAGGCTCCCCACAGAGCGGGGGGCCCGATGCAAGACTCAATCCCAGCACCTCAGGATCACGACCTGAGCCAAAGGCAGACACTTAACCAACGGGGCCACCCAGGGACGCTATTGTTGACATTTTTAACTTTGCCATTATTGCCGTTGTGAAGTGGTATTTCTTTATTATTGTAAGTTTTCTGATCACTAAGGTAATTTGAGTATCTCCTCACATATTAATTATTCTTTCTTTTTTTTAAGATTTTATTTATTCATTTGAGAGAGAGAGAGAAAAAAAAAAACAGTATGAGAGGGGAGAGGGTCAGAGGGAGAAGCAGGCTCCCCGCTGAGCAAGGAACCCAATGCAGGACTCGATCCCAGGACTCCGGGATCATGACCTGAGCCGAAGGCAGTTGATTAACCAACTGAGCCACCCAGGTGCCCCTTTGTTATTCTTTCTTTGAGGGCCTCCCCTTCTGTGAATTTCCTGATTATCTTGTCTACTTTGTTCATTTTTTCATTTGATTGGTTTGCTTGCTTGCTTGACCTACAAGAGTTATTTGTAAATTCTAGATACTATTCCTTGTTGTTTTGATCTTGCAAATAACTTTTCCCCATCTAATATGTATCGGTTAAATTTTTAAACAGCATCTTTCACTGAATAAAAATATGCTATTTGATTTAATCAAACCCATCAAATTTTTACTTTGTAGTATGTACTTTTAGGGTCTGTTTTAAGAAAATTTTCTCTATCCAAAGATCCTGAAGCAACTTACAATTTTTAGCACTAGGTTTTTAGTTTTACCTTTTACATTTATACTTTTAATCTATCTGAAATCCACCTTTGTATTTGGTAGAAGGTAGAAATCCAACTTTATTTTTCCACATATACTAAACTGGTTGTTCCAATGCCATATACTAAGCAATCTTTCCTTTTCCTGTTGTTTTGTGGTGCCATGCTATCAAGTTTATACAAATATATACATAAGTACATGTATATGTATATTTCTGAGTCTTCTGGTATATCCCACTGGTCTATTTGTTCCTGTGTCCATTACATACTATTTTTTTGTTTATGGTTTTTACTATGCCTTAATAATATCTGGTAGTGGGGGAACCTGGGTGGCTCAGTTGGTTAAGCGTCTGCCTTCAGCTCAGGTCATGATCCCAGGGTCCTGGGATTGAGCCCCACGTCAGGCTCCCTGCTCAGCAGGGAGTCTGCTTCTCCCTCTCCCTCTGCCCCTCCCTCCCACTCATGCTCTCTCTCTATCAAATAAATGAGTGAAAATGTTTTTAAAAACAATAATATCTGGTAGTGGGCATCTCCCTTCTTTGTTTCTTTTTACATTTTACTTGCATATTTGTGCTCATTTATTCCTTTATCATAATATCTAAAGTGAGTTTGTCAAGTTCCTCAAAATCCAGACAATAATTTGATTAGAATTGCATTGAATTTATAGATTCATTATAGGGGGGATTTAGATTAGGGAAGAAATGACAGCTATGATAAATGACCCCATCCTATATATGGTATCTCTTTTAGGGGTGCCTGGTGGCACAATCAGCTAGGAGACCAACTCTTGGTTTCGGCTCAGGTCATGATCTCAGGGTCGTGAGATCAAGCCCTGCGTTGGCTCCACACTCAGCGTAGAGTCACTTGAGTTTCTCTCTCTCTCTCATACTGCCCCTCTCGCTTGTGCTCTCTGTCTCTCTAAAATAAGTAAACTTAAAAAAAAAAGATTTTTGCATCTATTTTATAAGTGAAATGATTCTGATTTTTCTTTTATTGTACTGTTCTTATCTAATTTTTGAACCACAATTATGTTAGAACTATGAAATTACTGTGGAAGCATTTTTGTCTTCCTGAAAAACATATATAAGCCAAAGATGATCTGTTTCCTGAAATACTGATAATTCTAATCTATCAAAATCATCTGGATCGGGACTTTAGGCAAAAAATGAAGATCATGAATTATCAATTCAGTTTCTTCACTGGATATGGTCTATGTCATAATGTAAACATATATATTATATATATAATACACAATTACACATACAGATTTCAGACATGTGTCCTCTTTCAGCTTGCAGTTATGTGACTGAAAAATAATTCACATTTTTATGTTTTTTCCCCATAGCGTTCCAATGATTGAATAGATGAATATCATGTATGAACACTAAAATGCTGAATCTTTAGTTCTTCAATCTATACAAATTACAAAATAGTCATTATTTAAATTGTTTTTGCACATAATTTACTTGAGGCTCAAAAATAAAACAAAACATTTTGGGTGAATTCTGTTTTACTTTAGGGCAATGATTCTCAAATCTTAGAGTATAAAATCACCCAGATTCTTGATTAAGATGCAGATTCTGAGGCTCTAATCACAAAAATTTGTAATAATTCTGAGATAGAATTTAGGAATGTTCTAACGCAATTGACTTACAAATCACACCTGGAGGGACATGGTTCTACATTATTTTGTATACAATGATCTTTTACCTACAAAGACACTACAAAGAAATGGAACAAATTTTTGACTTGTTTGAATGTGAGCTGTAAGATCAAGATCTCAGCAAATAAGGATTGAAGCTTAAACAACAGAAGATAGTAGGAAGGGTAAAATGAAGGGGGAGAAATCGGAGGGGGAGACGAACCATGAGAGACTATGGACTCTGAGAAACAAACTGAGGGTTCTAGAGGGGAGGGGGGTGGGGGGATGGGTTAACCTGGTGTTGGGTATTAAAAAGGGCACGTACTGAATGGATCACTGGGTGTTATACTAAAACAATGAATCATGGAACACTACAACAAAAACTAATGATGTAATGTATGGTGGTTAACATAACATAATAAAATTTAAAAAACAAACAAACAAACAAACAAAAAACACATTTTTTTGGTAGAGAGACCAGGGTTGGAGAAAGAGGACTTCTGCCCACTTCCCAGCTATGTGACCTTGACCAAGTTACTTATTTCCTTGGAACTCCCAGTTCTCTTACATTTGATGAGAAGAATGAATTAGATGATTTTAGGTTTTGTTTCAATTTTTACATTCTGCTCTATGATTCTATGATTTGATAGTATGAATCTACCAAGGAATTAGATGAAGTCAAGGGTTGCAACTCTATTAAAAAAATAATCTTAATGATGATTCTTTGTAGATAGCATTTTTTCTTTTAATACAGCCTTTGTCCTTTTAGGATAGCCTTTGTCCTTTTAGGGTGGGCATCCAACAGTTCCCTGTTCTTTCAGTCTTTAATAATAAGAGCTTTCATATCTCGCATTCAAGGCTCATTTGAGGCAGTTAGCTCTATAGCTTTCTTGCTTCTAATAAGATACTCATAGAAGTATCACAGAAGACCACTTTCTACTCCCAGAGCACACCATGCTTATCCCCAATGCCAAATCTTCACATATTACAGGTCCTTTCAATAAAATGCCCTCTTCCCTCTACTTCTCTTGACTGAATTCCATTCATTCTTCAAGCCCATGGTCTAGGTCACCATGCTCTGGATGCTTTTCCTGAGCCTGATTTCTCTGACTAATTCTTTCTGAATTAGTCATGGCAATCTGACCTTTTATAGCATGAAACTCGTAATTCATATAATATATATTTCAATATTCAATCATACACTGCCTTAAATCCCTAGCTAAAGGATTCTGTATAGGAATAAGATTTTAAGCTCCTCTGGTCCAGGGCTCATATAACCCAAGGATGCCAGAAAAGTGCTAAGCACAAGACATAACTCAACCAAATTAAATTCAAATTCAAATTCCTTTCTCCTTAGCCCTCCTCTCTTAAATAGTTCCAGAAGAAAACTGGAAATGTACTAAGAACAGAGGAAGCCTAACATTTAAAGCACACAAACTTTTCCGTGGCTCTGAAACCCATTTTACCTCCAACTCGCAATATTAGACTAGCTTCCATTTCCTCCTGATTCTATTTTCAGGTTTATTTGATCCTATTTTAATAGCTAGATGGAAGCAGATTGTAAATGGATAATATTTTCCACATACTTTCTAATCTACTGTCAAGGTTTCCATTAGCATCTTGGACTTCTCAAAATGTCTCAGTCCAAATTTCATTGGTTTCCAAGGAATAATTTCACCCCCCTACCTAACCACCTTCTGTTTTGCATTTTTAACCATGAATTTTATCTATAAGCACAGTTCACCCACCAAATAATTACTATGACCACTCTCGTAAGTGCATACATTAGTTTCTGAACATTTCCTTCTATGATCTATTTCTTATGTTTCCAGAGTTTTCAGCTTCCAAGGGACCAGTTAAGACTTATTTTGCAAATGTTACTTCATCAAAGAAGAATGGCATCTTGACCAAGGAAGGGGGTTTAAGTTTGCATTCTTGGGTTCACATCCCATCTCAGTTAAAAAACAACTATGTTAGAATCACAGACTATTAAAGGTGAAAGAAAATTTGAGATAATTTAGTACAGCTCTCTTATTTTACAGCTATTTAAAAAAGTCCTTGTGTGGTTTACATCTGTACCACTAATTTGGAAGTACTATACTAAGCTGCATTTGAGAGATGGTCCAAATAAAGTGAAATTAATTAACTTTTGAAAAGAATTTCATTTCATTTGTCCTTGGTATCAGATGAAAGAAGATTAAAAAAATAAATCCAAAGTGTTAATATCAATTACTTTCAAGGAATATGAACAAAAATGAGAAAGAAGGAACGAGTAGAAAAATAGCTCCCTAGTGAAGTTTAAATTTCTTGATCATGTATCTGCAGACCAAATAAAATGAAAGAGGCATCACTGTAGTTCCTCAAAAACTTTGGAAACCTCAGAATTTTCTGACTTACACAGTGCAGACTATACCTGAAAGAGCTTTCAAATATGGCACTTTGCAGAGATGGTCTTAGATTAGGTCATAAGACAAGGCAAAAATCTCATTATTATGGGCAAAGGATTTGAACAGACATTTCTCTAAAGAAGACATGCAAATGGACAATAAACACATAAAAAGATGCTCAACAACATTAATTACTAAGGATATGCAACTCAAAACCGCAATAAGGTACCACTTCGTCCCCATTAAGATGGTTATAAAGACAAAAACAAACACAAAACAAGAGTGGATGAGAGTGTGGACTAACTGGAACCTTTATCCATTGCTGGCTGGAACGTGAAATGGCGTAGCTGCTGTGGACAACAGTTTGGCAGTTCCTCAGGCAGTTAAACATAATCACCATACGGCCCAGCAATTTCCCTTGCAGGTAGGTATATACCCAAGAGAATTAAAACCATGTGAACAACACTTGTACATATACAAAAACTTATCCACAAAACTTCATAGCAGCATTATTCGTAATTGTCAAAAAGTGGGAACAACCCAAATTAACTGATGAATGGATAAATAAAATTGGCATATCTATACAATGAAATTATTCAGCCTAAAAAAGAATGAAAGCAGCATGTACTGACACATGCTACAACACAGATAAGCCTTGAAACAAGATGCTGAGTGAAAGAAGCCAGACACAAAAGGCCAAGTATTATATGATTCCATTCATATGAAATGCCAGAATAAGCAAACTTACAGAGATAGAAAGATTAATGGTTGCCAGGGGCTATAGGGGCACGGGTGAGGGAGTGACTACTAACAGGTATGGGATTTTTTCTGGCTTCATGAAAATGTTCTGGAATTAGATAATGGGATTGTTGCACAACTTTGTGAATATACTAAAACAATTGAATTGTATACTTTAAAATAGTGAAACGTATGGTTTGTGTGACAGTTGACTTTTGTGTCAACTTGACTGGGTCCATGGGCGACGAAATGAAACCTTATTTCTAGGTGAGTTGTGAGGGTGTTTCCAGATGAGATTAGCATTTGAATCCATGAACTCAGTCAAGTAGATAGGCCTCCCCATTGTGGGTGAGCACCGCCCAATGCTATGAGGGCCTATATGGAACAAAAAGTGGAAGATTCATTCTTTTCCTGCCTGCCTGCATCAGCTAGAACCTAAGTTGTTGGGAAATATATCATTGGTTCCCCTGGTAGTTAAACCTTTGAACTCAGGCTAGAATTACACCATCAGCTTTTCTGGGTCTCCAACTTGCCGATGACAGATGGTAGAACTTCTCAGCCTCCATAACCACGTGAGCCAGTTCCTCATAATCAATCAATTAATCAACCAATCCTATTGGTCTTGTTTCTCTGGAGAACTCTAATATAATATGTAAATTATATATCAATAAAAGGAAGCAATTATTTATTTTGGCCTTATAAATGTAGTCCCTCGCCCAAGGCAGCAGTGACCCTACACTCCTCCCAATTCCTGCATCTAAAGAGTCACTGAGTTCCTTGTATTTCTCAGATAGGTTTCTTCTCAAGGATTCTACTTCCACAGCCATCACGCTAGATTTTCAGATTTTCCGGATTTTCATCACGCTATACTGGATTTTCAGCAATTGCTTTCTAACTGGACTCCATTTCCACCATGAACCATCCCACACATAACCCCCCCCCAAATATTTTTAAAATATGTATAACTTGTCCTGCTACACATACATATATTCTCCAACAGCCTAAAAATCTGTAAAGCCTCCATTACCAAATCATCACATTTAAACCTTGTCTACGAGTGGAGGCCTGTATCGAGCATTAGATCTTCTCTGGCTTTATAACTTTCCTCTCCTTGCCACGCAGATATGCCCCTTCTAAGTAATCATGCCAGTCTCCTCTATGTCTCTCACATTTAACTTGTCAAGTCTTGCCCCTGTACTCTGGCTATTACAGATTATCTTTTTCTGAAATTCCCCTCTCTTTCCCTTCATCAGTCTAAGACTCTTATTTTCTTTCAGATTTTACTCAAACCTCCCTTCCTTCATGAAACTTTCCCTACTCTGAATAATACCTTTCAGAGTAAAAGTAGTAATTACTAGTTACTAAAGATCTACTGCATGCTAATACTGTACTAGGAGATTTATACATGCTGTTATTGCTTTACCATCATTAAGATCGAGTGAGGTAGGTAGTATTGTTCCTATTTATAGATGAGAAAGCCAATGCTCTGAGAAGTTAAACCATACACACAAAGTCTCACAGCAAGGAAGTGCCAGAATTGAGATGTGAAATCATTGCTGTTTAGCCCTAAATTTCATACTCTTGCTTCCTGGAATATCATATGGTACATGCAAGGTTTTGTTCAAGAGTTTTCTTTGAGAATGTTGCCTCCTCTAAGTATAGAATTTTTTTTTTCAAGGGCAAATACTGTGTCTACTAGCACCAGTTAGTTTTCTTGGTAGCAAGCAATCAAAACTATCTGTAGCTGTCAAGGAGAAAGCAGTTAACTGGGTCAATACCAGAAATCATCTTTCAGGCTATAGAACCAGGCTCAGAAAACCAGAAAGACCGAAGGAAGGTTAGGAAAAGGAGAACATAGCCAAGGTCCTTGCCCCAGGAATAATCTGGTGAGAAAGCTGCCAATGACATGACTGCCCTGGTCATTTGATAGCACCACTGCTTAGGGAGTGATCTCGCTCACTGTTCCTTCTTTAAGTCATTCCCTCTGGATTGTTTAGTGGCCAAGCCAGGACAGAGGCCAGGAAAAAAGATGTCTTCCCTCTTTTAGCTTCTGAAGTGGGAGGTGGAGGGCCCTGCATCCACCAAGACCCACTCTAGAGGGGTTGTAATAATTTGGATAGTGTCACAAATCCTCGCTTTTCTTTCTTTCTCATCATGGGCTTGGCTATGAGACTTGCTTCGGCCAATGTGATATCAATAGGAGTGATATGAGCAAAGACTTGAAATAAATCTGCCTAAGGTATTCCTTTTATGTAGCTGCCATTGCCATGAGAAGGACATGTTATGAGAAGCGGCTGCCCTATAAGCCTGACCCCACAATGAACATCTGTGTAGAAGAGCCACCCCAGCTGACTCAGTCCCACAGTCGAGACAGAGCTGTTCAAGCTGAACCTCATCACAGAATGATGAGGGTGGTTATAAATTCATATGACTACATGCCACTGAGTGGTTTGATACCATGGACTTCTCCCAAATAGAAAGAATGATACACTCCCTCAAAATGTCAAATGTTCACTGTGCTACATCTTACTCTATTATATTCCCTATTTGCCAATTCCCTACATAGGGACAGGATAGCACCCAACACAAAATATTCACTCAATGTATCTTTGTTAGCTATCTAATGATGATAGAGAGTTCCTGGTTGCAATTTATAAAAATATAAAAAGTGGAAAGCCAATTTTGACATTCTTTTGGATCAACAGGGCCCAGAGCTTCCGAGGTTCATGAATATGGAATGTAAAATAATTAGTAATGCTCAAATAAACAATTTAATTCTTAGAGTGGCAGGCAGAATTCCATAGGATTGGCAATGAGACACTAACTAGATAAGTTTGACATGGAGGATTTAATTACATGCTTTTGCTATTGTGAATTAGACATTATGTGTGGTCCCATAACCAACCAGCTGCACCTATCCATCCCAGTCAAGGTAATTGAACCCAAATGTCTCTTCCTGAGACTAAAGCATGGGGTGCAAGGAAATTAAAAATTCTTAAACATTATTTTAAAAAATCCTCTTGTTCCAGTTCTAGACCAATCAGTCAACAAGTATTCACTGATCTTCATTTAACTACCTTGCACTAGGTCTCCCCCTAAACCCTACAGGGCCTGTGTTAAGAGTAGAAATAGAGGTCCCCATATCATATGTCTAAATATTTAAAAGTTAAAAATCAAGCTAACAAACCACAAAATAACATATGTTCTATCCTCCTACCTTGACAAATATACTTTCATAAAAACAAATAGAACAATGACAACAAAATGGAAAGATGCATATAAATCCATGGTTGAATTGTAAATGACAAAATTTAAATATTTTGCTCAGGTTTCTGTGTACTGTTGACAGGCTGGCAATTTTGGGTGAGTAATAAGAATACATATACAATTCAAAAATAATTATACATTTATTTGATTTAATTTCTTCTTCTTGCCTTTTTTTCCCCATCAAAATCACTATGTTGATATAACCAAGATTTTCATATAACTTACAGTGCACTAACAGTAATGACCTAAAGGATTAAAAAGAAATTTTGGACTCGAAGCAAACAATTCAAATGTATTTTCACTAAAAGTCAAATTAAAATAAAATTATATGCTTATTCTTCACATTTTCAAAATGTTTGTTCAAGATATTTAAAATTATCTATTAAGAATAAAAGACAAATTCTGGGGCGCCTGGGTGGCTCAGTCGTTAAGCGTCTGCCTTTGGCTCAGGTCATGATCTCAGGGTCGCGGGATCGAGCCCTGCATCGGGCTCCCTGCTCCGCGGGAAGCCTGCTTCTCTCTCTCCACTCCCCCTGCTGTGTTCCCTCTCTCGCTGTGTCTCTCTCTGTCAAATAAATTAATAAAATCTTAAAAAAAAAGAATAAAAGACAAATTCAAATCACAATGAATGAATATCAAAAATTTAAGTATATGTATTTAAATAAAGCTGAAACTTTGAAAGTTTTAAAAAATTTAATTAAATATTATTAACAATTTCACTCTTAGATATGTACTCAAGAGAAATGAAAACAAACATCCACAAAAAAAAAAAAAAACTTCTGCATGAATGTTCATAGCAGCATCATTCATAAGAGCTAAAAAAGTGGAAGCAACCTAAATATCTACCGATTAATGAATGGATAGACAAATGTGGTGTATCTGTACAATGGAATATGATTAGGCCATGAAAAGGGAAGAAGTACTGATACATGCTACCACATGGATGAACCTTGAAACCATTATGCTAAGTGAAAGAAGCCAAGCCAGAAAAGACCACATCATGTATGTTTCCATCTATAGGAAAAGTAAAAAATTGGTAAATCCATAAAAACAGAAAGTAGATTTGTAGCTAGCTGTCAAGGGCTTGGGGGCAGGGATGAGGAGATTGGGGATGACAGGTGAGGGAAGCCAGGTTTCTTTTAGGAATGATGAAAATGTTCTAGAACTGTGGTAACAAATGCACAATTCTGTGAATATACTAAAGCCACTGAGTTATACACATTAAATGAGTAAATCGTGTGAGATGTGAATTATATCTCAAAAAGCCATTAAAATCTTATTACTAATATTACAAAACTAGGAATATTAGCAGTTCTAGCATTTGGTGTCCCTCGAGTTACCCAGGTAAAGAATTGGTATCATCCCTCATGGATATGTTTAGGCTTACATCAGGCCTTAAAAGGAATCTGAATAGCTTAACATTACAAACTGTTCTTTAGCTACCACATGCACAGCTATGAACACTGCCTAAGTTGTCAGTACCTCTGAAACCACAAACTGGGACATGTGAGAAAGACAGTGCTCCACCCTCTTGAAAAAGAATACTTCATTATGTGAGCATCTATTTCAAGGATACTAAAAGGGAAAATTGGACAATTTTTTACTCTTACCTAAATGCTTCTATGGATCAAATCATCCCCATAGTTTAAACCAAGGTCCATCTTTGATTTCAGCAGAATAACCCACAAACCTTCACAGCATTTGAGTGTCATTGCCTTTTGACGGAAGGAGGCAGGGCAAGAGATTTGGAGAAATATTTCTCTGGGTCTTAAATGACATTAATCACTAGAACAGATGCTTAGAGTCACAGGTCACACTGGGCCAGAACTGAACACTGTATTCTGAGTAACAGAAAGGTCCTTGTGTTCTTTATTAAGTTTATTTGGGAAAAGCAGAGTAATCCATTTTGTTGCCTGTAGAGGTACAAAAAGCAATTTGTCAGCCCTATGTATCCAAGGTTGGAATGAAGGAAGGACAGAGAGGCAAGGCTGTGGAATACCTAACACCTAACCAGAATGATCTGATCCTGGCTGTTTCCTTGGCTTCCCAGAATTATCCCTAGGTTTCTTTCTGCACATTCTATTCCTTACTAAGCCCTGATCAGGCAAAGATGCTGACATGAGTGCACAAAATCCATTTCCTTTTCTCCCTGGCTGCACAGCTAACCTTCAGATTCTAGCTTCTCTTGCAATTCGATGGGTCCTTATGACTGAGTTCTGGCCAATGGCAATTAAGTACATCATCTTCCCCCCGCCCTAAAACCACTCACATGAACTTCTATACTTTGTCTCCTTGTCCTGTCTGCCAGCCAGATTCCCAGGAGCCAATGGAGGACTCCAAGTCCCTCAAAGATGGTGGAACCACATCATGGAAAAGGCCTGGGTTCCCAAATGACTGTGTGGACCAGAGCCCTTGTTCCAACCTGTAACTGACTGGGATACCAGCAAGAAATAAACCTGTATTATGTCAAGCTCCCAAGGTTGTTTGCTACAGTAGCTAGTTTCACTTGCCCTGGCTAATATATTGTCAAAAATCATTAGGTAGGAAGTAAGAGGCTTTCTCTAATTATGTAAATTAGACTTTCATCTACTTCCAATTTGGGTATTTTGGATCTTTTTGTCTCCCCAGTTCTGAAACCATTCTTAGTTATGAAGAATGATTCTGGCTAAGGGCAAGGTGGGTGGAAGACATAGACATCAGGGTTCGATGAAGCCATCAGACCCAAATCTCGGTAAGAGCTACTTACCTTGTTCTTTGTCTTCTCTTGTCTGTTATCTGATGACAATCTTAGAAAGCAGAGCCACAGTAAAATCTGACAAGCAGAATAGAAACTATGGCAATGGCACCTGGACTGATTTGTCCTTAGATTATCATGGAATTGATGGAACAGAGGAAGCTGAGCCACTGCTGCTGAGACCAGCAGCTCTGTATGTAACACATCCAGAATCTTGCCATCTTCACACCACAAAGACCGAAACTGGCCAGCCCCAGGCTGGAGATGGGTCATTTTAAGGGTAGAATAATCAGCTGTCCCTGGGAGAGAAACACAGATAGCGTCAGGACATTCTCTGCTCTGAAGAAGGCAGATCAGCAATCACTGTGGCATAAAGCCTGCTCCAGAAGGGGTCAAGGAATCGCCATAATGAGCCAAGAGTTAAAGAAATGGCAGACAGGCATTGGGCTCTTGTTTTTAAACAATTCTTGAGCAAGAGTTGTAAACTCAAATGCCTACCTGAGGCTGAGCCTGGTCAGGTAGCATAAATGTGTAAAGTGGGCTAGGTGTTTTCCTTATTATTTGTGGTAGACTTGGTCTTTTACTTTCCAACTTTCAATAGAAATAGGGATATAATAAAGAGGAAAGATACATATTTCCTATAGAAAAAAAACACAATGCAAGGAAAGTGAAAATGGCAATGACCTTCCCATTTCAGTGTCGGGAGGCAAAAAGGAGTGTCCGGGATTGTCAGGCCAATGGAAAAGCTTGCGTCCTGCTCCTCAGGAAGCAGTTGCTGTGTAGGGGCCAGCAGAATTCTTTTCATCTAGGACAGTGAACCCAGTATTTCTGGATCTTCAGATTTTTTAATAGATACTAAAAATAAAAATATGTATTAAACTGTTTTTTAATGTTAGTGACATTTTATTTTGGAAAACATTATGTGGGCCAAACTTTGCTGAATACCAGTATGGGTTTGGTTTGGGTTTGAGCTGGAATGCTGCTTGTTTTTTTGTTTGTTTGTTTGTTTGTTTTAAAGATTTTATTTATTTATTTGAGACAGAGAGAATGAGAGAGAGAGAGCACATGAGAGGGGGGAGGGTCAGAGGCAGAAGCAGGCTCCCTGCCGAGCAGGGAGCCCGATGCGGGACTCGATCCAGGGACTCCAGGATCATGACCTGAGCCGAAGGCAGTCGCTTAACCAACTGAGCCACCCAGGCGCCCTGCTTCTTGTTTTCAACCTCCGCTATCCAAGCTAGACCAGCCTCAGTTGGCTTCCATGTCTTCGTTAAGGGAGTAGATAAAATGAAGAATAAAACTGGAAATACTTTCTCCTTTTCTAGAAAGTTTCTATGACTTGTTCTATGATCTGGAACTCCTGTGTCCAGGTAAGCCCTAAAAATATAATGGGAATCACATATGTAACTTGAAAGCTTCCGGTAGCTACATTAAAAAGTAAAAAGGAACAGGTAAAATTAACTTTAAGAACATATTTTATCAATGGGCTAGATGAGGGATGGATATTAAGGAGGGCATTTGTTATGAGGAGCACTGGATGTTGTATGTAAGTGATGAATCATTAATCTATACCTGAAACCAATTTTACCATATATGTTAACTGACTAGAATTTAGACAAAAACTTGAAATCAAAAAAAGTATATTAAGCACAGTATAGTCAAAATATAGTCAACATATAATCAATATAAAAATTTTCAATGAGATGCTTTGTACTGTTTTTACGATATATACTATTTTTGAAATCCAGTTTCTTTTGCACTTAGAGCACATCTCAATTTGGACTAGCCACATTTTTTTGTGTTCAGTGGCCACATGTGGCTGGTGGCTTCTGCATTAGACGGGACAGGTCTAGAGCCCCGTCCCTTGTGCTGCTTTGGGAGAATGCTAGAGCTGGGGCTTGAACTAACAACCGATAGGCGTCACCTAATGCAGGGTTTGTCCAAGTGTGGTTCAGGAATTGCCTGCATCCAAATCACTTAGGGAGATTCTTAGCTATAAAGATTCTTGGGACCTCCCCTTCGAAGACTATAAAGTGGAATATCAGAGGTGAAATCGAGGCACCTACGATATTCGCGGACAGTGCCACTGATCCCAAAGCACGGTATTTTGAGAAGCATTGCCTTCCAGCTGTGGAATAGATATTTTTGTTTTCTCTTGTTTTTAATAGTGTCTTTGTGGCCTGGATAATTTTATCAACTCAGAATAAACCAGGAGTTGATTGTTGCTATGGCATCAAAACCACAGCTGCTGTCATCCAGTAATTATTAACACTCCGCTCCACCTGTGCAATAGGAAGCCGATCCCGGCAACTCTGGCTCCTGGCATCATTTCTCCATCTGAGGGGAGACCGGTGGTACTCCGCTGTGCCGCTCTGCTCCTCCTGGGGAGAAACCCTGCCTACATGGAAGCTTTGAGTCTTCCCTTTCTCTCTTGGATTTATCACTGCGGCTTCTCAGCTTCAAACACTGGCCATTGTTTCATTCGGATTGAAAAAAAAGAAAACGGGCAGGGCTGCATTTTCGTGGTTGCACCTAGATTCCTGCTGTGTTTCTCCAACTGGATATTTTTGGTTTTGCACAATGTGCCGGAAGGAAGTCAGGATACCTCTGTGACCTCACCTGCGTCACAATGGCCTGGTGATGGGTATTAAGGGGGGCACGTTCTGCATGGAGCGCTGGGTGTTATACGCAAACAATGAATCATGGAACACTACATCTAAAACTAATGATGTAACGTATGGTGATTAACATAACAATTAAAAAATTAAAAAAAAACCTGCTGAGGTAGACTTCCCACATTCACTCTGCCCCGAACTCCCCATTCACCTTCCTGCAGGAAGCTTACAGCCAAATTTCCAAACCTGGTGATGCATCCTTTCCCCCAAGTGTGGGAGATTCCGGGATCTCCTTTATCCTATGCTGTTCAGAAGCCTTGCAAACTATGCTTAAGCGGGGATCCTCGCAACTTTAAAGCATTATAACATGGTGTCTAAAGCAATTTTTAAAAATGCCTCATTTGTCATTAATTTCCCAGGGAGAGGTAGCAGGTGATTTTTAAATACTTGACACGAGGAGGGAAGAGAAACCTGCCTGAGCCCTGATGGATCCTGGAACAGAGGGCAGAAGCAGTGGTAGCAGCAAAGGGGGTGTTTCAGGGGGTGGCTGTCTCGGTGGGGGTGGGGAGCAGCCCGGATGTTGGCCTGCTCCTTCCACTTTCCTCCTCTTTCCCCACCTCCTTTCCCTGTTGCTACTCCTACTTCCTGTTATTATGTATCTTCCTGTCAGTTTCTTCATGGTTCCCCACCCCCTGCCCCAATAAGGTCACAGGAATTCTAAGCCCCTGAAAGACAATTCTATGATACTAATTATATGTCTTGAAAATGAAGCCCTAGCCTGCAGGTGGTACCCGCTAACAGCTATCACTATTACTATTATTATTGTTATTGTTACATTATCACTTTAGCTTTCCAGGACTGAATGATCTTCCTTTGCTTTTGTTGCCACACTGGCTTTGTGTGGTTGCATTTGCTTTTTGATAAGGCATTTTTCTTATTCCTTTATGCATCCTTTTCTTCTCTCCCCAGAGTTAAATATAGCAAGAAAGAATTCTCAGATATATTAAGACAGATGCTGAGAAAATAAAATGTTGCTTTCAAGCCAAGCAATGTTGAATGGCAGAAATATTAACGAACGGTGTGACATTTTAATATATGTTCACACAAATATTTAAGGACCTATTCTGTGCCAGGCAATCCTCCAGGCTCTGTAGATAATACCAGTGAACAGAGCTGAAAAAAGTCCTTGTCCTTCTAGTGCATCCTAGTGCAGGAGACAAACAATAACAAATTATAAGCAAAAATGTATCAGGGGTGATGAATGCTGTGGGAAAACAAAGCAGGGAGGGACATAGAGAGGGTTGGTGGATGGTTACAACTTTAAGTAAGGTGGTTGGGAAGATGTCACTATGAAAGTGACCTTTGAACAATGACCCAGCACAGCCAGACATATAGACTACCTGACCACCGGAAATGTTCTTTCCATAGGTAAGGGTATGGAGCAGGTGCAACAGCGCTACGACCCGGACTGTATCTGGTATACTTTCCAGAATTTCATCAATTGGGCATCTTGGTGGCTTATAGCAGAGGTGAGGGGAGTAGCATTGAGAAGAAAGCATTTTGTTTGAATTGATCCCTTGGGAATTTTTTTTAACACATACATGATTCTACTTTTGCTTAGTAAAGCTTATTTTTTAAAAAATGAGAGTAGATGGACTGAGTCTTAATACTTCACTGATGAATTAGGATAAGGCCCCCATATACAAGCCTTCTAGACAAAGGAAGGAAATGGAAGAAAACTAACAGTTATTTCATGTTACGTCTGCATTAGATGTTGAAAAGGTTACTCAGAGGCTCCCAAGCCTTCAGCAGTTTTGGAATACAGATCAGATCCCTCGGACCCGAGCACTCTCAGCTCTCTGGTCCTTGCCCCCACCAGCATACATAGGATTCCCACGTCCAGGATTTCCTCCTGAGGCCCTAGGAGTGTCACCTTATGCACTCAGGCATCAGTCCGCTTGCAGCTGCCTCTGCTGCCAGAATGCCCTCCCCGCCGCTGCCCTACACCCTCGCCTCCACCTGCCAGTCATTTGTCACTCTGCTTCTGCAGCTCACTGGCTTCTGGGCACGGGGATGCATGGTGGCTGAAGCAGCGTGGCTGTCTGTCCTCGATCCCCAGCATGAAGGGGTGTGGGGCACAGTACCCCCTTTCTGCTTGAGCCTGATTGGACCCGTGCTCAAATGTCACGAGTTTGGTAAGACTGCTCCTCTTCCGCATGTGTACCATTTCCTCCAAAAGATGGAAGAATGTCCATTTTTCCTCCGAGTGACTGGATCAGAGCACATTCAGAAACATCCACAGGGTGGCTGTTCCGGAAATCAGCACAACCCTCTGACCCGCAGGTCCCTTACAGATTCCAACCTTTTCTTCCCTTAAAGTAAATTCTATCTCAGGAGCCCCCAGAGCCCACACCCCACACCCCATCTCCAGCTTACAATGTGACTTCTGTGAGCGTCTCATCCCTATGCCATACCTCCCAGTCAATCAGACATGCTCCCATATGTTAGCATCCCTGTCACAGAAGCCACTCAAGCTGCTTCCCCTTAGTGGCTCTTAAAACACCAAGGTGGGGCGCCTGGGTGGCTCAGTCGTTAAGCGTCTGCCTTCGGCTCAGATCATGATCAGGGTCCTGGGATCGAGCCCCGCATTGGGCTCCCTGCTCCGCGGCAAGCCTGCTTCTCCCTCTCCCACTCCCCCTGCTGTGTTCCTTCTCTTGCTCTGTCTCTCTCTGTCAAATAAATAAATAAAAATTAAAAAAAAAAAAGCAACAAGGTAAGGGGGGCCTGTTGGCTCAGTCGGTTAATCATCTGCCTTTGGCTCAGGTTGTGATCTCAGGGTCCTGGGATCGAGCCCCATGTCAGGCTCCCTGCTCAGTGGGGAGAAGCAGACCCCCCTGCTCGTGTTCTCTCTCTCAAATAAATAGATAAAATCTTAAAAAAAAAAAAAAAAAACAACCCACCAAGGTAAGTCAGGAGACCATGCATAATAGCTCATTAACTTTCCATAAATTTTTCTCTTCTTTTTTTAAAAAAAAATATTTTATTATACTAAGAACATTTAAGATGAGACCTACCCTCTTAGCAAATTTTTAAGTGTACAATCCAGTATTATGAACTGGAGACACAATGTAGCACACATATCTCTCCAGCTTATTCATCTTATTTAACGGAGACTTGATGCCCATTGATTAGTAGCTCCCATTTTCCCCTCCCCCCAGCCCCTGGTGACCACCACTCCACTTTTGGATTCTATGAATTTAACTATTTTAGATATCTCATGTAAGTGGAATTGTGCAGTATTTGTTTTTCTGTGACTGGCTTACTTATTTCTCTTAGCATAATGCCCTCCAGATCCATCCATGTCACAAACGGCAGAATTTCCCTCTTGGTGAACTTAACATTCAAACACCCAAGAGGTCTAAGATGTTTCCTTTTTTGTATCTGTAGTCCCCAAATGTGGTAAAATTCTGAGTTCTTAAAACCACCCTATAGGGACCATAATTTTCTTATTGGTTCCATATATTTTACAAATGTGGTCTCAGTGGTTAGAAATCACATTCCTCTGTCCCCCAATTTCCCTTCCTGAAGTCCAGAATCCACCAGAGAGGAGAACTAGCCTCCCAGTTCATAGGTTCTACCAGGTCTTTAGAGACCACCTCCTCAATGACTGTATTTGGTGCCTTTATCTTGCTAACTTGCTTGGGTGGTTTTGTAGTGGCCCAATGTTCTGAGACTTCTGGGAGGTACCAGATATTTACAAGAAAACTCTTGTTTATGGGTGCCAGTTTATTACTCACTGAGCAATCACAATCAACAGATGGAAAGAATTTTTCTTTTATATCAACACACACACTTTGACTCAGTCCCCTTCATCTACCACTTGCTGTTCCCAAATATATTTGACATAGCACACGTCTAAAGGGCTTTAAGATCTATTGATTTCTCCCTATCCCTAGGCAGTCTCTTTTTTTTTCCCACTGCCAAGAAAGCAGCCCTCTTTCTTCCTCTTTCTTCCTCCTGACTGATCTTCCCTCCAATATTTGGGGGGGGGGGGTAGATTGAGAGTCTGAAATCACTCAAATCGAAGTTAAAACCAAACCAACCCAAATCAAGCCACACAAAGGGGAAACAAGACAATAAATGTCATGGATAAAACGCTGTGCTGGGAGTTAGAGACCCAAGTTCACATTAGTCCAATTACTCTATTACTTTGATAGCTGGCTGAACTCCATCGAAGGGTTTCTAGCATGGCTACTTCACAATAAATCTCTGAACCAACATGGGTCCTCCTTCCCTTGGACTGAAAGGCCCAAAAACAATAGCTCAGATTCAAAGAAATGGGACTGTAATAAATATTTATTAACTACCTACTAAGTGTACAGTGGAGAAAGCTCTGTACAAGGAGACTGGGAAGTTGGTTAATATTCAGCAAGTTACTTAATTTTAAATATGGGGTCAATTCTCATTAGGAGAAGGAAGGGAAAAATGAAGGGGGGCAAATCGGAGGGGAAGATGAACCATGAGAGGCTATGGACTCTGAGAAACAAACTGAGGGTTCTAGAGGGGAGGGGAGTGGGAGGATGGGTTAGCCTGGTGATGGGTATTAAAGAGGGCACGTATTGAATGGAGCACTGGGTGTTATACGCAAACAATGAATCATGGAACACTACACCAAAAACTAATGATGTAATGTATGGGGATTAACATAACATAATAAAGAAAAATTTTTTTAATGGGGTCAATTCGAACTTCCTTACCAAGATATAGGGGCAGGGGCTAGCCCAGACAGATTTTAAGTACCCTGTAAGAAGAGAGAGAGAGAGAGAGAGAGAGAGAGAGTGTGTGTGTGTGTGTGTGCACCCACCACTACACTTGGTGTGCATGTGTGTAAGAGTGAGACCATCATTTCAGTTTACAATCAAGGTAGGATCAGAATGACATAACAGAAAGGTATACCTGTGTCTGAATCTTCCCTCTTATTTCCAGTACAACCTTGGGTAAGTTATTTAACCTCTCCGACTCAGTTTCTTCATCTGTAAAATGAAATCAATTGCATCTAAGCCGTAGAATTATTACAAGGATTAAAGGAAATTACATGTAAAACCCTCAGCAAAGAGTCTTATCAAAGCAGGCACTCAAAAAAATGTTATTTCCTCTTCCTTAGGGAGGAAAAGGTACACATATGAAGCAATTAGAGAACAGGACAATAGCTACAAAACGCTAACTTGCTGGTGGAGTCAGTAAGTGCTCAAGGAGCCAGAGGAAGGAGAGATCAAAGCCAGCCGGTGGGAGTCTGCAGGGAGGGAGCAAGCTTGGGTCAGCTGGGAACCCCATGCCTGGTGCTTTCCCCTTTTACTTCTGGGTTTGAACCCTACACCACAGCCCTTTGAGGATAGAAGAGCTTTGCCCCATTTGGACTTCACAGTGTTTAAAAGGAGTGGGGAATACTCACCAAACCACCATCATAAAAACATAAAGTTTTTAACACGGGCAATAAGGCTCTAATGGAATTTGAAACAGAAAATGACAATTCGCATCCGGGTCTGTTTGCAGGGATCCTGCTTTCTATTTTTCTTTTCCCGGATCTGTGACTTTAGGGAGGACATGGTGGCATGATGAAATACAAAATTCTCAGCTGCTGATATCAGCAGAAGTGATTGGAAGGGGGTGGGGGAGGAGGCAGAAAGCATCTTTTAGTTTAAATTGTTGTAAATCAGACCCGAAAACCAGGCTATACATTATGCTTTTGTTACTCTGAGAGTTAAATTACAAGGAAATGAACTGTGCATAATAATTCCCCACGTCACTGATTTCCCTGCTTCTCACTTAAAATGTGCTCTCCGAAGCAGCAGGTTTGCCGCTGGGAGCTATCGCTGGGTGGAAGGCGCCCTCTAGCGGCGCCTCCGGCACGGCCTCCAGAGGGGCGCGCGGGGCTCCCCGGGGCGCCTGACCAGAGAGGAGCCTTACCCCTCCCCGGGCTCCAGAGACAGTGGGCCCAGAGGCCAAAGGCAGTGGCTTCCCAGACAGCTGTCGCTCTCCATGCTGCTAATAATAATAAGGGACTGTAGGTGATCCAATGCCTGTGTCAGCACCTACTCTTAAATTCCCGCATAAAGAGTGTGTTCAGAGCATTTCATCAACTCTGGTAAAAGCGGATGAGGATGAGAACATGTCTGCCCACCCTTCCCCCGCCCAAGCCCCCACCCCCCAACCCGCCCTATGGCCCTGCCCTCGGTTCTTGAGCCCCGTTCGCTGAGAGAACGTCCCCATGTTATTAGAGAAGGCTGTCTGACCGAATTCCTGCGGAACAGAGTGAAGGGTTTAGATTGTTCTGGGGCCCTGCAAGCCTTTGACTGGAATGTATTAGTTTTTCCTCAGACCAAAGCAATTTAAAAAAAAAAAAAAAATCAGAGTTTCAACTAGAGAACTCATAAAGAGGCTTCCAACGGACTGGGTTTAAACAATAACTGAAAAAAGGTCTAGTTGAAGCAGAGTCTCTCCCCAGGTTTTCTTCTCTCTTCAGGTGACTCAAGGAGGCAGGCCAGAAAGAGTTCAGCCTCTGTCACCTGCCCTTTGATTATGACTAATGACATTGAGAGCTAGCTGTACCTTGAACAGTCCCGAGCACAGATCTCCCTCCGTCTGTTTTTTGAAAGGACAGGGGGAGGAGGTCATGGTGCCACACGGCCTGAATTGCTTTAGCCAAACTCTCCTTCCCTTTCCTGTTCCCCGCCAGATCAAGAGCCAGACAAGTGGTTCTGTCACATTGGATTCTGTCACATTTTTTTTCATGCAAATGTTCAAATACCTTTATTTTATTTTATTATGTTATGTTAATCACCATACATTACATCATTAGTTTTTGATGTAGTGCTCCATTCTACACCATCATGTCTTGCTGGACACACACACACACACACACACGGCCTGGATGAGAATGGAAATCTCCATTTCTGGGCATGCAGAGCGTTTCATTTCGGACCCAGGCTCTGGACTGGGTGGAGGGTGTGCACACGGGCCGGGATGCACACACCAGCAAGCAGATGCGGGCGCTGTATTTAAGCATTACCTATGGGCTTAGCCACTGACAGGCTCACACAGAATTTATGAAGAGCCTCATTCAGTGTAACAGCAATAGGCTCCATTTTAATAAATCCCCTTGGTGGCATGATCATCACTCAGACAGGAACAACTGCTGTATGGAGCTCTGCACCCTCTCACTGACCTTTGTACCTTCCCACTGAAACCGAATCCTTCCCATCTTTTTTTTTTTCCATTGCACGAAAATTTCATTTTTAAAATGAATCAATATGTGCATGGGGAGAGCGGTGGGGGTGGGGTAAACAGGAGGACAACCGGGTGAGCCCCCCAGCCCCAGCGCCGTGAGGAAGGAAGGTAGTCTGCTTACTTGGAGGCATGATTTCCCTTCATAAATACCATGAAATAGAATTTCATGTTACAAATTAACGCGTGTGTGTGTGTGTGTGTGTGTGATTTTTTTCAGGCAAAGGCTTTGTTTCTGAGAGAGCGCGCAGGCGCCACATGCTGCCGTTGCTATGGTAATTACTAGCCTCTGTTGAATAGGGACGCAAGGGGTTACAGGGAAATGAACCGCGACTGGCGAAAGTGCATGTTCCAGGGACTGAACCCACTTCTTTGTGAAAGGTTGCAAGAGGCACTCGAACCAGGAAATGAGGGAGGCGGAGGGAGGGGCACATTTTTATAAAGACCCAACAAAACTACAACTACGGTAGTTTTCATCATATTTCTGGAGTTACAGGTGTCAGAAGCCCTGGAGACGTTGGCATGTGGGTTTCCGTAGGCAAAGGACACACTCAGTTCTGACAGCGACACAATCCCACACGGTGGTAGCAGGAGTAGTTGTAGCAAGAATAGCAATAATGCAGATGGTCATTTACTAAGTGCATGCCATGTTTCCAGTGCCTTTTCTCTTTCATCCCTTTTCATCCACCCCAAAACTCCAATAGATATTCATTCATTCCCATTTTCATTTTTATTTATTAAGCAACTTCTGTGAGGCACTGACTTGCACGCTGAAGATATCAAGATGGGGACACGTGGGAGCGCCTGGGTGGCTCAGTGGGTTAAATGTCTGCTTTCGGCTCAGGTCATGACCCCAAGGTCCTGGGATGGAGCCCCGCATCGGGCTCCCTACTCGGCAGGGAGCCTGCTTCTCCCTCTCCCTCTGCCGCTCTCCCTGCTTGTGCTCTCTCTCTCTGTGAAATAAATAAAATCTTAAAAAAAAAAAAGATGGGGACGCATGGTCTCCCCTCCTGGAACTCATGGCCAGTGGGAGAGACAAGAAGCAGAAAGGCTCTTAACAGTACAGGGTGCTGAGGAAGCTCACAGGAGAAAACTTTTTCATTAGACTTTGGGGCGATGCTAGGCTTGGGGATGGGGAAACCAAGGGGACAGGCAAACAGGGCGTATGATCAGTGACAGCCCAGCACAGGCCAGGGAGGAGGGGTATTTGATGCTGAGAGAGAAATCAGCACCAAAGCTCAATGAAGAGACAGAGCCTGACGGGTTCCCTGAATAGGAGATAGATCACTGTGGCCAAAATATGGAGCGAGTTGGGGTCGGTGAGAGAGGCAAGAGAAAATAGTCAAGGCTAGATTAAGAAGGGTCTTATGATCCATGAAAAGGGATCTGGACCTTGTCCCAGGACAATGTCAGATTGCTAAAGGATATTTAGTAGTGACACACCATTTGTGTTTCAGCAAGTTTGTTTTGAGAATGGAGTGGAGGAGGGTAAATCTAGTTTCTAGAACGGGGAGATCAGAGGGCAGGCTGTGTACAACTAAGGGAGAGGCAAAGCTGGGCTAAAGGCGGGGCCGCAGGGCAGATCTATGGCCATTGAGGGGCTATCAGTAGGACTTGATGTGGTGGCTGAGGGAGAGGAGGCAACGAAGTATCCAGGAAGTGACATTATCCCTGTTTTACTTGAGACAGAACTGAGGATAAGAACAGCTAAGGACCTTGCCCAGGGTTCCGCTACTAAGTGGTAGGATTGGAACCCAGGCCCATCTAATTCTAGAGCTCACATTCTTTCCAAAAAGCTGTGTCATCTGATGTGACTAAAGAAGAGGCTCCCTACCAAACACAGCCAGAGAAGCGTTGTTTACGAATGGGGGAGGGAGAGGTACCAGCTTTGGCTAACTGAAAAGCACAATGTCCAAAGGCAGACTGGGAAATTTTACAGATGGACAATAAGTATTAGAAACAGAGCTGCAAACTGGAAACATAATTTATAAATGTAATAGTTGTTTCTTTCTCTTAGCCTAGCTTCCTATGGAAATATTTTCATATAATCACAATAAAGTGATATACCATCTGCTTTTTTAAAAAAATCTTTTTTCTTAAGAAGCATTAATATGGAAAATATCACTGCATCTTCTACAAAGCCAAAGGTAAAGGTATTTTCTTCTTTGTCATTCCTTCCCTTCTGCAAGATGCAACATAATTGACTAATAAATCAACACGCGGTATGCTTTATTCCAAGAATAACTTAAGATACATGATTAAATCTCTTTTTGAATTTAATGACAGCTATCAGTTTAACTTTCCAGGTAAAAGGGTGTTTTTCAAAAAGAGAGAGAGAGAGGGAGAGGAACAAATGAAAAACAGTAACAAATTAGATACAGAGAATTATATAACCCAGCAGGTTTTCCTCTGTCTTAAGCTATGGAGTTTTGTACTCATTCTATTTCATTTTAGAATCACCATCTGATAATGTCTTTGCTCTAAATTATTTCTAAGCTCTCATTTAAAAAAAAAATACTTCCGTTATCTTTAAATGTAAGCCACTTCCATTTGTTTTGGGGAAGTAGTACAAATAAATATGGCGACAATGTGTTTGCTCTGGGTGCATCTTTAATAGGAATATCTTTAAAAACTGAGGGCTGACGTGTGCAAGATCCACAGAACAAGCTTAGCTGCGCTCGTCATTCTGTTTGGACATAACTGTATGGTGATCACACACCACGAGTAGGGGTAACTTTGGAAACCAGGACATACTGGTTTGAAACCCTAAATATAAGGAACTTTACAATCAAGTGACTAGATCGTGCCAGTCTTAGACATGATAAAAGCATGTAATGGTCTAGTTTAGGTATTAAAACAGTGGACTTGAACAGGGTTGGAAATCTGTGGAAGGAAACCAGAGTACATCTGCTTAGCTCTCCTCTTTTCCCTCTTCTTACAACACCCACCGCACTCCTCCTCTTAACCCTGACCTATTTATTACTCATTCCCTTGTTTTCCTAGCTTTGGGGGAGGGAGGATATGGGGCAGAAGTGATAGCACAAGTATTGCAGAGAAGAGTTCAGAAAGAGAGCCAGAGAGATTCAAATCAAGGTCATCAAAAGAGGAGCCCATCCTAATGCAAGCTGGCGCAGCCACTCTGGAAAACAGTATGGAGGTTCCTCAAAAAGTTGAAAATAGAGCTACCATACGATCCAGCAATGGCACTACTGGGTATTTACCCCAAAGATACAAATGTAGGGATCCGAAGGGGTACGTGCATCCCGATGTTTGTAGCAGCAATATCCACAATAGCCAAACTGTGGAAAGAGCCAAGCTGTCCATCGACAGATGAATGGATAAAGAAGATGTGGGGTATATATATATACCATGGAATATTAGGCAGCCATCAAAAAGAATGAAATATTGCCATTTGCAATGACGTGGATGGAACTGGAGGGTGTTATGCTGAGCAAAATAAGTCAATCAGAGAAAGACATGTATCATATGATCTCACTGATACGAGGAATTCTTAATCTCAGAAAACAAACTGAGGGTTGCTGGAGTGGTGGGGGGTGGGAGGGATGGGGTGGCTGGGTGATAGACACTGGGGAGGGTATGTGCTATGGTGAGCGCTGTGAATTGTGTAAGACTGTTGAATCACAGACCTGTACCTCTGAAACAAATAATACATTATATGTTTAAAAAAAAAAAGAAGAAGAAGATAGCAGGAGGGGAAGAATGAAGGGGGGGAGGAATCAGAGGGGGAGATGAACCATGAGAGACTATGGACCCTGAGAAACAAACTGAGGGTTCTAGGGGGAGGGGGGTGAAAGGATGGGTTAGTCTGGTGATGGGTATTAAAGAGGACACATATTAAATGGAGCATTGGGTGTTATACACAAACAATGAATCATGGAACACTACATCAAAAACTAATGATGTAATGTATGGTGATTAACATAACATAATAAAAATAATTAATTAATTAATTAATTAAAAGAGGAGCCCATCCTTAGGTGGTACGGCTTCCAAGCCACTCTGAGAGGCAAGTGGATGCTGGTTTTGTGCTCAGTTGACATTTGTGTCAGTACTTTATACTTTAATCTGAGAAATTCATAGGCCTTATGAGGCTCCTTTTAATCATCATGCAACCCAACTGTGAGACCAGGAGGTGGTAAATGACACTATTCTCCTGTGATAGAAGCACAAACTGGGGCTTGGATCCATTGAGAGCTGCCCAAGGACACATAGCAGGGAGTGAGTCATTTGACAAAGCAACCCAAAACAACAGCTCTCCAATTTCGCATTTATCTACCAAGCTATATTGCTTCCATTTAGTTTAGGAGTAGCTTGTTTTCAGTAGCTTGTGATTGTTCTTTTGTATCCTGTGGGGACTGGATAAAACTTAGAACCCTAATTACATTCCGATAGCATTGGCCATGTTTTCCAGTAAAGTGGATCCCCTCTGCCCTGCTCCTGCCTCCACAGATGAACGATGGCTGATGTCAGCCTCTCCTGTGAGGCCTTCCTCTTTCCCGTGGCATCTGGGACATCTGACCAGCTTCTAGCCACTGAGACAGGGTGGGAGTAGGGGGGTGGAGGGAAGGAGCCCTTGGTGTCTCACACCCCTTTTCTTCTTGCCTTTGAACATTATCACATGGGAATTTGAGGCTTAGAATTGTGGTTCTAGGAGAATTAGAAGGAAGCCAAATGTATCATTTCTGATACGGTTAGGATAATGTGATGCTTATGCATACTGATGTTAATGAATTATGTGCTTGCAAGGTTATCTTTCAGTGTCTACACTGGAAGTGTGATATTTGTCATACATACTTCCCTTTCTTTGAAAGGGAGCAAATGCAGGTTGCTGAGACTCAAAGCCTTAGTTGGGTTTTCACACTTATGACTTTTTTCTTTTAAGTCCAGAAGGAACCTAGGATCATGGCGCAGGCGGGGGTTGACCTCAGGCCATCTTTTTGGCTGTGGCACGTGGGTGCTCCAGCACCAGCCCTGTGGGTGCTTCACAAGCCCCAGCTAATTATGTCGGCTTGTCTTTCACTCAGGCCAAGGAAGCTTCTTGTTCTCTACCCACATCTGTGCCTCCCAATTAGCAGGGCAATGCATTCCTACTGCACACCAGCCCAACCTGCTTTGCTATAATGGCTTTCAAATTCTGTTTTGACCTCACTGAGTCCCCCTTTGTTGAACAATTACAGCCTATATGGGCTATAATTACAATCACAGTCTGTATCATTGAGCAGTGAGAGATTAAGGACAAACACGGTATAAAAACAGAAGCCCAAATACCCTCATTTCGGATCTTTAAAAAGATGTTTGATAAGTCATTAGGGCAAGAGAAAGTGCCTATCTTATGACAAAGTAGAAAGAGTCTCCAGATGGTGAGGCAGAGGAGGATCCCTTTTGAAATATTAAGAAAACAACATTTCTTAAAAAGGCAAATCCAACTTTGGGCAATCGACCATTGTCGGTGGTTGGCAAACGCTTAGTACCTATTTAGTATGAGCCTTGTATTTAAATTGTAATATTGCAGCATATGTGTACCGCCCTTCATACATTGTTGAATGAAATGTCTGTAAATCAAATCCCATTTTAAATGCCCATTGACTGATTCTATATCTAAAAGAATCCTTTTTAAAACTAGGGATCATATGTATGAAAATGGTAAATTTTTTGGTGGTTTAGGTTTGAGACTTTAGGCATGATATTTTCTCATCCTGGGGGAAGATAGAAGATCTCTACATTGCCAAGATAGTGCTCATTTTACGACCTCAACTTAGATTGAAGACACTGGGCATTATACGATCTCTCCTGGATGGCAGCCTGAGCATACCATCTTGGCTTGTACATAATCATTTATAGTAAAAAGGAATAGAAATTGAATAGGAATTTACATGGAAAGAGCCATTTCTGAGTGCATTAAAAACAAACTGCTAGAAAGAAATTATCCAGGAAGGACAAGGCTCGGGGCCGGGGAATTGGGAATTGGGTGGGATGAGCACAGGGTTCACATCTTGAGCACAGATTCCTACTGCCATGATCACTGCTGTGTGTGCCCAAGTTCCAGGCCAGGACTAGTATCAACATCTCAGAATTCTGACCTCCTGTCCCCTCAAAGTCACCTCTTGCGGCAGTGGGCTTTTAGAAGCTGCATGCAGCTCCTGGCAAGCCTCCTATGAAGACTTTGTAAATGTCAAAGAAGAACAAACAGATTTTCCCAAAGCAAACTGTTTTCCCCATTTCCTAAATGAGTGCAAATGTGTTTGTGTGGGAAACTTTAACAAGTTTATAGGAATTTCATAGCTGGACAAAAGGAGTGCAAAATTGGTTTCCAGACACAAAGAACTCTTTAGAAAGTGGTTAACCTTTAAAGCAACTCCTAAGAAAGACAAAGAGTTTTGTATATTCAATGAGATCCTTGGAATAACAATTGCTTGTGTTTTCACTGCCCAGGAGTGTGAAGAAGCAAACAAACCAATTTACATTTCCCTTAGCGGTAGCTTATTTGTTGTTATTTTCTTTAAGAGTATCAGGGTCATTGGCTGCAAATGGAATTTAAATATGTAAAGAGGCAGTCAGACTAAAGTAAATGAGATTTTGAATAACCTCTGTAATATTTATAATCTTACACACTCTGAATTCCCATCATTTCTTACTCATCCAAACAAACCCAAATAGGATTTTGGCCCATGAGCCTTCTTCCCACTAAGTACAACCAGTACGTGGGTAGACACACTCACACACACACACACACACACACACACACAGCCACAGTATGAAAACGTTCTGACCTAAGGCATTTCAATGGTTATAAGAGAGTGTACTTGGAAACTCTAAGAATGGCAGAAGCCTAGAGTGACTTTCCAACCAAGTGTTTTCAGTCCAAGCCTGCATCCACAGGAGTCATTCTGGAGTCAAACACATGGGTCTGGTCAGAAGTAATTGTGAGAAGGGAAAGGGATTAGTGAGTAATCACATTGCGGGGGGGCGGGGGGGGGAAACAGAGAAGAAAGCTCTGGGGAGAAAGAGAGAATCTGCATGGGCAGGAACACAAATTCCCAAGTAATCCACTGCCCCCAAAGTGAAGCTGGAAACTGTCAGGGGCCTCCAGAGCACACACAATTAACTGCTGGAATGAAATCAGCACACCTGCCTCCTCCTTGGTACACGTACTCTTCTGGGGACAGCGCATCTCATGGCCTGAGCCTCCCCTGGCCTCGGCAGGTCAGGATGTAGATATGGATTCTGGAGCTTCACTTTTGTCTCATGCTGTTCAGTTGGCAAAATTCTCCTGCGTTATGTCATAGGACTCTCCCTATAGTCTGAGGAAGGACGCAGTGTAGGGATTCTAATCTCTATTGTACAGGTTAAAATAAAAAGGTAGAAAAGGTTGGATGATGGTGTTCCAAATCAGATGGCTGGTGGGTGGCAGGACCAGAAGCCAGACCCAAGTCTCCTGACCCATGGCCTGGTCTTTGTCCTTTTTCCTGCAGCATTACCATGACACTACCCATAGATGCAAACTTCATGAAAGGCTTAAGCACACATTGTCTGCAGTATTCCCTCTATGCCACACAAACATAGAGCTATTCAAAAATCCACAATAATTCCCTACCTATCTTTGCTTTGATGAGTTAAAGTGAACAAAACAATGAGGCAGGTTGTGTTTGATGGTCCCAGACTCCTCCCCTTTCTTTGTTCATCTCTAGTGTTAACTTCTATCAACCCCATGAGGAATACAGCAACCCTTCTTCTCCCAAACGAATCATTAAAACTCTTGAAGGAAAACCTGTTTTTAAGAGTTAACACAGCAAGTGTTGTGAGCCATGTACAGCTGCTGGATCCTAGGGATACAGAAATGAAAGGCAGGACCTATGTCAGAGAAGGTCGCTTGGTGATGAGAGAGACCAAGGTCAACAAAAGCGGTGATGATTGCCAAGGTGGAGATGGGAGAAGTCTGTGCAGAGCATCTGGGGCGAGACAAACTGTAGGCTCTGCCCTCCTCTTTCCCCACCTTCAAGCTCCCTCTTTGGAGGAGATTACAGGATTGTTCTGGGGGCAGGAGACCTGTCCCTGGGAGGTGTGAGAGTCTGGAGCTCTGGAGTGACGGCATCACTTCTCTCTGCCAGACCTAGCCCATGATCACACAGCTCCCTACTTCACACTCAGCCCCATGTGCTCTCATTGACACTGGGAATTTGCTGCTCAAATAATCGTGAAGTGTGGAGACTATAACTGGAATAGGATAGAAGGGAGAAGATCTGGAGGTGGCAGAAAAATCTCCAGAAACCTCAGTAATCTGTGCACTCACTGGGGAAGGGGAGGTGGTGGTGAGGGACGATGTGGGGCACAGGTCAGATAGGATCCCAGGTATTGCAAAGTGGGTTAGAGAACCTTGTGTGCATTCAACTGAGGGAGCAAGAGAGAAAAAGAGAGAGAGAGAGAGAGAAGGGTAAGCCTGCATGCAACAGACATCTGTGCTTTCCTGGAGTTGGGCAAAATCCAGTGGGGTTCAGATGGAGAGATTTTAGGAAAGGACAGTTGCAGGGGTACAGGCAAGGTGAAAGGAGTACATCAAGATAAGGCTAGCCACAGCTGACCTGGGGCTGAAAGACATGAAGACCCAGGGCTGAAAGGACAGTGGAAGGAATTAGGGTGATGAGGGCCCACTGAAAACAGAGCCTTGGAGGGGGGGCCACCTGGTAGACACTGTGCTCACCAAGAGATCCAGCTTCTGAGAGATAAGGAGATGAGGAGGGCGGGGTTGAATAAAAGCAAGAACACCCAGCCTCTCTCTGCCTGCCCTCTGATCCACTGGTGCCTGTTATTGACCAAACCCAACCAGAAGCCAGCCTACAAGGGGGCCCTGGAGAAGGAGCCCATAGGGGCCAGCCTCAGAGTCAAGAGAAGGACAGAGATGGGCAAATCTGGGGACCAAAGAGCAAACCCAGCACCTTTGGTTAGCAATATCAATGAGCCAAGTGGAAGAAGAAAAACTGTGAAAACTTAATTTGACTTTGTAAAAGCAACATTAATTTTAGTCACATGTGAACCACTTGCTATTATGCCCTAATCACCACACAGTGCAATAACAATTATCAGTGTTGTTAAATATCAAAACATGAGCTTGTTTTGAGTTCACTAAATTATTCCAATGTATCACCAATATCTATGACTATTATATAGCTATAAACATTATATGTATAGCACATAGCATTGGGTGCTTTATCTACAGTAAAGCTTTTGGCTCACAAGTTCTATAAATGAGGAGGAATATTAGGGAGGAATCTTTAGTCCTGCTAGATACACTGTATAATCCGGAAGTTTGCTGGGACTCCTCTCCCCCTTTGGGGCAAAGTATGCTCTAGCTAATATGCAGGAGTAGTGGTGATTTGCTTTTACTGTCTCTTTTGTGTACTCCTCTTTGGAATTGCCCTTCAGCTCACCGAGCTGCCAAAGGCATCTCCAAGCCCACCACAATCTCTTGGAGCTAAGAGCCTTAGGTCCCTGGAGGAATGGACATGCTCCCTCACACAGAGGTCACAAGGAGATGGGGTTAGAACTCCCCCTCAGCCCAAGCCTTTCCCTTCCCACCTGCTTGTCCCATCAACCTTCGTGTGACTATGGAATAACAGACAGTGCATGCTTAGCAACCTTCTGCTGGAGAGCTAAGGCAACTTTAGAAGGGAATTACAATATAAGAATGGTAAAGGATGACATTTCAGTTAACTTACACTCTCTCTTGAATCTCAGGGGAGCCACCTTTTAAAAGCTCTCAACCACTAGGTCCTACCCCCTGAACAATGTCCCAAGGCTGTGCCCACAAATGCTGTCCTACATTGTGTCCTGGGGAGATCCTTGTGGTTTCGCTGCTCTTGTACTCCAGTCCTGGGGCCCGGGGGAAGAGGCTCCTGTTCTAGGGGTCAGGCTCCACGTACACCCTCAATTCCTTTTCAATATTCCCGTGAGCTCTAGGCCTACTGGCCACTTACTTAGTTGACCTATTAAAGCAAGCTCAGCTCCCAAGGACAAACCTTGATTTTTCCTGTGAGAGTGAAATCTAAATCCATATGGAGGGGAAAAGAAAAACAACATTTACCCAATTAATTAGCAGGGCTGTCTTGACCTTTGAATCAATGGATCCCAATTATCAGGACGAGCAACTTTTATTTGTGTCTCTTGTTCTGCATGAGACGCCTGGGCACATCTCAAGAAAATGACACCAGTGTTTGAGGACAGCTCTAATTCAAGGGGAGCTGTCCTTATTTAAATCCAGCAGCTCCCCTCTCCTGAGCAGGATATAGCCAACATCTAGGTGGAGCAGATGAAGTGGCAGCCTGAGATGCAGGCTTGCTGTTAGGACTGGCTGCATAAATTTACAGGCCCAGTGCTAAATGAAAATGCAAGTCCCCTTTTATAAAAATTATTAAGAACTTCCAGATGGCAAAGGCAGAGCATCAGTCCAGGACAAGGCTTTCTGAGCCTGGGCCCTGTGAGAATGCAGACGTCATACACCCATAGGGCCAGCCCTGCTTGGAGTCTCGTGGTGGTTTGTATCCCAGTGCATGGCAACAAACAAAAACATACCCCTAACAGCAGACACTCTGCACATGACCTGCCTGAGCCAAGGAAGATTCTAACCTAATGGAGCTAATGCAATGCTACCGCGGTCGCTGGGTTGTTCACTCAAGAGACCTGGGGAGATTTCCAGTTGTGCTCAGAGTAACAGCCTCTGAGAAGCTTCCCTGGCTGCTAGGACCTCAGCTTTCTCAAATCCCTTCTTGCCACAGCCCCAGTTTGCAATTTTACCTTGGGTATTTAGACCACCTCTGACGCATGTGTGCTCTCACTATCTGCTTGTGTTGTCCAGCCCAGAACCCCTGCTGCTTCACGGGAAGTCAGCCTGGTGACCTGGGCGGGAAGTCAGCTTGGTGACCTGGGCAGGTAGTTCCAAAGCTTCTTGATCAGCTCCAAGGCCAGGGGACTCAGGAGGAAGGTACACCACAGTTCCTAGTCCTTTGGCCTCTTGGCTCCACAGCATGTGCTGAACACAAAAGGTGGCCATAGTGCTGGTGAGAAGGTATTGGATGGTTCTATCTGCCAGATTAGGTTGCCTATTGATGAAGAGGTTGGGCACTGGGGTCCTTGGTCTGCTGCACTTGAGCAGTGAAGAGAGGAAGAGGAGGACAATGGTCTGTCCTAGCAGCTTCACATTCTAATTACTGGGATTAAACGCAGGCAAAGGGCAGTCGGGTGGTGTTTTATATAGCTTTTGCTTCCATAGCTTCCATAGCTATTGTATCCATGACCCTCCATATGCACCAAAATCAGTGGGTTACTTTTTTACCTCTGGAAATGAAAAGTACATTTTATTTATTTATTTTTAAGATTTTATTTATTTTGGGGGCGCCTGGGTGGCTCAGATGGTTGGGCGTCTGCCTTCCACTCAGGTCATGACCCCAGGGTCCTGGGATCGAGCCCCGCATCGGGCTCCCTGCTCAGCAGGAGGCCTGCTTCTCCCTCTCCCACTCCCCCTGCTTGTGTTCCCTCTCGCTGTGTCTCTCTCTGTCAAATAAATAAATAAAATCTTTTTTTTTTTTTTAAAGATTTTATTTATTCATTTGACAGAGAGAGACACAGCGAGAGAGGGAACACAAGCAGGGGGAGTGGGAGAGGGAGAAGCAGGCTTCCCCCCCGAGCAGGGAGCCCGATTTGAGGCTCGATCCCAGGACTCTGGGATCAAGACCTGAGCCGAAGGCAGACGCTTAACGACTGAGCCACCCAGGCGCCCCTGAAAAGTACATTTTAAACTTGCAGCGAGAGTGAAGTAAATTCTTTTTAATAACAGCTCTTTTTTCAAGAGTCAAATAGTGTTATCACAAAGCTATTTTCAAGGCCTGATTTTGGCTACACTCTTCTTCCTATTATAAATAAGATTCTATTATGAGCTTGATCTTCAGTCTGCAAGAAGTAGTAATTCTGCTACAGAGTTTTCCTTTGACCTGAATTTCATTTTTCTACTTTGCAGCATCCTCCCCGGCAAATTGCTGGCTCCTTATTAGTGTAAGAAGTCTCCTTGAGGAAGCTGGGATGAGCCCCACCTCTGGGGACTCCAGTGGAAATTGATTTAATTGTCACAAGCTTCTCACTCTAAGTACCTGAAACTTTGGAGAATAAAGGGAGGAGACCCTTTAAGTAATCATGTGCAGCTCTGTACTACTAAGAAGTGCCAAAAAAAAAAAAAAAAAAAGCCAAAAACAACAACAAAAAAATTCAAAAGCCTATCAGTCCTGATGATTTTCTTTCTAAAGGTCAGAAAACATCCTGTGGAATTCTCTTTTCACCGGAGCTTTTTATCTAGCTTCAAACTTGCTCTAGATTAATGGCCAGAAGGCAAATGGGATACGTTACCAACACAGAGCTAAGGGGAGAGCTGTTGCACAGGCTTGCCGGGTATCTGGGCTCGTCTGCAGCCATTTGTGCCATATCGAGTGGAGAGCTTCTTGTTGGAACTCGTGGGAAATCAGAGCTTTTGATACAGACTCTTTTACGTTGATGATCTAGAAAAATATTTCTAAGTTGACCATCCCAACAGCTGCCCTTCATACTCAAACAGAACATCCACCAACCTTGTTGCAAGAACATTTTCCAATCCACTCCAACTTCTCTTCTTCAAACCAATCAGGAAAAAGGACAAAATGTATGAGGTGGACCTAATTTAATGCCTGAGGATTATAAAGGACCAAAACCTGGAGTCACAGGCACACTACTGACACCACTCCAGGACAGAGGGACCGTTCAGAGCAAATGCGGACTGTGAACAATTTCAGGATTAGACATCAAAACATTTGCAGCGATGCTTCTCAATTGCCAATTACAGCTGCTTGTACAACTCAGTCACCAAAGGCATTGTGGTGTGCCTTGATGAATAAACACTTACGACTAATTGGAAAATGTATTTCTAGAGTACCATGTTGCCGTCCTACCCAGCTCCTCTATTACTGCGTCCTGGCATCCTGCCCATCAAGTGGAGCACACTTTCCTTTGAATAAGGCTTAGATGTGATAGGCTGCCTCTTTCTTGCCTCCACCCGCTTCAACAACACAGCTGATTATTCAATGATTGTCTCTACCCTTTGCTGCCTTCTGTGCTTTTTTTTTTTTTTTTTGGTTCATACCGTTCAAAAAATATGGCTGTTAGAAACTCCAAAATTACTAATTCTCTGAAAATATGCCTTCAAGCCTCACTCTGCATCCAATTTATAAAAATGTTTCTCTTAAGCACAGTTAGGAGTATTAGGGGGGAAATGGCAATGTAATTTCAAGCAGTTTTCTCATTTGTTTATATTAAAGTGAGAATTTAAGCAAATTCAAGTTAATGCAAAATACATGCATGTGTGTGTTCACATGCACACACAACACATAAGGATATGTATCAAAGTTAACGACGACTGATGCTAGGTATTGTGGTTAGAGTAATTTTTTCCTGCATTTTCTAATTTTTTATCTTGATCATGTATCAAGAATATCATCAGAAAAATATGGGTAAAATAACATTAAATACTGTTTTCTTTACATGGGATCATTTTCTAGACACAGAGATTATCATAGAAACTAGAAGTGTTATTATTACTTTTTATTTTTCATGGGAGTAAGTTAAGAGAAGAGAGGTCCATGAGAAAATAAATTCTTAACTATATTTCTGGAAGTGTCTGCCAACTTGCTCTCAGCCTCATTTTCAGGCGCACAGACTGAGGTGGAGAGTGAGTGGCAACCTCTCAATGCCTCCTCTTGTCTGCTGGCAAACTTGCACTCTCTCTCTAACAAGAGAGGCAACAATGACTCCAGGAAATGGAATTTTTCCTGGGATGGCTTCATCTGAATCTTAGGATGTGACAGTGTTGTGTCTCCTGGGGATTCACCATTTAATTGCATATATATATATGTCCAAGTTTATATATATATGTATATATATGTATATTTATATATATAAATTATCTATCTATAGTAACTGCTTGAAAATATAAAAGGAGATAAAGAGTGTAGGGCAGATTGAGTATTTAAAACTCCCCTTTTATTGAGGAGGTGAGAGAGAAGGTAGAATAGGGAGGTAAGAGAGGGAAGACACAAGAAAATCAGTACAGGATAGATATATGTTGAAGTTTTAATGAAGTTTACCAAAGCACATTTTTTTTGCATTTTTTAAATTTTATTATGTTATATTAATTACCATACATTACATCATTTGTTTTTCATGTAGTGTTCCATTATTCTTTGTTTGTGTATAACACCCAGTGCTCCATTCAATACATGCCCTCTTTAATATCCATCACCAGGCTAACACATCCCCCCACCCCCGTCCCCTCTAGAACCCTCAGTTTGTTTCTCAGAGTCCATCGTCTCTCATGGTTCATCTCCCCCTCCGATTTCCCCCCCTTCATTTTTCCCTTCCTACTTTTTTTTTTTTTAACATATAATGTATTATTTGTTTCAGAGGTACAGGTCTATGATTCAACAGTCTTACACAATTCACAGCACTCACCATAGCGCATACCCTCCCCAGTGTCTGTCACCCAGCCACCCTATGCCTCCCACCCCCCACCACTCCAGCAACCCTCAGTTTGTTTCCTGAGATTAAGAATTCCTCATATCAGTGAGATCATATGATACATGTCTTTCTCTGATTGACTTGTTTCACTCAGCATAATACCCTCCAGTTCCAGCCATGTTGTTGCAAATGGCAATATTTCATTCTTTTTGATGGCTGCATAATATTCCATTATATATACACCACATCTTCTTTATCCATTTATCTGTCAATGGACATCTTGGCTCTTTCCATAGTTTGGCTATTGTGGACATTGCTGCTATAAACATCGGCTGCACATACCCCTTCAGATCACTACATTTGTATCTTTGGGGTAAATACCCAGTAGTGCAATTGCTGGGTCGTAAGGTAGTTCTATTTTCAACTTTCTGAGGAACCTCCATACTGTTTTCCAGAGTGGCTGCACCAGCTTGCATTCCCACCAACAGTGTAGAGGATTCCCCTTTCTCCGCATCCCTGCCAACATCTGTCATTTCCTGACTTGTTAATTTTAGCCATTCTGACTGGTGTGAGGTGGTATCTCACTGAGGTTTTGATTTGGATTTCCCTGATGCCTAGTGATGTTGAGCACTTTTTCATGTGTCTGTTGGCCATCTGGATGTCTTCTTTGGAAAAATGTCTGTTCATGTCTTCTGCCCATTTCTTGATTGGATTATTTGTTCTTTGGGTGTTGAGTTTGATCAGTTCTCTATAGATTTTGGATACTAGCCCTTTATCTGATATGTCATTTGCAAATATCTTCTCCTATTCTGTCGGTTGTCTTTTGGTTTTGTTGACTGTTTCTTTTGCTGTGCAAAAGCTTTTTATCTTGATGAAGTCCCAATAGTTCATTCTTTCCCTTGCTTCCCTTGCCTTTGGTGATGTTTCTACGAAGAAATTGCTGCGGCTGAGGTGGAAGAGGTTGCTGCTTGTTTCTCCTTTAGGATTTTGATGGACTCCTGTCTCACATTTAGGTCTTTCAACCATTTTGAGTCTATTTTTGTGTGTGGTGTTAGGAAATGGCCCAGTTTCATTGTTCTGCATGTGGCTGTCCAATTTTCCCAACACCATTTGTTGAAGAGACTGTCTTTTTTCCACTGGACATTGTTTCCTGCTTTGTCGAAGATTAGTTGACCCTAGAGTTGAGGGTCCATTTCTGGGCTCTCTATTCTGTTCCATTGATCTATGTGTCTGTTTTTGTCCCAGTACCATACTATCTTGATGATTACACCGAAGCACATTTTTGTCATATACAAAAACAGTCATATTATAGATTGGGGATCAAAATGATGAATTTGGGGGCACCTGGAGGGCTCAGTCAGTGAACGACCGACTTTTGATTTCAGCTCGGGTTGTGGGATTGTGCCCTTCATGGGCTCTGTGCTCAGCGGGGAGTCTGCCGGAGATTCTCTCTCCGTCTCCCTCTGCCTCTCCCCCCAAACGCATGTGTGCGCTCACTCTCTCTAACATAAATAAATAAATCTTTAAAAAAAGATGAATTTTGCAAAACTCTGAAAGTCCATGCTACCCTCAAACAAGACTTGTGAATCAGAATCCTTTATTTACTTGGGAATTATGAGGCTTTAACAGGAGGGGAGAGAGAGTTGCTTGGGTAAAAGGGCTGTCAAAGTTTAACTTTATCAAAAAGGGATATGTAACTCTGCTGGACAGAAACTTCTAAAGGGAATTAAAATTTTCTTCTTGTCTGAATAATTTACATTTTATAAGCTATCACAGAAGTCTTTGCCAAGTTTCACTATAGTGTTGCATGCCTAGAGACAATAGGTGCATTAGGTGCTGGAAAAATAACCAAAATCAAATCTTTTCCCTCAAAGGAGTGATGCTAAGTCTTAACCAATGGGCCCTGTAGTCATGTCAGGCAGTTTTCTCCCATCCAAATACTAACCAGCCCTGCCCCTGCTTAGCTAGATCAGACAAGATCTGCCGTGTTCAGGGTGGCATGGCCGTAGACAGGCAGTTTTCCCATTATCTGTACCTAATCATTTCCTGGGGTTTCCAAAGTAATGCTAAGTCCTGTCAGATGTGACATGTATGTCTGGGAAATGGGGTGAGACTCAATCTATATCATAACTCAGTGGTGCAGTTGGGTCCAACATATATTGAGCACTAAATATATTTAAAGTATTTTAATGGGAACTATAGGGGATCGCAAAATGAGCAAAATACTGTTCCTTCAAACAGATGTTCCAAGTACAAAATAGTATAGACTATAACATGCTTTAATGACAGTGCCCATATCAGAAAATAATCCTAAGCAAGAGCAACTATAAAAAAAATCATTCATAGAAAGAAGAGTCATCGTAATAAAAGGTGAACATCTTTGCAATCTCGTTGGGAACAGGGGAAGGAGATAACCTTTACTGCACAGTTATGCACATGCTCCCTCCTCTGGGAGGGGGCTTTCTTGCTCCAGTTTCGTGGACTCCTGGCAACAACTCTGAGATGTGGGGCATATTGCCTTTATACCCACTCAGCAGATGAGGAACCTGAGGCTCAGGAGTATAATGGAGATCATGAAAGAAGAAACTATGTTACAAGTTTCTGTGATTCTCCCTTTCCCCCCTTCTCCTCTTAACCTGAGGGGAAAAAAGGGCTCTTCCTTCCTCAGGCAGTCCAGGGTCTTCTGTGCCACAGAAGCTGGGGAATGGGGCGTGAGAAGGCCAAGTCACTCTACAAACTAAAGAGCTGAGTCAGAGACAAAAGAAGATAGGAGAAGAGACAATCCGTGTGGTCTGAAACGAAGGGTTCTGAGGAATTTGCTGTGGGAAAAGAAGCCTCATGATGGAAACACTAAAAGGGAAAGAGATGAAAAGATGGATGGCAAACATATTGTGATGGCCATTAGGAATGTCTTCTCCCTTCAAACTATTTAACAGAATGCCAGCAAAGACTTAATTGTGTTTCAATGATGCCAGAATTATGTTTTAATGCCAAAACGAGGTTTCTGGAAATGTGGCATTGCACTGAACTGGGGCCAAGAGATGGTGGGATTTACAAAGATTCCTGTCATTTACTGGACACATGGATGGTGTTTGAACCTCTGCAGAACCCTGTGGAGGCTGCCCATGCAGAGATACATGAATTGTGGATGGGAGGGGGAGTATCCATAAGTCTCTCCCTGCCATCTGGAACCTTCTTCTTGGCATGGCACTACAGCTGTTCCCCAGACCAGAGTGAATGGAAGGAACACTCACATGGCACATACTTTTCCACAAAAGATGGGGTTAAAACTGAGACAAGGCAATTTCAGGAGACAGATAAAAATATTTCAGTCATACAAAAAGATGGAGATGTCCTTATCATGACAGGATGTGAGAAGCGATGCCACTCTTCCACCATAATGGACCTCACATCTTTCAAGGATTCATTTAGCAATATTAGGTTGGAAATCCATTTAGCTTTGAGTCAGTGGGACCACACAGATACAATTACAAGTATCAGTTTTCATTATTGTATTTGCAGATTTAAGTGGCATATTTACATCCTGTCTACATGGGAACTTGATAAACAGCCTGAGCAAATTGGATTGGAATGCCGAGGAGCACAAGATCTTTCTGTGGATTTCTGCAGTGAGCACTGGCATCAGGGTCCAGTAGCTCTCATTGGCCCTGTGTTCTTGCTGCCTTCCTTCAGCTGTTCAGCAAGAGTGCTGACAGCCCAGTTGAATTCCCTAAACTCTGATTTTCTATCAGACCAAAAGATGACAAACGAGGTTCCCACTCCTGTTGATGAGCACATCACGAAAATGACATAATGGTGTAATTTTTTGCCCGAAGACAAGGGAAAAAAATGTATTGGAAATCACTGTGTCTCATGTTTTTGTTCCCTTCCCAGCTTCATCTGACCACAGTGGTCACTCAGAACTCTAAAGAGGAGCAGAAATAGATGCTGTTGTTGAGTGGCCGCCTTGGTGCATGTCAATGACAAGGTCAGACTTGTCAATGCCCAGGACATGCTTCTCTTATTGAGAGGGGTTATCCCAGGAACATTTTACAGGCTGTTAACTGACATCTCTGAAATTGGATGTGACACCCCAAATGACACCTCTTGGGGAGAAAGCTTGACAGACAGCCGTCTAGAGAAATAACAACTTCTATTTATGCACCACCTAAAACAATACTCGGGCAGTGCACACGAGTGATCTTCAGTCTTTGCAATATTGCTCTTGACCCACTCTTCTGACAGTGAGCCCAGATTGACCTATTCTGTTACTCAGGCTGAAGTTATCAGCAAAGTGAGAATCAAGGTGAACAGTTTTGTGGAGGTTTTATTTTTTTAATCTTGTAGAAGATCAGCCAGTGTCACCCCCTGAGCCAGGACTCAGCCTGGGTCCACACTCGGGTCAGCGTGAAGGAATCGCTGAGCAGGAAGGCCCTGGCTTTCACTGCCAAGGTCAGGGCAGGATTCCCCGAAACTGATGCCACTGCCACCCCGTACCAATCCGATGGAAGGTCTGTGACGTGTCTGCAAGGTTCCCAACTTCATTCAAAAATGTGCTGTATGCTGATTAATGTAACATGATAAAATTTTTTAAAAATGTAAAAAAAAAAAGGGTGCTGCCAGGGTGTTTGGTAGATTTCTATCTTGAACAACATTCTAAAGTTAGTAGGTGAGGCCAGCAGAGCTCACAATCAAAATTACCATTCAAACACGGGCAGATTTGTTCCTCTCCTTTACCACAGGCCACCATTTCTTTGCTTTAGTAAAACATTCAGTGAGCTTGTATTTCTGGCTGCAGTTTTATACTCTGAGGGCCATGCAGAAACCAAGAATGTCGCATCTTACACTCAGATCATGCCCCCATGAGTAGACAGGGCTTTTCTCTATTGCACAATTGAAATGGTTTTCAATCTATTTCTCTATGCCTTGCACAAACATCTGAGTTCTCAACATTAAATACATGAAGTGAGGTGACCTCATGGATACCTAGTGGAAACCCTTGAAAGGCTTAGAAGACTGATTTAGAGAGAAATCAAGTGTTTCAGATTTATTACAAGAGGAATTTCCTACAAATCAAAACTCTAATGAGATATCACCTCACACCAGTCAAAATCAAAATGGCTAAAATGAACAACATAGGAAACAACAGATGTTGGTAAGGGTGCAGAGAAAGGGGAACCCTCTTACACTGTTGGGAATGCAAACTGGTGCAGCCATTCTGGAAAACAGTATGGAGGTTCCTCAGAAAGTTAAAAATAGAGCTACCCTACAATTCAGCAATCACACTACTGGGTATTTACCCAAAGAATACAAAAATACTGATTCAAAGAGATACATGCACCCCGATATTTATAGCAGCATTGTCAACAATAGCTCAGTTATGGAAAGAACCCAAATGTCCATTGACTAATGAATGGATAAAGAAGATGTGGTGTGTATGTGTGTATATGTATGTATATGTATACACACACACACACACACACACACACGATGGACTATTACTCAGCCATAAAAAAGAATGAAATCTTGTCAATCACAACAACATGGATGGAACTAGAGAGTATTAAGCTAAGGGAAATAAGTCAGAGAAAGACAAATACCATATGATTTCACTCATATGCGGAATTTAAAAAACAAAACAGATGAACATAGGGGGTGGGGGAAAGAGAGCCAAACCAAGAAACAGACTCTTAACTACAGAGAACAACTGATGTTTACCAGAGGGGAGGTGGTGGCGGGAATGGGTGAAATAGGTGATGGGGATTAAGGAGCGCACTTGTTGTGATGAACACTGGGTGATGTATGGACGTGATGAATCACTAAATTCTACACCTGAGACTAATATTACACTGTATGTTAACAAACTGGAATTTAAATAAAAACTTGAAAGAAAAAAGTAATTTCCTTCATACTCACACACCCTGCTGCTTAGAGGCTTGCTGGAAAAATCTTTCCTGATAAACCAGTCTACCATGGGATATTCTTTTTGCTTATGACTCACAAACCTGGATTCTGCAGCCCAACCTATTTGGCCACTTTTATAAGAACATAAGACTTATGATTTCCCCATGAAAAGACAGAATGTATCAATGGCCCTATTTTTTCACACCTCCTTGCATCCGTACCCCTTGGAAGTGCCCTCCCACACTGCCTGCAGGCTAGGCCATGTCACTTGTTTTGGCCAATAAAACAATAGCAAACTTGACATAAGCAGAGACTTGAAAAAACTCTTTTGTGCTTTTCTCTTCCCTCTCTTTGCCTCCTGCTATCACCATGAGAATATGACCAGGCTAGCCTGCTGGAGGAATGTGAGAGACACATTGGGGGTGGGGGGTGAGTTGCCGGGACAACAGCCAGCACACATGCAGCTGAGTTCAGATGGGTAAGTCCCCAGTTGACCGCCAGCTGAGACCTGAACACCAGCCCCGCCAACCTGCTCCCGGTCCAAATCACCATTCTGCACACACATGAGCAATGAAAGCTTACTGCTGTACCAAGTTTTATGGTTGTTATTCAGCATTTTTTTGTGGCCATGGATCCCTGACCTTCCCCACATCTCAGCGTTCTTTTTGGCATAAGTGATATCAAGAAATGTTTGTGGGGAAAAAAACTATATAGAAAGGGAAAAATGTATAGTGAAAAAAAAGAGCTTTAGGGACAATCTGCTTAATAGTAATTTTCAAATCTTTTTAAAGCACGAAGAAAAGGAAACCGTATCTGGACCCACAATATACGAAATGGATTAAAAGTGGTCATGGTATGTACATGGAAGGGTCAACAATGGAGCTTCACTCCTACTTCTCACCCATTAGCCTCCAAGGGGCACCTACTCAGGGCTGTAAGGCTCTGTGGGCATAGTTTGAAAACCATTTCTTACTTTACAGACAAGGAGACCAAGACCCTAAAGGGTTTAAGCAAGTTAGTCAAAGTCACATGGCAAATCAGTGGCAGAATTAGAACCAGAAACTGGGCTTCCTTAGGGGACATTGAAGTTATCAGAAGCTCAAAGTAACTCCATGGGAATATTTCCCGGCGATCTACCTGTAGTAAATTTCTAATATCAACTCCCAAAGACTATACACCTGGGACCTACCCTTCACACCTTTCTAGACTCCATTGATTGACCATATACACTTGTTCTGGACACTATTTGGTAACAGGCAATGAACAAGAGAAACCCCTTATTATTATGGGAAATGAAGTATATAAACCACACATAGCTGTACTAATTCCAATGTTATGGTTCTATTCTCCTTTAGAAATTTTCTTGCCCCTAATTAGCTTTTCTTCTCCCATGACCAGAGCTCTCTGATCAGCTTCCCTACATAATCCTTGCACCTCATTTTCCCCCTGGCTTTTATACTTTTTCCCTTGAACAAGTTCTCCTGCTGGTTTGTCCAGTTTCTCCAAAACATTCTTATTTCTCACCATGCTGCCTTTTTGTCTCCCTGCCTCTAGTATTATTAAGCTCAGCTTCGCTCATCTTCCTCTCAGTGCAAATATTAGCATGTCTATGTTTAAAATCCATGTTTAAAACATTAACATTTTTTCCATAGAAAAAGACATAATAATCCCTAATCTACATATATTTTACCCGTTTGATCATTCCTTTTTTTTTCCCCAGAGGTCTATTAAGTATCCAAATTGGTTATTAATTTACAAAACCAATTTTTTAATGTAGTCATCATGTGAGACATTACCACCCAGAATATCTTACAGCTCTAGAATTGGAAGGTCAATTTTGCTACATGGTCTGCATAAATTGGCTTCCCTCATTTTCCTGGTTATCAATTAAAGAGCCAAAGCAGTAGATCCTGTCACCTTAATGATAATTTTCACACATGCTAGAATTTTCTAGAGTCATCTCAGGATGTTCTTCTGTTTACTAAGTGTAAAAATCAAAAAGGAAATGGTTTGCAGTTGACTACAAATTCCATCGGGGCAAAAATGAGATATTCCACAGAAGAGACCCTCAGAGAAAAGAGTTTGAACCAACTAGAGAGGTTAAGATATTTTTCTCAGCATCCCCTCAAACTGTTTTAATACATCAATTTGAGAGACCTTTGGAGAAGGCAATACAGAATACATATCCTAGAGATTCTGAAGGACTTGAATTAACAAGTGGTTTGGAATTGGATAAAAATTAAGATTTTGTGGAAAACCGTTCACACTGACATATTTGAGCGTTGTTGTTTCTTTCTTGCCTTTAGGTAAAGAAAGATGTTGTTCATTGTGTTCTTAGGTATGTGTTTTTCATTTCTGTTTAAGCTTTCAGAAGATATACTCATCAAGAAATAGTCACTATGACCATTTGTTCTATTTTCCACAATTTCCACACAGATCATTTTGACACTCAATAAATGCCTGTTATTAACAATTACATGAATATATCCAACTAAAATCATCAGGATAATCTTTTGAAGAGTACGAAATTGATTTTATACCTTTTGTGACATCCTAATTTTAAGTCACCTTCCCACCCCAAAGTGTGTGTGTTTGGGAGTGGGTGTGAGATGAGGGAAGGCATTTGGGTCTGAAGGCAGATTTGCTATAAAAATCCACCTCTTCATCTGCATACAAAAAGACTGAGAAGCTGCCATCACAATCTGAAGACAGGTATTGCTATTTTGCATTATTATTATTCATCATCACAATGCATCATCATTTTGCTTATTCCTGCTTTTATGGCCTAGAGAGAGACATGAATAGGGTAGGAACACCTCCACTTCTCCCTGAATATAGAAGAATGAATGATATTTAAGCATCCACCATCAACCCCACATGTCACTTTCCTGAACCTCTAAATGCTGGATGTTCTCAGTAATGTGCCAGCTAACTAGTTTACTTTTTTAAAGGAAAAGGATTAAGGTAATTGTGTACTAAATCTTCCAATGGTTGCCCAAAATTTGGTTAAGAAATATTAAATATTTAATATTAATAAATAATTAATATTAATAATAAATATTAACACTAATATTAATATTTAAAAGAATAAAAGATATTGTGCCAATATTAAGGTTGACTATATGATTGGCTTTGATAATGTCAGTGATGTAAATTAGGATATCATATAATTTGTCCTAATTCCAATATGTAATAAGTCATGCAAAAGGGGTTTGTAGGGTTTACTGGGTCTGAAGATGGATCAACTATTACCTTGTTCTCTTTACGAATGGGGAGGCACATCCACCAAAATCCATATGCCTGTTTCATTTTGCCCTCTGCCGTGTTGGGGCATTTGCTTTCTTAGACACTGCAGTATCAGGGGGATCCTCAGAGAACATAGTTATAAAGTCTTTCATAGGCTGTTCTACTCCCAGCTGCTCTGAGAAATAGGCTTGCAGAAATCTAAACTTGACCCACCTTTCTCCTTCCTAAGATGAAGGGAACCACCTGAGTATAAAAGATAACACTTTGACTCTCTCTCTACTCCCTCCCAAATCAGGCTGATCACCCAGGAGGAGACAATAATTTCAGATGCATCTTCATCTCCTAAAATATATGCACATATGCCTGATGATGCTTGGCTCTCCCTGTATCAGGGACAAAGATTTTAATACCAACTATCTTTGAGTTGCTGGTTGAAATATATACATTGACTAAAACTTATTCTAAATAGTTTTGAATAAATGAATTCCCAATAAAGTAGAATCAGGTAATGAATCAGTCAGTGTAAATTCTTTATGGTCATTAGTGTGGAGAGGGTATTTAGTACCTGAAGTTGGGGATGGGGCATGCACAAGCAGGAGGGGATTGCCACTGGCATTGGGGGTTTAGGGGGGGAACAGCACCCAATGGGGAGGGGAGGTGGGCAAAATGACCCCTTCCCCAAACTTGCCACTTGGAGTGGAATCAATCTCTTTACTTTGAATGGAACAGGGACAAACAGAAGCTTGTTGAGAAGGCATTTTTGTCCAGCTAGCACATGCAGGTTGCTCTGTTTTGTATGATTTGTAAGGAGTTAATCTCATTTTTAATATGGGCACTTTATTATAGAAGAGCTTTGCTCCCAGGGGGTTTGTTCATTGAGGTGTCACTGTATTCCACGTGGTTGTGAATCTTCATCCTTGGAGGATAGCTATGACCTTCTGGAGATAGCCAAAAGCCATTTAGAACCAAGCAGGGTGGGCCAAGCGGAAGAGCCAGCTGGGGAATACAATCTGAGGACAAAACAAAGAAAATATAAAACACGAAGACTGATTCTTCCATGTGGCCCAGAAGCAGGTGCTGAAAGCGGCTGGAGAGGATCTGACATGTTTGGAGCAATATCGTTAAATTCATCACCTTCCGAGGTGACTCTTGAAAAAGAAGACTGCATTCCCATGTCAGCATTCACATGCATTTATGTGAAGACCAAACTCACAGTCTCATGACATTTAATATGAAATTAATACTATTGATAGATGTTTGGGACACTTTTTTTTTAGATAACACAGGAATCTTTTAATTGCACTCAAAAATACATGTTCAGTATGATCTATTGTATACCAACTACTATGCTAGGCAGATCCCAAACTTCTAGACAGAGAGTATGGAAACAGTTAATTTACACATGGAAATTAATTCTGGTGATTTATGTCCACAATAACAAGATAAGAAAGGATTCTCTGCCTCATTCTGTGGAAATTCTAGAATTCAGTTTCCTCTTAGATAACTTTGGAAGTTTCTAAAAAATGTCTTATTTACTTCCCTGATGTGGACATGTTTTTTTGGTGAGTAGTATTCTCCCAAATGTTATGATAGCTAAATTTAGAAAATGAAAATACGAATCCATTTGAACTTGAGTTTCAGGTAAATGACAAGTAATTTTTCAGTATAAGTATGTCCCATGTGGTAGGTGGGACATACTTACGCTGAAAAATTATTTGTCTCTTAACTAAAATTCTAATTTAACTAGATGTCTTATGTTGTATCTGGCAATGCTACAAACAGAAGTAAAAAGGGTGGAGAGTCAGCAAGGGGGGTACCCGAGCTTCCTTAAGCAGGGAATTGCAGGGTCTTCACATTCTTCCAACAACATAGACAGGTGTGTCTGGGGGGCCCCGGGGCAAGAAGAAAGGAGACTGTGCAGATGTGCGTCTGGGAGTTAAGAGGATAAAAGGTTGAAAGTGAGAGGCTTAGGTAAAGAGAAGCTCCAGAGACCCCATGTGTGGGTGTTGTGTGTGCAAAAGAACTGAAAAGGAGAAGAAAGGGGAATTTCCCATATATTTCTGGAGATTATGAATTGGATCCCTTTAGTGTTCTTTGAGAGAACAAGATTAAAGTTTCTTTTAAATTACTTTCGGTTAACTGGGTTGTGTTTCTTCCAGTGATGCTGCACTAAGATTAAGTCATACACCCTTAGGGATTTATTTGGGTTGCAAAGATTGTAATGTCTCCTGTTCTTCCTTCTTTCCAGTTCACTGTGGAGCTGCCCCCCATGGGGCCACTACCAGGAAGCTGCCGGGCAGCTGCTGAGACCAGGTAGAGGACCCCACCATGAGTCCCCATCTCTGTTCTACTACAGCCCCGGTGTCAGCCGGGAAGTTTGAACTTTCAATATCTAACGGATTATTAATGAACTACTCTCCCCACATGTATGTGTGATATGTATGTATGTGCTTGTGTGGTTACTGGTGGCCTGAATTTCGCAAGGATGAGAATCAGCCAATATTCCACGAGCCTGAAGCCATTAAAGTAAGGAAAGAGACACATGGGGAGGAAGGCATGTCCATGAGTTCAGGACCCTTTAAATTACAAACATCAGGGCCTGCCCCCCGCCCCCATGTTCAGTAAGCGTCCTGGTGAATGTTAACCAATGGCTTTCCTTGGAGTTGAGTCACCTGGTAATGATGGTCCTGCTTTTCTTGAAGCTATCTTTTGACTTACATTCCAAAATATGTTTTGGCTTCTGTTTCTCTGTGTGTTTCACTGTGATACCTCATATATTATCCAGGTGCTTGTTTCTATGGCTTTCAGTCCGAGTTTCTTTTCGGAGTTTTGTATCTTTTCTGTTTCTTCTCCTTACAGCAGTTTGCTCCAGGCTGCATCTTTCTCAGACTGCAAGGAAAGCTCATTTTTAAATGGTAATAATGAACTAAAGACAAGCTCTGACATACTTCTGAGAAGACACATGAAATGTTATGTTCCAGTAGTTTTGCTGTCTTTTATTTTTCTTTTCCCAATGACTTTTTCTCTTTATCCTTCTAAGAAATGTGTGTTTGACATTTGCTGAAATTCCAGATACTAAACGAGAAATGCCAGATGATCTCCTTGCCATTCAATAAACCTCTCATTCTTGCCTTAAAAGTTAACAAGAAACAATTATTGTGACAGAGTCATTTGCAACCATGATAGAACTTTGTGAATTGGCAAAGGATTTGCATCGACATGGGTAGACGCTTAGGAAGGAGGCTATTTTAGTCTCTCAAGTCACACCTTCTTTGTAAACTCAGTTTCCAGTGGGAGAAGGTGATTCTTCCACTAGTTTATCTAGTTTCTTAGAGCGTTGTGAAACTGCATTTCTTTTTTCCTTCATCAGAGCCAGCATTTTGTGGAGAAGAAATAGGTAGCCACCATTCTATGGGATTTGAGGGGTGCCCAGAAGGCCTGTTTCCTCTGCAGTATCTCTATCACAGGCCTATCTTCCTGTAAAGAACAGAAATTCTCACCAATAAAAATTATCTAACATCTTATTTATTTTTGCGTCCCAACAGGAGACCTAGAACACTGTGGTTTGCCCAAAGTAGGCAATCGTGGAATATATGTTTGTGGAATGGAATGGAGTTCCTTTGCCTGAAGGCAAAGGACAGTTGAATTAGTAAATAAATAAACAAATACAGCTAAATGGTGAGGATTAGGGCTTGGGAGTTTTTCCCAGGATCTTTCATCCACCATGGACTGTATAATCTAATATCAGTGAATGAAGGCCAAAAAAAAAAAAAAAACAAACAAAAAAACCCTCATCAAATTTATGGATATCAAATATATGGAAAATGACTACATTAGGATTCTAAATGTTTTTGACAGGCAAGAACAATAATGAACTGACAAAAATGATCAAATTTAACAGGGATAAATCAAAATTGGGCTCAAAATCTAACTGTACATTGGCAATATAAGAGAGACTTAGCTTAGCCGCCTTGAATGTTTTAGTCTGTAGGAAATTCAATATTTTCCAGGTCTACCCTTTAAAAAAATGATATCCAAGGATGAGCTGGGAATGAAAACCAACAGGAAAACAAAAAGCAATAGTCAGGATCTGGAAAGGTAACCAGGACACAGTTGAAAAAGCAAGTCAAGGAAAGCTACTAAGTATAAAATTTGTGAATGACAACTTGGTGCTTGGAACTCTCAACTGGGTTCTTTAGAAGGTAGAGCCAGAGGGAAGCATTAAAGTACAACTTAGGGCACTGGGATTAAAGGAAAAAGGGATAGAAAATAAAGAAAGATGCACATCAACACGAGATGAATTTGCAGCTGGTCCTGCCTCCCCAGTCATGAAGAAGCTCAGCAGGCATGTCTGTTTGGCAAATAGGACTTCTCCAGAAGGGATGCAAGGAGGGAGAAAGGATGGGGAATTTCTCTGGCTCCTTCCTTTCTCCTGTTTCCTATTGGGCAAGAGCCAAGTGAACTCCCCCTCACTTTCAGGTTGCATTATCCAGCTCCTCAGTGGCTGCTCATGACAACCAGATGCATCAGGGCAACTTTTCATCCCAGATTGGAAGCAAAGGAGCAATTTGGCATGTGTGGGGTGCTGACCAAGAAAGAGAAAGACGGTGATCAGGAAAAGCTGAAAGATACACAGAGTTTTGTCTAAAAGAGTACCCTTTAATCTGGTTTCAAGCACATGCAAGATGGACAGACAGGGCAACCGAAAGAACCACACTGGGCTAGAGAAAGAAAAACCAACAATGTGGTCTCCAAAAGAAGCTAATGCCATCATAAAGCCACACACATGGCTGTATTGGTTCTTCTGTCCCCAAGAATGTGAAAGACCCAGTATTATTTAGTCACTGATTACGCAGCACTTACAGCCTTGTTCTCTTCAAAGGCTTGTAAACACATCTGAAGGTCTCAAAAGATTTAGTTTCCAAAATACAAAATTGATAAATTGAAATGAATGATTAAACATCTACAAAGTGTAACATGATGTCAACTTCATCATTTGCTATACTCAGTGTTCATAAAAATTTCACTACATTTGAAAACAAAATTTATAGGTTAGATTCTCTCACTTTATAATTCCCAAATACATGTGATGTTTGCCAAGAAATGATTGCCAATCATAAATTAAATTTATAAAAAATTGTACTTTAAAAGCAAATGATTTTTAAAATCTCTTCCGACATTTTACAACAGAAAATACATTTCATGTGGGCTATCAATGTACTACTTCCCTGTGTTTTACGTGATATGGTGGAGTATCCAGAAAAAGGGCTAACATTAAGAGCTGTTTGCTATCATATGAGGCAGCAGATGGCCTGGTCTGCCATGGACGAGGTATAGAGTAAGTACCATCACCAATTCCAGGTGCTGCCCCTTCAAGGAACACCCTCCAACTGGAAGCTTTGGAGTCAACTTCTGTGCAACCATCCCACCTACCACCTATCGGTTCATCCACATGTGAATCAAGAAAAGTTACTTTTTCTCTGAGCCACAGCTCATCATGGCTAATGCAGGATTGACAATACCTACCTTGCAGGGTACTTGAGAGTATTAGGAGCTAGCCCAAGACCTACTACACACTGAATCCTCAATAACTATTCTTAGTAAGAGTGTTTTGGTTGTGTAGTCTGGAGGAGAAGATCCAGATTGTGGAGTCCTCTGTGTGTTATGAGAAGTTGAGAGAACAGAGTGATTTTAGATTGAAGAAGAAAAATGAGCACAGATGGACTTGAAGACCCCTTGGGTAAGGATACAGGTCTATTTAATATCGTATATGATATAATAGACTCTAAAAAATGCAGACTGAATGAATTGAGGAGTAAATTCAGAAACTGAAGATGTCTGGGTTTTAATACAGAATCGGCTACAAGGTGGGAGAGACCTTGAACTCATTACTTGGGGCTCTACAGGGCAGAACCAGGGCCAGTGGTTCACAGTTACATGGCAAGCAAATGGCTCCTTATCTTAAGAAACAACTTAATCACAACTAGAACTGGCCCAAAATGGAATGGGCTTCCCTGGGAGGGACTGAATTTCCCAGGACTAGAGATGGGGACCAGAATGGCAGGCTAGGACTGAGACCTAGATGAGATGACCCCCAAAATTCTCCCAACAATTTTTACCTTTCTCTTATGCTGACCTCAGACAAAAACCTTATTGTCAGGAGGTTCTTAGTTGTAATTCCCAGCCTTGTCATCCTAGCACCGAACAACCAGATGAGATCAGGCCTCTGGTATGAGGACAAAGAGAGAACTGTGAGAGCCTATCTGAGAACTCCCACCCAAACGGATGCGAGACACCAGGAAAAAGCATGGGAGAGGTGGCCTTGCCCTGTCCTTTGAGCAGCTGTTACTGCTTGTCTTGGCTGTTATGAATAGACGTCTCAAGGAAACCATAACCACTTAATAAAATACCTTAGGTAGGAGTAAAAAAGACACTGCCCAAGCTCTCTGCATCATGGTTAGAAATTCTTAGATGAGCTAGAATTGAATCTGTGTGCTGGCTGAATTGTGTAGTTAGGTGTAAAACATCTTTTTGAACAATACTGATTTGTTCGAGTTGTCAAAAGACAATGTAGTTAAAACGAGGTGCCTTTTCTGTTATGCTTAAAACCTACTTTATTTGGGGGAACGGTGTGAAGTGTCTTGGCTGCATTCCTATTGGAGATCTAAGGTTACCATTTAGTTGCTTGGCTTCGTGTCACATCTACAGCCCCTCAGTGCCTCTTTCTGACGGCCTGTGTTTGATATTAACAACTTATGAGTTATTCCTGAAAAGGACAAAGTCTGTCTGGATAACTGTGTCACCATTGCACAAGCTAGCATGACCTGAAATGAGACGGTAAGAAACCAAAAGACCCTGTGGACATGTGCACGTGGTATGTCTCCACCTGTTTGTTTTCACATTTCTTGTCCCAACTGTGGCCCCTCCTCCCTGGCCTTTGTCCTCATCAACATGTCTCAGGTCTGGACTTGTGAAACGGAGCTGTTGGCCTTGCAGCTGAGGCCAGCAAAGGACTACAGAAGACCTCTCATTTAAGTCTGTTTATGTTTTGCCAGAGAAAACTGCAGCTGAATCATGACCACATGTTTCTTTTTATCCTTGGCCCAATCACGGAAAGAAGCTGGCTTTCCGACTGAGTGATGACCTAGCACCTGGATGCAACTCAAAATGCCTCTATTTTTCTCTTTGTGTCAGCAAAGCGGTAGCTCCGTGCTTGAAAGAAGCTGTGGTGTCTAGTTTACTGGAAAGATGTTCTCTCATGGCCTGATACTGGGATAAAAAAAAAAAAAAGGTAACTGTCCCTCTCTGGGTCTTAGGTCCTAATCCGCAAAACTAGAATAAAAATCCCTTTTGCAACCATTACTCAAAGATGTGAAAAGAATGTGAAAATGTGTTCCAAGGAACCCCGAGCTTTCAACCCTGATAAAACATTTTATAAAACATCTGCCCTGGTTGTAGTAAGGGGAGTCCACTGAGAAATGCCCGGAGTTGTTTTCCCAACAGGGAAGGGGGATTTCTGCTGTGTCACCCTCACAGCCTCACCTGGTTTTCCCAGGGACCCGGCCGGCTGAGTTTTGGGGTCCAGTCCAAGTCTAGGAATGAGTCTTTTTTTCCCCCATTGTGTGAAGCTAATTGGCCCTTATGGAAATTGGACCCATGCCCTCAGACTAATTAACACCATTGCCTATGTGCTCCAGCTGAACTAACTTCCTCAAACCTAGGCTCATTTTATTTAGTAGAAAATGACTTGCATTTTTAAAAAATATCTTGCCCATAGCCTCTGGCCACTAAATATGCCTCAAATTCCATGCACACTCGAAGCAATGCAGATTTAACATCACACTCTGGCTCCAGAAGTGTTAGGAGCTATTTAATACTTGTTAATTTGTCATCGTGGCATGGGTGGGGTGGGGGTACAGGACTAGGGGTGTAGCCCGGACTCAGCTACTAACTAACTAAACGACCTTCCTCAAGTAAGTGATTATCCTCCTGGGACCTGTTTCCTCTTCTTTAAAATGAGAGAGTTAGGCGAAACTATCTCTAATGCCCATGCTAGGTTTAAAATTCTATGATCTTTACCATTACATGCTCTGGGAACACGCGGCTTCATTAATAAATACCAGGATTCACTGCCTGTAGGAGAGAAAGGCTCAGTTAATAAGTGTCTTCCCCTCGTGCTCCACACACATAATTCTTAATGAAAGTTAATGGGAATTAGAAACATCACTAGCAAAACAGTCGATGCCCAAACCTTTAACCCATGACCTCCCGATCTGGCGTTCTGTTGCGTGGATCTGGTCGTGTCTCCTGACTAGGGAGACCTTAACCCTGAGCAGAACAGGCTGAGAGGTGATGGACGTCAGGACACTCTGACCTTTATGGGGAAGGTGTGTTCTCATCAAAGGCCAAGTCCTCCTGGCACAGCAGAAGCCAAAACAGACAGAGAAGGAAGGGAGGTGCACACCTCGCACCCCATCCTTCACAGTGTCAGTAGCCTCGTCTAGAAGGAGATGCATGGGAGAGAATCCTCTTAAAGAATTTACAGGGAGGTTTCTTCTCGTGCCGTTTTCATGAAGCCTTTCACCATACACCATTGTTCATATGCACACCCTGTGATTTGCCATTTCAGTTATTAGATCAGGAGGACCTGCTGATGAATTATACATTAAATTGGTGTTATTTAACCGATACCACGTAATTTCAGTTAAATTTCCTGGCTCATTTGTACACAGGAGATTGGCAACCCCATAGTCTAGGACTGCACCTCCCCTGAAACCCTCAGCATTTCTCTAGCGGTCCCAGCAAAATCTGCTGTGGTTTTCTTTCCTGCAGGAACCAGAGCTAGCGAACGAGAGAAGCCCACGTGAAGGAGCCTTTCCTGCCTTGCGCCGGCTGGACACTATCTGGGATTTCTCACTGTTCCCTGCATTCTTACCCTTGACCCTTTGGTGCTATCCAGTTCCCCCTGTGTCAGGTCCCTCTGAAAGTTGCGATTTCCTCTCCTGACAGGCGGCAGGAAGGGGAGAAAGCTGCAAGCCAACCTTTGCTCTGAGAGCACTGGAGGGTTAGTAACAAAGGGGACACATGACAGGGTGTGCTCAGGAAATAGTGATAAAGTGAGAGAGAGAATGAGGCGAGAGAGAGAGATGCCTCCCCACGCCGCCACCCTCCCCCCCTCCGGCCTACACCTCCTCTCTCTCTCTCTCTCTTTCATAGGTTGAGGTATGTGGCTATGAAGTGGGGATAATATTAAAACCTATCTGAGAGAGAGTAAATGAATCAATCAATGTAAAGAGCTTGGAATACAGGCTGACATAAAATAAGTGCTTTAAAAGAGGGAATTACTGTTAGTATTTTATTACTAAATATCATGTGATTTGGGGAAAAGTAACCAATCACAACAGCAGCCCATTTCCCACCTTGATTTTAGTCACATTATGGGCAAGAAGACCCCCAACTCAGAGGAGGAGTAACACACATGTTCCCATAGTCCTTTGCTCTTTGACTTTGTTCTGTGCTTGCTGACTCCAATTCTTTTCTGCAGATCTTGGCCTTTGGTGGACATTAGACTGTTCAAACTCTGCTGTTTGCATTTGTTTTTATTTTAAAAATATATTGGGAGCACAGGTATAGATGTAAGAAACCCGGGTCTGTTCTCAACCCAGATACTTACCAGCTAGCTAACCTTGGACAAGTTCCCTTAGTATTTATGAATGATGATTTACTCATGTGTAGAACAGGGCAACAGTGTCTATCCTGACTGCTCCATGGCATTAACATGAAAATCCAATGAGGCCCTGTAGTGTGAAAAAACCCTGGAAAGAGTAAATTGTTACAGAAACATAAACAGAGTCTAAATCTTTGAGTTAGTTGTTATACCATTTCCAACCCTTGTGACATAGCTTTTATTAATAATGATTTGTCACTAGACCTAGGAAAAGCATCTCATCATATCTGCATCATCATCTTTAGCTCTCAAAAATCCCAAGCCAGAGATGGAAAGAAAGCTTAGCTGTTCAGGACTCTTCAACACCACCATTTGCTAACTCTGAGGCCTATCTTTTCTTCCCCCACTAAATTCTGGCCCAATAATCAGGCTGCAAGCTCCTTCTGTTTCAATGGAGGTTTTTACCCCTTGTCTTTAATGTAAAGTGACAGCCAAATCTTCAGAAGGTTTGGTGTTAAGATTATGTCTTTTACATTCCTGCAGTCTCTGTTGTTTGGTTCAGCTTGTCAGGCTGTCAGATAAAGGCCCATGGAGCATTCTACAAGGAATTATTAATGAAGATTCGACTGGTTTTTCTTCTGGAAACGGATCACTTCACTTTTCATCTCACTGGCTTTTTACATTAACAAACTAAAAATAGCTCTGAGTATTCCGGGGAAGGAATTATCAATATTTGGCAGTGTATTCCTTGCTTTCCGGTTGTTAATCTGGCTCTTTCCCTACTTAGGACACAGATAGATGAATAAATCTTAGCAGTATGATCCCCAAATTGGGATCCATGTATTTTTACTCAGACACGAAGACCTGAATCTGGTCTTGGGACCCCCTTGCTGTTAGTACATGCCGACTTTGCTTGCCCTAGAAAACCACCATTTAAACACAAAGTTTCAGGACAATGGCTTTAGGAAAGTGGCCCACATTGAACTCCTACTAAACCAGCCCAGTTACTGTCCTTCCACAAATGTCCATTCAGAACAAGGTTGACACTAGCTATTGGCTGGTAGTCCACATGGGCTTGTGTGTGTGCGTTTAAGTTCACCGTGGTATGTGGCAGTTCTCTGCTCTGTGGAATCCACTGTATCCACCTTCATCAGGGCTCCTCTTTCACAGAGAGAGCCACGTGTGTCAGAATATTATACGGATGAAGTTTGATGTCTTTATTCATATCCTATTTATGGGATGAACGTACAGTGAAAAGGTGGCTTGAGACCATCAGACCCATGTCTAGCTGTGATCTAAGAGGAATTTAATGTAGGTCTCCTGAGGTGGAGGGAGAAATGAAGGAAAGAAATGAAGTGCCTGGTTTCAATTTAATACTTTGGGTCTTCTTTTTTTTTTTTTAAGAAAAAAAAAAAATCAAAAGCCTGGGACCTTCTTTGGCCCCCTGAAGTTTTAGGGTTTCAGATGCTCAGAGATCCAATCTACACAATTTCTTGGCATCTGTTTTTTCCCAGACAGTATATTACCACTATAAAGTAGCCTGAACAGTGGGGTCCTCCCTACCGGGGGCCCACTTCAAAGGCAATGTTTGAAGGCCCCTGGATGCTGGCTGTGGGTGAAAGCACGGATTGTTGGTGTTTGGTTTATTAATTACTTAAAACAGAGAAATAAAAGCTAATTTCCTTCTAAATTTCTCATCCTGTGTTCCTTCTTTGAGTTAACATCCTCCAATCTGTCTTCTGTCACATGAGTAACTTTGGTTCCAAATATTGGTGTGATGTAATTATTTAATGCCTTTTAATCTGGGGATAGGGGCACATCTTGCAAAAAGTACGTTGCTGTTTTGTTCTAGATTTAGAAAACAAGAATTTAGAAACTAAGAGAAACCCATCCAATCTCCCAAAGTTACACCATGGGACGTGAATAGAGATTGGGAGAGAACCCAGATTTCTGACTCAGCTTCATCAAGGAAGGAAAATTTTTCCCAGGACATCGGCAACTCTGGAATGCCCCTGAAATCTGAAGAAAATGTCCCCCTGCTTCCTCACAAACCAAACGTTCCAAGTCCTACTTGCAGTCAGTTGTTTCACCCAACCCCAGCCCTGCTTCGTGCTAAATATTTTCTCAAAACTAAAACAAGTCAACAGAGTTCTCTGTGGTGTGAAGCAAAACAAAAACACCCCAAAGTTCATGTGTTGTCACCAGACAAAAATTTGCTAAGAACAAGCAGAAATGAGGAGCTAATGGATCCCATATGTGGCCAGTAACCTAGGTTTATGAGATTTTTTCCAAGAGATTTCTGAAGAGATTCCTGTAGCACACAACGAGATCAAACACCCATTTTCCCGTCCCCCAGGACAGCGAATGATCGATCCATAGCTCCCCCCACCCTCACACACACACCCGCATTCTACTCAGCAAGCACAGAAAGAAAAATTGGCCGCAATTCCTGCTTTGCAAGGAGCTGACTGCCACGTGTGGTATCCCGGAGCAGGAGAGCAAAGCATTTGAAGATGGAACCTGTCTCCCCACAACACAAGCGGCCTGGCCCTCGGAGCCTGCTGCTTAGTATTAAATTTGTAGAGAGGAGGACTGATCAAGCAAAGGTGATAGCGGAGCAATTTTCTTCATCCGGGAAGATCGCACGTATGCAAAAATAACTGTTTTCCTCAAACGTCGGTCGGCTCCTTGAAGTTTCAAACTTGGTTCGGGCGGTCGGGGAAGGCATTTCCTCTGCACATATTTCAGTATCGCACCGGGCCCTTCAGCCACTCGGGGTTTCCGGCAGGGGGGCTGGGGAGACGTTCAGCGCAACCACACCAGGCGCAGGGTGGGGAAGAGATCGGTCGCTGTGCTCGTCGTGGTGGTGGTTGTTGAAGTGGGGGCAGGGCAGCCGTGGGGCTTCAGATGGTTTCTCTCCCCCCTTGTGTGGCCTGAGCTCTGAAATCTCCGCTTTCGGTAGTGGAATGGCTTCTGGGAGGAAATTCCAACCCCTAGAACGTCCCCAGAATTGCAAAGACGACTGCAACAGTCTTGGCCTTTTGTCTGCGGAGTGGTTGCCGGGCTCCCCCAGCCACTTCCCTCCTCCCTCTGACCTGGACACAGAATCCCCCAGACAAGTGGGAGAGGCGAGCGAACCTGGCTGCCGTGTCTGGCCGTGAAAAACAGAGGCTTTGGGGTAAAACGCCCCGTTAACCAGTGACTCAAGAGCACACAGACCGAGAGCACCCCGCAAGGCACCCGGGTCTTGGAGCTGCTCTGTGTGACATGTGTCTACCCCAGACAGGCTCACAATTCCAGAGCCGCCCGAGGCCAGTTGGAGGGGAAGTTGAAAGGCTCACCTCGTGAGGAGTCAGCGTGATCTGTAGAGATAATGGAGCATTCAGTCTGACATCCGAAACCCGTGTATCTAGGAAGAGCAGGATTCTTGCTGGGAGGGGAGACAGTAATTGTTTTTAGCATGACAGATAAGACATTCTGCAGATTCCCCACACCTGGGAAACAACTCCTAACCAGTGCTCAATATTTAAATGAAGGCGTGCAAAGTCTTCAGCTTCTCTCCACCTCCTCTTTCAAGAGACGTTTAGATAAGAATGGCCTTCCTTCGTAATTTTACACAGAGGTAGGTAAACGGGTCATCAGTTTTAGACGATGGTTTGCTTTTTAATCTGACCCAAACAGTCACCGAAAGTCTTCTAAGAGATTATAGGAAACATTAATTGTGTGGCTGGACTGGGGCTTCATGACTGCGGGGAGACTGATAAATCTAGGACTTGAGCTGTAGAGTCTAGAAAGGGAGAGAAAACAGAAGCCAGTTGAGAAAGATGCCTGATGTCTCCTTTGGGGTAAAAGCATATGAATAGTTTGTTCCCTCAAGGCCGTTTACAGTTTTAGTCCCTCCTTGGGTGTTCCCATTTAAAGCTGTGGTCAAGTGAACAGCTAGAGAAGTTACTATTACTTAAAAAGAAAACCAGCTTTCCTATAAAGATGCCATGCCCCAAATTGTGTGTGTGTACGCGTGCACGCGTGCGCGTGAGAGAGAGAGACACACACACGTCTCTCCCACAGTCTCCTCTCCCAGGGAGGACAAGATATTTGACCTGCGTAAACATTCATTTGGGGAAATGCGACACTATTTTCTCCTCCTCCTGACCCAGTGCCTCTTCTTCAAAACATCAAACAAAACAATACACAGACTAATGTTGCCTCTGAGAGGGATTTTCCCTCTCATTTCCCTCCCACTTCTGCCAGGTCAGTCTGTCTTTCTTTCCCTCCCACCCTCCAACTCCTCCTCACCCTCCCCAGCAAACTCTGGAAAAACAGTAGTAACTAACATTTGTGCCTTTGGCAATAAAACCACAGGCCTCGCAAACCCCAAATGGCAAAAAGACATTTCCATTCCAATCCCAGTTTTAAATTAAACTGTAATGAAAAATCAGCAGTGGCAGCTGGGACCAGAGACAGTGATTGTCTCTAGGAACAAAAAGGAGGGGAACAGAGGGGGAGAGGAAAAAGAAAAGAGACTGCAAGGAAGCCTCGCTCTGGTAATAAAGCAGCTGGTAAACCTTCAAGTAAAAAGAAATTAGAAAAACAAATCTCGTATAGAGACAAGCAAAGATGGCTGTTTCCCTCTACAATCACAGTGAGGCGGTCACAAATCACCCACCACTTTATGAATGGACTCAGAGGGGGCAGGGAGGGAGGATGATGTGTGGGCCTCTACTGACACCTGGAGGAAGAGCAGGGAAATTCTCGGGGGGGGGGGGTTGGCCCCACCTCCATGCCCTGGGAAGGAGAGGCGATTTGGGCTTTTCCCTGTGATCGTAGGCAATGGTGAGGATCCTAAAAGCTTTATGGAAAAACAGGAGGACCTCACTGCCTACATAGTCTCTGTAAATAAAAAATGTGCATCGCGGAAAGCATTTGACTTCAACACGAGTTTTGTTTGTACCAAGGAATGCGCAACCCTGCAGCTTTCAGCCTGATTTTTAAAAGTGTAGGCATAGGTATCTAATCAGAAATGAGGGGGGAAACCCAAGATTCGAGCATTTTAAGCTGTAGCTTTCTAAAGCTTGCAAGACTGCAGATCTTTCAGCGTATAATTTATGTATATATTTCTGAGTGGAGGTGATCAGGAATCCGAAAAGACCTGTACTAATCTGTAAGAACCAAAGATGCTGCCAAGCGGTTAAGGATCAAGACAGCAAGTGGACTTTTAAGTAACAGATGAGAACTAGAAACTGAGAAGCCAGCTTCCTGAACCTTATTTTGTTCCCAGAGTTCTTCAAGAAGCTGATGAAGTTCGTGGACACTCTACTCAGAAAAACCCTCTACTACACACACACACACACACACACCTAGGTGCACATGTAAGGGTGGATGCTCACAGAACCCCTTGGGCCAATCCCCAGAGCCCAGGTTGAAAGCTGCTTCTCTAAGGAAATGAAAGCAGAGAAAGACTGTAACCCATCCACAATGAAGACTCTCATGATCCCACATGAGAAGAAATCCAGATAAAATTTAAAATGTACAATTGCCTATTTAGATGTCAAATGACAGTTCTTTACAGAAAACTGCTGAAACCAAAACCACATAAGATTCATGCAGAATAAACTGCCTCTTTAAAGTATGACCTTTTGATGTGACTTAGTCTTGATAGACACTAGGGAGACTTATGACATTTGGGGGCTCCCTCTCTGAAAACAATCAGCAGCGCATATGGCAATGCCAAGTGGTTGCTAAACTAGAAACTTCTGTATGAAATTAAAATGATTTATTTTAACTAATCAGGTGGGTTTTGTCATGCATCTGGGATGGGAGCGTTGGGTGGGAGCTTGGGAAAGCTCTGGGGACCCTTTGGGTGGACATTTAATTAACTCTGTTTGGTGCCTTGAAAGAACCAATGCATCTCCCAATGGGTCCAGCTGACCTTTACCAACTGTCCCAATAAGAGCTATTGTTTTCATTAGTAGTACATTTTTAAACAATCTTAGATTTGGCTTTTACATTCTAATCTTCTTTGCTAAATTCTTTGTTACAGTGACAGTAGTTGAAAGCAGAAAAACAGGGGCCTGGGTGGCTCAGTCAGTTAAGTGTCTGCCTTCCTCTCAGGTCAGGATCCCAGGGTCTTGGGATCGAGCCCACCTCATTGGGTTCCTTGCTCAGCAGGGAGCCTGCTTCTCCCTCTCCCTCTACCTGCTACTCCATCTGCTTGTGCTGTCAAATAAATAAAAAAAAAATCTTAAAAAAAAAAAAAAGAAAGCAGAAAAACAAAATATAACAAAACGACTTCAGAAGATTGTGTGAATGGAAATGTTTTCAACCCCATCTTTGTGGTCTAGTTAGTTGATTCTAGATTCTACTCTTCCTTCCTACTTTTTTTTTCCTCACTTCCTTTTTACTGCCTTAATTTTGGTCTCTATGTTATCACTAGAGGGTGATCAGGAGCAGAGAGAACCACAACTTCCTTAGAAAAGATGGGAGGCTGAAGAAGGTGGAGCCCAAGAGTTATAGTTAAAAGTCTCTCAATTATTTTTGTGTTTCGTTGTACATACACATTTGTTGTGGATATTTGAGTCAGCTTCTCTGACTTTGTTTAGCTATGCAAAAGTTATCACTTTACAGAAACAATTATAAAGCTTCAGAAAATCAAGTAAGACAATTTTATTTCTTGCGTTGGGCGATGTTATGGGTTTTCTCCCCACCAAACTTAGCCATGAGCCAGGATATGTATCCAAGCTTGTGTCCATCTATGCTATTGTAGGACATTTGGGTATGTTTGCATGATATGGTGCCCTCCTAATAAATGAGTGCTTTGCAGAATTGAGCACTTTTATTTATACCTTTTTATTTATCGCTTTCTGAGGTGTAACTAAAACTACCTGATACATGTTTTAAGACCTTTGGTCCTCCTTGGTTTCTGGTTTTTGTTCATTTATTTTAGATTTGAGCGAAGAAACAAACAAATCACATGAATTAAATGTTTCTCCTCTCCTCTACATTTCCCAAGCATTAAATAAACCATAATCATCCAAACTTCCTGTCAGTTAGAAATTGTTTACTCACATAGTATGAAGAATACCATCAGGCCTTCTGGTAGTGGTGGAGAAGGTGGTTAAAAATCCACCGAAGATCAATTCTCTGTTGCTGAAGCCACATGATGGTGGATGGAATGTGGATTTTGGCATAAGGCAGAACTGTGTTCCAATTTCTGATGTGCTGCATACAGCCCTTAAATTTTCACCATGTTCTCTAATTTCCCTGAGCTTCTGTTTGCTTATCAATTAGGAAGACTATGATCTTATCAAAATATGCTCAGAATTTGACCAATGTCTACTTCCCTCCTTAGAATAGGAGGTCCCCAGGACAGGGCCGTGTCTGATGAACTCATTGTTGGGCCAGGTCAGGCAAGAGCCCTTTGCTGTATTTTGGACATCCCACTAAACACTCTACATATATTTAGGTTTTCACAGAAATCCTGAGTGATCATCTCTGTTTTACAGAAGAGCAACTGAAGTTTCCCTGAGTTTCCCTAGTTGGCAAGTGCCAGGGCCAGGATCCAACCCCATATGTCTGGCACATAACACACGTAACACTCCACCACTGTCGCCTTTGGGGCAGGGTCGGAGGCATCATTAAAGTAAAGGTTGGAGAGCAACCACAGAGGCCCTGAGCCACCAACCAGGACAGCTCACAGGTGTGAGGGAAGGTGGCCCCGGGAGCAGCCCTGCTTGTTTCACCACCCAAAGCCCAGAAAAAGCTGAGTGAAGACAAAAACATGAAGTAAGGAGAGTTTCCTTCAGGGACCCTCATTACTGAGGCACTGAGGCATTGCAGGGGGTCTTCCTGCCCCCAGGTACTCAGGGTCACTTCTCAGAACCCACTGAATCACTGCTTTATGCTTCTGAGGGAGGGTGACCCTACACTACTTTCAAAGGAAGAAGAATTTCCACAAATGAATATCAACTTAGAAACAAAACTCTCTGGAGCTATTAACCTCCAAAGGTTGTCACTTAGCTGAACTTTCATTTTTTTTTTTTAATCCAAAAATTTCAACTAAAGAGGCACTCTTCTTAATTAAAGCCATTGTCAGAGACCAGAAATGGCTTTTTATAATGGTTTCTAAACCTGAATCACCATGGTGTATGTCTGTGTATTATTTCTGAAATCATAGCAAAGAGATCAAATTCTTCTCTTATTGTGAAAGGTTTTAAATAACAAGAGTATTATGTTTACCAGTGCCCTGTGCACAGAGCCTTTAGAGACTACAAATGGTAATGTAAAAACCACATAAAATCCATGGTCTATGGGAAATAGCACATGCTGTATCTTAAAAATATAAACCCGTGTATGTACGTGTATGCGTATGCTCAGTCTGACATCACTTCCAAATGATCCTCCCCAATGAGGGAGTTATTAGCAGGGTCTCTCAAAGTGTGTTCTGGGTCTCATCTGCACTAGAATGACACCCGAGTGTTTGCAGGGGCACCTGGGTGGCTCAACTGATACTTGATACTAATCAAGTATCTGACTCTTGATTTCGGCTCAGGTCGTGATCTCAGGGTGGTGAGATGGAGCTCCGCATCCAGCTCTGTGCTCAGCACAGAGTCTACTTGTCCCTCTCCCTCTGCTCCCCGCCCCTGCCAACTCTAGCTCTAAAATAAATAAATAAAACCTTTAAAAAAAAAAAAAAGAATGACACGTGAATGCTTGTTAAACATGCAGATTCCTGACCTCCACCACAAAAAAATTACATTAGAGTCTCTGGGGTAGGGCCTGGAATCCTCCTATTTAACAAGTATTTCCAGGCGACTTTTAATTCACACCAAAACCTGAGAACTATTGATATATAGTAGAGTGCAGTATTTTAGAACATCGACTTTGGAATCAGATCTTGGTTTAGAGCTCACTTGTCCCATCTATTGAATGACCCCCTAAATCTGTTGTTGGGATCAACAGATGATGCAGGAGAAGCAAAACCAAGGAGAGGAAAGTGTAAGTTTCAGAGCCTCCCTTCTCTCCCTTCCTGAGAGGATGCTTTATGTTGCTGCCCGGCTCCTGGCTCAACTGAGGAGGAAGAAAAGAAAAAATCTGGAAAGTGGGAGAAGGAGGAAAAGCCTGAGGCAGTGGGCTAGTAGGAGCTGGAAGTTGGGGCGGGGGGTGGGGGGGTAGGCAAGGGGCGGGAGGAGACAGAGACCGTGAGATTGAGGCAGAGTGGAGTTTGGGGAGAGAGACAGTAAAAGATTTTTAGACATCTTTTCAGTGTGTTAGATCCTAAAATTCTCCCTTTATAACTTTTTCAAAAAGGGTTTTCAAAATAAAAGATATTTTTCAAAGCACTAAAGAGTCAGGTTTCAATTTCTTTTAGATGCATTACCATTCAGAGACCAACACAAATCCTGCAAAGTCCAGATTAAGTAGAAGCTGGATTCGATTAGATAGATAGACACACGGTCTGGCCAATAAGTGCCCACTTATCAAAATCTCTGACTTATCCCTCAACAATGCAATCATCCCACCTGTCCTCCTAATTTCATGCCCTACTCCTACATTCTTTAAAATTTACTCCTACCCCAATCTGCTCTAAATTTCCACTGCTGATTCTTCTCTTTATTTCCCTTGCCTCTCTATCTCCTCATGTGTCTTTTCCTTGCTTCTGTTTCTTCTTTCCCTTCTCTAAGACTCATTTTCTTCTTCTGGCCCCCCTCACATGCCTTCCCCTTCTATGCCACCACCTCCTGAGGCAGCCTCTCTCTGTAAGCGGCTAGGATCCAAGCTTAAATCAGCAGGTCAAGGAAATCTACGACCTGGCTTTCTGCCTTCAGGGACTCACCAGCACTGGTGTGCAGTAATGTGTCTGGTGTTTAAGAGGGAATTGAAGGCGATAACCAGAGACATGGCACAGTGAGAGGAGCTGGCCTGATCTTGCTGGCTTTGAAAATGGAAGAAGGGGATTAGGGCAAGGAATTAGGGCAGCCTCCAGAAGCTGGAAAAGGCAAGACATTAGATTCTTCCTGAAGGCCCCATAAAGGGATGTAGTCTGACGACATCTTGATTTTAGCCTGGGGGGATCTGTGTACGCCTTCTGATCAATCGAACTGTAAGATAATAATTGCTGTTGTTTTAAATCACTTTGTGGTAAATTTGTCACAGAAGCAGTCGAAAACTAAAACACTTTGTCTTGGGAGGCACTTTGGGAAAAACCCAAACTTAATATGGTAATTGCTTTTCTTATTGTTCTTGGGGTGTTCAGTCCCACTTTCCCTGATATATCATGGGGTAAATGCTTGGTGGATATGACTGCCAAAACAATGTAGAAAATTGAACTAATTTGGAATGATGTCTGGCTAATTACATTAAACCTCTGTCTCTTTGGCAGAGGAGCTCTTACCTTGGAGCGCCAGAGAAGTCTCACTAGGGTAACAGTTTTAATTAGTCCAGCTCTATCTCATATCCAGTGCCTGGTTGTACATCTGTTGATATTTCTCATTTAAAAATATGAAATAACCGAAACATCCCAGTATTAAGAAATAATTATTGTTAGAGACACTGGTGGGTTCAGCTATTACCTGGATGCAAATAGTTTCATATATTTTTTTTTTTTATTTCACAGAGAGAGACACAGCGAGAGGGGGAACACAAGCAGGGGGAGTGGGAGAGGGAGAAGCAGGCTTCCCGCGGAGCAGGGAACCCGATGTGGGGCTCGATCCCAGGACCCTGGGATCATGACCTGAGCCGAAGGCAGACGCTCAACGACTGAGCCACCCAGGCGCCCCAATAGTTTCCTATTTTACTGTAAAGGAAAGGATTTCTGGCATTAGAAATAATGTAATATTTCTTCAGACCTCCTAATGCAGTGGTCCTTTAAAGTGAAAGCTCTGGAAATAAATGACCGTAACCTTCTTATTTATTTTTTTTAAATCCTCAAAGTATTGGCCCATCTCATCTTCTTAGTCAAAGCTTGCATCCTGGTTTTGCCCTGCTAATGACCTCAGCTCTCTCTTGATGCTTTAAGACCAAGAGCTCTTTGATTAATCATTCTCTGTGTTAATATCAAACAGCTCTCGCATTCTTCAAACAGATTGCTGCTTCTGTTAAATAATGCCCTAAATATACAAAGCAGATAAATGATGACCATTGAGCCAATGGGAACAGAACTGAGCTCCAAGACTGCGTTGCAATTATAATGAAAAGACACATAACTGATGAGCTCCATATCTGAACTTAAACGATTTGTGAAGCAGAAGATCAAGAGGAGTACAAACTGAGGTCTTCAGTTAGAGTTGCTATGATGAAGTATAGACTGGGGGTAGAAAGCATCTTAAAACTGCTTGATGTGCATGTGTGTGTGTGTGCTGATGTGTATTTTTTTTTTTTCTTTGAAATGGTTAAATGCTTCAAGGAGTAGACCCTTCCAGGGGGCAAAGGCCCAGAATGATATGCATCAGGGTTTTATTTCATTTCAGTCTCTTGCTTATTTTAATTTATGAGGTGTGGAGAATATTAGTTTTCAGGATGATTTAATATTTTATGTTATAAGTGATCTTCTGCAGTCAGTTTGTTAATTAGATACTGCAGACAGGCTGTTTAATATTGTGTGTTGACTCTGCAGGAGAAAAGGAAGAGAGAATATTTCTGATAGGCAAAAGGAATCCAAGGCACATGATCAAAGTTCTCTTACAGACCATGTGTTGGAGGTGCTTTGCTGTAGAACAAACTGCATTTTGCCCTTAGCAAGGCTCCCTGAGAGTGCTGGAGATAATTGGTAGCCCTCCCTTGCTTTGCTCCCTTAGAAGTTTTTCTGGAGTCAGGCAGGAAAAGACGACAAGAACCTGAGCTTTCTATTTGAATAAACAAAGAGATGTCTGGGAGAATTAGAATACTTTTGGAAGGGGACGCCTGGATGGCTCAGTCTGTTGGGCGGCTGCCTTCGGCTCAGGTCATGATCCCAGGGTCCTGGGATCAAGTCCCACATCGGGTTCCTTGCTCGGCAGGGAGCCTGCTTCTCCCTCTGCCTGCCTCTCCCCCTGCTCGTGTTCTGTCTCTCTCTCTGACAAATAAATAAAATCTTAAAAAAAAAAAAAAAAAAAGAATACTTTTGGAAGTCTGGAAACCATGGAAATGGATTGTCCTATTTTGATTTCCTGGAATGACACAGATTGAAACAGCAGCTTCGCGTTATTTCCTACTGGCCCCGTCCTCAACACCAATACCTCCTAAAGAAAAAAATGATGTGGTCTACCAGTGTATTAGTTATGTATTTAGCTTTTCATTTGGATAACCTAGCAGTGACCTTGAAAATGTAGAGGTGCTCTCTTCTACCCCCTGACAGAGGAAGAGGCTACTGGCTGGCTTCTTTGGTGGGTGTCTACTACATGGGTTGGCTTTCCCCAAATCTTGCCAGAGCAAGGAAGCTCACCAACAGGATGCTTTGTCACGCAATTCCATTACATGTACCTTATTTTTGCTTTATATAAAATTAGTGTGTACAACTCCAGTGAGCTATTTTTGCTGAGTATTCAAAATATGTTGTAAAATTAAAAGAGTGGTAAGTTGGGTAGTTCCTTTTAAGATGAAGTTCAGGTACATGAAACTGAAGACTAGTATTTTTCCAAAATAAAATCCCTGCCATAAGAGTTCAACTTCCATAAGCAACTCAACAATAACAATTATTTTATGACATGTTATAAGGCTTTAAAGAGGTTTTGAGTCATGCTTTGTAAGAAAAAAATGGTGACACATAGTATGAATGAGAGTTAAAAATATTTCTCAAATACAGAAACAACATGTAACCTCATAACCACCATTAAAAACTGATTTGCTTTTATTTTTATTTTTTTACCTTTTATTCCATCTACAATATCTGAATATTCAATTTATTGTCTTGCTTTTCCAGAGCTACAGGTACTGGTATTAGTGTATCAGTAAGAAACTTTTTTCCCATAAAATAGCACTTTCTGAAGGCAAGATAACATTTGTTATTATATCATTTGGATTTTATGTGCCTGATGTAAATCTAATTTAAAAAACTGTTGAAACTGTGGAACTGATATATGTATACATATAATGAAATAAATTAAAATTATGTAATTTACATATCCATAGTTTCATAATTCCATAGTTTCAGCCATATATATAGTGTGTGTGCATGTGTGTGTGGATGTGTGGTGATGGGTTGTTTTTTTTTTTAAAATCTATTTCATTTGTCAGAGGGAGAGAGAGGGCACAAGCAGGGGGAGTGGCAGGCAGAGGTTAAAGCAGGCTCCCCACTGAGCAAGGAGCCCGATGTGGGACTCGATCCCAGGCCCCTGGGATCATGACCTGAGCCGAAGGCAGACGCTTAACCGACTGAGCCACCCAGGTGTTCCATGTGGTGATGGGTTTTGATTTTGATTTTGTTTGCTAGCATATACCCTCATCATAATTATATAGTTTTAAACTTAGAACATGAAATTATCTTTTGAGATAGTTTCCTCCAGTCATGTTATGATCTGTCAGCATAGATGCACTTTTTACTCTTCCAAGAGTTAATTTAGAGGTGAGAAAAATAAGCACAACTAAAAATGGGGTAAATGTTTAAGAACTCAGTATTTAGTGAATCACTTTAGAAAGAAGGAAGACTGGACACATCTACAATGAAGATTCCCTCACAACAAAGAACACTCCAGCCTCCTTACTGAAAGTAATGGGTAAAAAATAAATATTTAATTTGCAGAGTTGAATGCTGAATATTTGGTACACGATGATTATTCAGCGAATGCTGTTGACCATGCTGCTATTAGAACCTTCGTGGTGCACCCTTAAGCATCAATTGCAGCTTTACCCATAGAACAACTCTACACATTCGATCATCAAAATACATGACTAAAAGGTTGTCTTGATCCTTCAGAGAAAAACATTCTGTTTTCTTAACATGGGAATTTTTTTAAACCTCAAGGCTCTGTTCCAATTAGTTATAATATACCGATCTAGCATCACTCTATGGAAATGGATCATGTACTTGAAATATATATTTAGTATGATAATACCATCAATGAAGCATAGCTTTAAAGATGGTATCTTCTTTATTTCCTTTTCTATCTGCTGTTTAATTTCATTATGATTTCTAAAAAGTCTCTGGTAGTATACAGCTGCTCCACTGTTAATAGCCTTGAAATAGAAACGTGTTACTTTGCTTAGTGAGAGACATCTGCATACTGTAGAAAAAATCATTTTGATGTGATTAATACAGGAAATGCTTATTCGTATTTTTAATGCATGTTGTTTAAACTCAAATATGTTTGCCTTCCAGTCATTTTTAGATATGTTATTTGGATCTATGATTTAAATATGTAATGCTTTTAGGATCTACATTGAAAAAAAAAAAAAACCAGAATGTTCGCCAGCCCATCCAATACCTCCTGCTGCTAGTTGGCTGGGGCTTTTTGAATGTCACAAACAGAGCTTTTGATATGGTACCCGTGGGGCTCTTTATCCAGGATGGTGTAAATAACTACTCCAACATTTGGTCCTCCTACCATCTTTGATCATGTCATCTTGAAATTTGCCCTTGCAATGAGCAAGAGTCTTCACTTTCACATTAGAAGAGCTCATCCTATATTTGAAAATGTCAAAGTATATAAGCCCTAGGAGGGCAATAGGACAGGTTCAAAAGTTTGCAGGTAGATGGATTATTATAGGCTCAGAAATTACAAGGAGAAAGAGCATACATGCCTTCTCTCATTCCCTCATAGTCTTGCAAATCTCTTGCTACATCATAAATCTTTCTATGTCCATGCTCCCATTCTCTAGCCATTTCACAAGTGGTCAGTCTTGGCCTCAGATTTACACCCAGAGCCCTGGAACTGACCTCATTGGAGGGCACAATTTATGTGGGGGAGCCAGTGACAGTGTGGAATACATACAGTCCAGCCCTCTTGTCATGTAGCTGAGATGCTCTCATCAGACTGCTCCTGCTTGCCTTTCACAGCATGTCAGTGCTTAAAGGGACCTTGGAGTGCACGTACTTCAGCTCCTTAAGCAGCTAAAGATGAAAACTCAAGGGAAGTGATTTTTTTTAAAGCTTACACACTGATGAGAACTTCCTCTCTTTACTCATCTGGAATGCCGGCCCCTGTAATCTCTTTCCAAGGGTGTAGCCTAACCTGCCATAACCTGGAGCCTGGAAGCATTGACCACAGAGACCTTAAACCCTAAGGATTGATATACCAAGAGAGCAAAATTCTGTCCTTCTTGCCCATTGTTCCTGGAGCCGTAAGAGGGTCTACTGGGGATCTGTGACACACCTAGGAGACCCAGGAGAAGTTCTTCCCTGTCCCGTAAGGCAAACCCAACAGATTTGACCAAGGGGCAAGTAAGATGTTCAAGTAAGGCATTCTTTAAGCTCCACTCAATTCAACAATGAGCATTCCTGAATTTGGTATGTGGTAACACACTCTATTGGTGGAGCTGTAGAAAACAAGCCATTTCATACGTTGCTTGTGGGAGTATATGTTAGCATAACCCCATATGGAGAGCAATTTAGTAAAATCCATCAAAATTACAAATGCATATATCTTTTGCCCCAGCACTTTCACTTCTGGAAATTTATGTTACAAATGCACTTACAAATGAATGAAAGGACACATGTTTAAGATATTTATCACAGTATTGTTTTTTTAAGAGCAAAAAATTGAAATAACCTAAATTATTAAATCCAGTAAACTGTTTACATAAGCCAATTAAATAAATCAAGACACAGTCATACAACAGAATACAATGAAACAAAAAAAATAAGAGTGATCTTACTACATAAGGACATGGATTCATGAGACCTTATTGAATGAAAAAACAAAATGCAAAAAAGTGTAATGGGGCTCCTGGGTGGCTCAGTCAGTTGAGCATGAGACTCTTGATTTCTGCTCAGGTCATGAGATCGAGCCCCACATCAGTTCTGCTCAGCATGGAGTCTGCTTGTCCCTCTTCCTCCCCCTTTGCCCCCTCCCTGCTCACACTCTCTATCTAAAATAATAAAATCTTTTTTAAAAAGTATGTAAGATTAGCTGCCTTTGAAATTAAAAAAGGAGGAATAAGAACCTGAATTTACATTTGCTATTATACACATAGAAGAACCAGACAAATTTACAAAAAACTAAATATAGCGATTACTAGTAAGAGGTGGGCATAGGAACTGGGGATATGGGGCACCAGAGTAGAAAGATTTCTCACTGTTTATCTTTAAGCATATTTTTAGAACCATGCAAATATATGAGCTTGTCAAAAATTAGAAATTTTTTAATCAGGGCACCTGGGTGACTCCGTCAGTTGAGCATCTGATTCTTGGTTACAGCTCAGGTCATGATCTCAGGGTCCTGAAATCAAGCCCCATGTCCAGCTTGTGCTGGCTACGAGCCTGCTTAAGATTCTCTCTCTCCCTCTCCCTCTGCCCCTCCCCTCTCCTGGCTTGCATGCTCTCTCTCTCTCAAAAACAAAACAGAAAAGAAATTTTTAAATCAAAGAGAAAATAATAATTGAGTGAGTCTCCTGTTTGACTCTGAGGATGCTAACAAGTATCTTAGCATGAGGGTTGAGACTTTCAGATTAACATGGGGTGCCCAGAGTCTTTACCCACTCATTTGTCCTTCTTTCCTTTATCCACTTAACAAATATTTATTTGTAATCTTCTGTGTGATAAGTACTCTACTAGACCCTGAAGATGCATGGAAAATAGGACTCACTAGATCTTTGTTTCACAGACTCTACAGTCTAATCCAGGGTCCCCTTCATTTGGAGTCTGGGGGTCTCCAATCAGCATGAAAGTGCTCTAGGATCCATATCAACAAGTTTCATTTTATTATGATATCATGTTAACTGTGAGCACACTAAATCTCCATTGGTACAGCATTCAAAAATTCAATATCCTTGATTTTTATGAGCAAACAAGGTTGTACAGGCTGGAGGCATTTTTGGTTTCTCTCAATGTCACCTCTTTGTAGAGTCCCACAATATTTTTTATTGTGTATAATACAATATAATTTGAAACTCTGTTCCAGATATGGCCCCTGTTTATGCTTATCCAGGGTTGTAATAATTTCCTGTGATTTATATTGTTGCCTTTTTATTAGTGCTCTAGAATTATACAGTATATCACCACACTTCTTTCCTTTCTGTTTTTCTTCTTAGTTTTATCAGCCTACATTCCATTAGGATTCATTTTTCAAGCCAGGTGTCTGTTCCTGGTGTTCATACCAGTGCCTCGAGTGGTATTTCTCAGCCTTCCTACCCCATTTCAGGCAGATGAGAGCTGATGGTAGAGCTCTTTCAGCTCAGTGCATGTTTGTGCATGAATGTGTGTACCTCTATAATCACATCAGCATATTTCAGGGCTGAGCCCATTGGCTCATGAAACAAAGTTGTGCTTTCAGGGCTGTCTAATAGAACTTCCTGAAATGATTAAAGAGTTCTCTGGTTTGTGCTAACAGTATGGTAGTTGGTAACCACTTGTGGATATTGAGAACTTCAAAAGTGACTAGAGCAACTGACAAATTGTATTTTTAGTTTGGTTTTATTTAAATTAATTTAAATTTTAAAAGCTGACAGAAGAGAAATAAGACGTGAATGCAAGGTATATGGCCCCAAAGAGAATAACCAGCCATCCAAAATGTCCGCCAAAGTGGAGAGGTCACAATGATGGGAATCTCTGAGTCTTGGGTATTCCCATCAGAGGGTGAAGCTTCTTGCTTTGTGAGGAGCAGTCTGCACAGATTAGAGATGGTTTCCAAGCAGTTGCTGAGATAAGACAGAACACAATGCATTCTTCTCATCCTCTGTCATAAAAAGAAAGTCAGCAAGCCTCAAGGAGGTTTGGTTAGAACTCTAGGCAGGCTCACCCGGGTTTAAGGCTAGATTCCAGACCTTGAATACACACCAGGAACATGGGAGAAAATGTCATCTCATGGCCTGAGTACCCCGTCCACGTTTGAAGGAAGATGGATACCCAAGGGACAGATAGCAGGCTTAGAAAAGTAAACCTTCATTCGCTGAAGGGAATAAACTCCTAACACACAGGCCACTGGCACATATTAGCTCAAGACCAGACTGCAGTTATGCCAGTGAATGGAAAGTCTTCAGCATCTACAGGTAGATGGGCTCAGGTGAGCAAAAACTGACAAACTACAGTCTATCCAAGTCAGTCTCCTTCATTTGTCCCTCATTACAACACTATTAGTTCATACACCCTACCTGTGCCTTCACAGCTCTCCACAGTATGGAGCCCAGTGCTTTGCTTAGTCTTTATCCCCACCAATCCCCACGCCTATACTCTAGCCAAACCCGGGTATGCATGCTTCCTTAAACATGCCTGGCCTCTCCCACATCCATGACCTCAATTAAGCCATTGCCAGAAATGCCCTCCTGGTGCATCTTCATCTGTCAAAACCCCATTGACCTTCGTGTCTCATATCAGGCCTGGCATTCCCTGAAGTAAGTCTCTTCCATGGGCCCCACCACTGTGCATGCTCACTCCCTTCACAGAGCCTTGAGGCCCCTGGTTTGTGTTGCTGTTTCAGCACTTGTTTCTGTCCTCCTTACGTTGAGGGCATCAGTGAACTCGCCTGATCTTGTCTCCTGTTCTGTGAGCAGTTGGAGGATGGGGCCTGGGTCATGCACATCCTGTATGTTTGATGGTGCTTGACACATGGTTGGTCTCCAAGAATTATTGTCTTTCAACCAGATTTAGGACAGTTCTACACATAGGAATTTCAGCGATAGTCAATCACAAAGAAAGCTTTTGCCTTAGACAGTAAGAGAGCCCATGCAGCATTTCTCTGAAAAGTACATCATTGTAGCATGAAACATTTTTCAAATCAAGAGTGGCAAACTAGGAATATAGAGGTCACATGTGTGCTGTATACATATTTTGTTTGACATTCAGTGTTATTTTTTTTAATTGTCAACATTTAAAATTTGGGGGTTTTCGGGGCACCTGGGTGGCTCAGTCGTTAAGCGTCTGCCTTCAGCTCAGGTCATGATCCCAGGGTCCTGGGATCGAGCCCCACATCGGGCTCTCTGCTTGGCCGGGAGCCTGCTTCTCCCTCCCCCACTCCCCCTGCTTGTGTTCCCTCTCTAGCTGTCTCTCTCTCTCTGTGTGTCAAATAAATAAAATAAAATCTTTAAAAAAAAAATTGGGGGGTTTGCATAAAAGTCCATGCCTCCATTTTTTCTTGGGGAAAAAAAAAAATCAGATCTGCCATATTGGTCATTCATTCCCCTCTGGCAATTTGCCAGTTTATCATAGTCTGAGGCTAGCCCACTGACCTTAGATCCTACAAGGACTGACAGGCTCCTTCTTTCCTCATATTGTATGTGCATAGAGTCCATCACCTTTAACAATGATAATGATCCACACATGCCATTTATGAACCTCATAGTGCCGGTTTTTAAATCATGCAGATTCTGATGACTTTAATGGTTATTGTTTTTGCCTGCTACTTTCTGTCCCACTCACCAAACCCTCAAGAGTGCAGCATATGTTCAGGTAAAAATATAATTTAAATCATTTTTAAGGGGTGTAAGGGCAACTCCATGTCCTGTGTCACTTATCTGCAAGTGACATTTTTAGACATTAGAGAATTAGTCAAGAGACTCAGGGTGGCAGGGCAAAAGGCATACTTGTTGAAAGTAGAAGTGGTAGACACTTGAAAAGGAATGAAGAGTGAGACCTACGTGATAGTGGATGCTAACATTTCATTTCACATCCACAGCACCTTTTGTGTGAAGATTTCCAAGTAGATTTCAGGCAGTAATTGAACCTCACAGCACTTGATGAGAAGGGGAAGCATTGTCCTCATTTTCTGATGGAGGAAACTGAGGCAGTTTTTTCACCACTCTAAGGACTTCTCTGCAAGAGAACAGGTAGTTAAATTTAATTATCTTCGTTTCTGGCCTCTTCCCTAATCACTCATTCTTACTCTTTGGTTTCAAGGATAATTTATGTTAGATCAATTTAGACTCACTCTCAGAATTCAATCAATACCATCTGCAACTTGTAGGCTCTCCTTGGCTAAAGCTTCATCTTCAGAAAAATGTAAGGACTAAAAAGCATAAACAGGCAAAATGTAAAATCAGCTGGGCCACTCTCTGACTTATAGGTAAATAACAATGTTTCAAAATCCCCATCTTCCATCTTCCTTTCCATTTCCCTTCCTGTCCACCCCACACACTTCCCCACACTACCTGGAGACCAGTATGAAAGCAGTGTTTATGTCCAGCTTTTATTTTCATGTTTAATTCTTGAAACATCTGAAGAGAGATTTCTTGAATTTCTTTGACCCATAAGAAGTGTAAGTTTTTAAGAAAAGAAAGACTTTGTCAGCGAGGTCCACATTTCAAGCGTCTAGCAAGTGCTTTCAGTTTAGAAAAGAACAATGTGCTACCTTTGACTATTAAATCCATTACTCTAATCACATTTTAAATGAACCATTACGAGGTACTGATTTATATAATGTCTTTGCAAACTCAGTATTTCTAGAGTGTAGGTATTTGTGGTATTTTGAGTAGGATCTAGTCATTAGATATTCTAATAATCATTGGTGATTAACATCATTTCCCCCAAAACATTATCTTTCCAAGGCCATCTCCCTAACCAAGTAACAAAAAAACGAGTGGAGTATGTGGGACTTAAATTCTAAATTATATGTTGCCTCACCAAGCTCATGAGCTAAACTTTTACCTCTGGAGGGATGAGATTAAATATCACTCAGATAAAGGTAATTTAAAAGCTCTCTCCTACAGATTTTTGGCATCAGGAGAAGAAAGTGAATACACAGGTCTACCTAGAAATTCCTGTTGCAGGAGAAAAAAATATATATAAACAACATTTAGTGTGTGTTTTACACCCCCACAGCAAGACCTTAATATGAGCAGATGACATTTTTTTTTCCAACTTTAAGTAGAATTTCTGATGCTCCAGGTCAGCTGCAGGGAAGTAAAATCAAAGTTGCACCAGCTTAAGCCTGCAAAAATTGTTAGCCGTCATGTCATTTTCCCCCGGTGTGGACAACGTTCATCCTTAGCCTCAGCCATTTCTGAGTTGCCCCATCGGAGCCCTTGGCCTCCGCTGGCTGCTCCTTCCCCAGCGCATCCCTTTTACTACCATTTGATCATCAGCTTGTTCTGTCTGTCATCTCTTCTTAGAGCCTGGTGACCTGCCCTGGATCATTTCATGTTCTGTGTTTTTCTAAATTACATTGTTCTTTGGAGTCTGTTGCCCAACTGAAAGAGTTACATATTCTTTCTCTGTTACTCAAAGTATCAATCATCCTGTAACCACCTGTACTACCGTTAACCTTCTTCCTGTCTTCCAAATCAAAATCCATTTCTCACTTTCATATGTCAACACCAGCCACGTGCATTGATTAAATGTCTTTCATTTGACAACACACCGTCCTGCTATCCTTGCCTCTGCCTGCATGCCTCCCATATGCTCTCCACGCAAGCCTAATTCTTCTGTTCTCTTCCCCTGGAAAGTCATTCTTCATTGTAATAAGTTGCCCAAAGTAAATGTATTCATCATCTTTTTCTCTGACAACCATGTTTCTCCACTACGGGAAATTAAACACTGCAACATATGGCCCGAGCAGCAAACTTTAGTGCTTGTTCACTCAATTGTTTTAACACATTGCCGCCTTCACATAATATTCTGTTTGCCACTAGCATGTCAGGCTTCCGCTTGACATATGCATTAGACATGTTAATGGCAAGACAGAAACCAACTGAAGCTGACAATATGACGAAAGAAGGGTAAGTGCCTATTAATTACTAAAATTCACTTTTTTCCACTATTTAGTGGGGGGAAAAAAACAAATTAATGCCTCCAGAACATGCCACCACATTAGCCTGCTGTGGTGCCATCTGACAGATTTTTTTTTAAACCCTAAGTACTTAGGAAGGGCTTTGTGTAGATTCAGCAAGGCGCTCTCACCATTGTCATGGGCCCTATCTGTCTGCTCCTTGTGCTTCCCTAGTCAACCACTTACACAACCAGATAGGCTATAGTTGCTGAATTCTTTATGTGGCCATCCGAACACCACTGGTACATGCTCAGGATTCTTCTCTATTATTTATGCATGTAAACTGCTCTGGAAGTATATTCTTTTTTTAAGATTTTATTTATTTATTCATTTGAGAGAGAGAGAGGGGTGGGGGAGGGACAGAGGGAGAGAGAGAATCTCAAAAGACGCTGCACTCAGCACAGAACCCTATGTGGGGCTCGATCTCACTATCCTGAGATCATTACCTGAGCCAAAAATCAAGAGTTGGACACTTCCTGACTGAGCCACCCAGGCACCCCTGGAAGTATATTCTAAGGGCTATACATTTACTGAAAATAGAATACAACTTTCTATTTCTTCTGGGTCATCACTTCATAGATGACATTGTTTAATTGTTTATGAATCTTTGGGGTTCTATATGAGTTTATGGATTTTAAATTCAGTTAATCTTTCAGTTAAGTCATTTTGATCGCAGAATTCGTAAGAAGTTATCATTTATTTAAAAGTTTTTGTTTTCCAGATCTCTATTTTTTATTAATACACATTTTCAGGGCATATACTTAGGACTTAAAGCATGACCCTAAACAATAAAAATGTTTAAAAGGCTTGTCAGTGGAAACTATATTGAATGTTCTTTTATTTAAACAAGTTAGAGCTATATTTGAGACATTGGTTTTACTTGATGCTGGAGGACATCCAACAGCTATAGTTTCCTAGAATCTCTGAGTCTGATTAGTCTCTATGACATTTTCTGAGACCTCAGAAGTCCATGGCTCCTAGGGCATTCCTCCTATCATTAACAGTATCATCCTGAACTCAGTGTCAGCCAAGAGATACCCAAAGCTTAATTGAAAGAAACAATTTATGGATGTCCACCCATGACTCTGACCCTCTAAAAATCTATCTTAAGTTAGATGGCAGAGAGCTATGTCCCTGGACCTCATCAAATTGGTCCTCTGTAGAATTGCTTTTACATTGACTTCAATGTCACACCCTATACAAAGGGACATTACCAGAAGCAGTCCTGTGAAGCCCATTGTATTTTCCATAAGGACATTGTTGAAAGTATTATCAACTACATTACACAGTGTCTTCGCAGTGAGAATCTACATGACAAGTTTTTTTAGGCTTCAGTACCAGGAAGAGTTGGGCCATGCCTCAGCACCTAGTTTTATCTTACAAAGAGTAGGTACATTGAGTTCTGGTTTATACATCGCCTATTAGAATGCTTGGAGCAGGTAAGCAGGACCTTGTAACTTATAATTTTGTACGCTGGCCTCTTTGATGGAGTTATTATTTTTTTCTTCTAACTGCCCTTGTTTTCCCATTGCTCTGATTTTCTCGACTCCTTCTTTTTAATTGAACATTATAATACACACATGTATTTTGTCCAGTAGCCTTAAAATCTTTCTGAAGTCAGGTAAAAAACACATATGTAAATATAAGCATAAAAACTGGACTTTAGGAAGTTTACATTTATGCTTTATTTATAAATACATTTATAGATCTATCTACTCTTTTAAGACATTTCAAAATATACCATCTAGCAGGAAAAAAATGTACAAAGTGCCTGTGCTTAGTATGTTTGACACCACATAACACCAATATGAGAATTTTCTCTATTGCATAGAGAAAACACAGTTCATCTCTTCAGAAGAAAGCTATAAATGAAATATAGGAATGAATGCTTATAATACATTTACAGGTCCACTCAAACAATTGCATGTAAAAATACACTTAACACTTAGGAGGCTACTGAGAAAAAAAAGCCAGGAAAGTAACTTTAGACCATCTTGCTCTAGTCTCCCATGACAAAATAATACTCTTCATATTCCCAGAGTAAATACTTATGCGTATCAAGGAATTTTTATATCCTCGAAATATGTATTCATTCCATAAACGTGTAACAATGTGTTAGGTACAAGCAATACTGGGATGAATGAGACACAGTTCACTGCAATAGGAAATAGGAAAATTTCTAGGATATGCCTAGAGAAAAGCATCCTGCAGTGTTTCACGTGTCTGTGAAACATTTCGGCAGATACTGAAGTATAACAGAATATTCTAAACATCATAGCTCAATGTAGCCTTTTATAGTTACAGTGCAAATATTGAGTGACTAAGGAGAACACATCCTGCTGGATAAGGAACATGTTCCTGGGACAAAGTGTTCCTGGGAGCACTGGAAACTGCTCCTTCTCATGACAGCATTGAGTGAATGGCTGAATAATTCACTACATGGCATTCCTGTGACCACAAATGCTAATGCTACCACACAGTGGAAATCATCACTGTCATTATTTTCTTCCCTTTTTGTCTAGATCTTTACAGTATCTTTCTTTTTTCTTTTAGAGAGAGGAAGGGGAGAGAGAGAGAATCTTAAGCAGGCTCCAGGCCCAGTGCAGAGTCCAGTGCGGGGCTGGATCTCATGATCCTGAGATCATGACCTGAGCCAAAATCAGAAGTCAGACGCTTAATCAATTGAGCCACCCAGGTGCCCATTTAAAGCAGCTTTAAAGTAAGCTGCCAAATGAAGATTTTCTAATATTGTCATTATGTGAGCCTAAGGGAGCAGAGAAATTTGCACTTAGCCATGAGAAAGGTCAGAAAAATAGACTTCTTTTGAAAATCATGACTCCAGAGTCATCTATGTGGATTATAGCACATCCTAAGGATTCCAGGTTAGCATTATGCTACCAATGTCCTTTGTTTATTTCAATATTTAAGTAGAACCCTAGGAAGAAAGTAGCCTATAAAATTGTTTGAATGAGTTGAAAGATCAAAGCCATTGAGTCGAATTGCGCCTGGGGCAAGATGATAGTAAGTGCAATCTTCAAACGCAGATGTAACAACCTCTATATGGCACACCAACTAGGAGACTTACCCTGAATTAGTAACCAACAGATCAAGGGAGACCTTGATAGCAAACACTGTGATAATTCAATTTTGAGGCCACAAAAGGTCTGGGACTTTTTTGAGAAATCTGACAAGAGTCCATTTGGTTTGTTTTTCTGATGTACATAATATGCCCTATGGGGAAAGCTTGGTGCAGTAACCCAGTGGATACAAAATGGATTTCCAAGCCAGAAGGCTGCAAAATACCTTCTGTTCACAAAGGCTGACCTACTAGGTCTCCTTAGGACACAGCATTTAAGGTCTTAATACTTCTTGCCGCAAGAGTGTGAGAAATGTGGAGGAATCAAATTATTTCTGCTGGAGTTTCTTGTTTCTGTTATATTTATCCAGTTTTAGAAACCTGTTTTCACCACTCTATTCCTAATATTGACCAGAAGTAGAGAATGTAGCCCTTCACCACACTTGTGCAATAAAAATGCTTCCTAATTGTTTCTTTTCTTTGCCCTACGCTGACCTGTTCCAGCTACTCACCAAGATTTATAGTTTTCCTCTCCTCTGGGACCATCATGTGACTTGTTTTAGCTAACGAATGTGAACAAAAGAACTGGTACATAATTGGCTATCTTCTCCTTTGTGACCATGTTGATATAGACTTGTCTCAAGAGCAAAGCAGACTGGAATGCTGAGACATCACATGAAGGAGGACAGCTTTCTGGAGGGTTGCCCAGACCCACAGCAGACTTTGCATGAGTAAGAAATATACCTTTCCGTTGTGTTAAGTCACTGAGAATGTTGGTTCATTGTTACCTCAGCATAAATTAGACCATTCTAACACATCCTATTGCTTTCTATCTCTGTGTCTCCTACCCAGTTCCACACATGAAGCACCTAAAGGACTTAAAAATATTTCCTAAAATAAGTCAATGGGAAGAGAATATAGAAACCAGATTTGGGTTCCAGGTCTTAACTTGTCATTTTACTGGTGTATGTAAGTACCATGTCCTAGCATCGTCTGAATCACAGATCTGGAATGATACAAGCTCCCGGGCAAAGTCATTTTTTGCTAATCACCCTATAGTCTGGAAAATATACCCCTGTCATTTGCATAGTCAGCCAACATATATTGAATAAGTAACCACTATAGTCCAGTAGCTGTTCTAAAAACCGACAATACATAGGGAACAAAAGAAACAAGGGTTATGCTTCATCAAGCTTCTGATCTAGCAGAGGGTGAAACACATACAGGGGCACACACACATCCATATACATATATACGCACATGGAGTAAACATATTAACTTGGTTCTGTAAGGAAACTACAGAAGGAGAGAGAATGGTTGGAGCGGACAATACTATTGTATATAAGTCTTCTCTGAGGAAATGACATTCAGGCTGGGACCTGAATGAAAAGAACGCCAACAGGGCAAAAATTTGGGAGAAGAGGCTAAAGGCGAAAGGAATGACGGAAGTTAAAGCTCTGATACGGGAATAAGTTTGGCATGTTAGAGAACCCAAAAGAAGGCTGATGTGTCTGTAGCGCAGCATGAACGAAAGAGGGTGGAGAGAGGTGTGGTCAGAGGGAAATAAAAGAACTAGATCCCATAGGACCATGAAGGCTCAGTAAAGGATTTGGATTTTACTCCTCACTGCAACGAAAAGCCACTGGGGTGTTTTAAACGGGGAGGTGACTTGGCAGGAGCTACAGTTTTTTTTTTTTTTTTTTGAGAGAGAGCACATGAGAGGGAGGAGGGTCAGAGGGAGAAGCAGACTCCCCGCCGAGCAGGGAGCCCGATGCGGGACTCGATCCAGGGACTCCAGGATCATGACCTGAGCCGAAGGCAGTCGCTCAACCAACTGAGCCACTCAGGCGCCCCGGCAGGAGCTACATTTTTAAAAGATCCCTCTAGCTACTGTGTATGGAGGGGCTGATGGAGGAAAAGAGTGAAAAGAGCGAATGGGTAGTGTGGAGGTCCTGCAGTGCAAGCCGTGGAGATGAAGAGATATGGTATAGGTTATTCGAGATATATGGCAATGGCTCCCGAACTCGTCTGCGGATTATAATCACCTGGGGTAAGGAGCGTTTAGACTTGCCAATCCCCGGGTCACACCTCAGATCAATTAGATCACAATCACGGAGGGTAGGACACAGGTGTCGGGTTTTGATGCTCTCCAGGTGATTCCAATGTACAGATAAGTTTAGGAGCCACTGACATAGTATTTTGGAGACAGGTCTGGTAGGACTTACAGAGAGACTGAACAGAATGGGGGGGATGGAGATGCAGAAAGAGAAGAATTTGTGATGGGTGTTGGTGTTATTTACTGAAATTGAGATGGCCTCGTGAGGAATACGTTTAGGATAGGGATGTTGGAAGAGAGTCCCAACTTCGGATATCGAAATTTTTGAGATGCCTGTTAGGCATTGTATATTAATGTTTTATGTAAGTTGACATCACACAGATAAGGGAAAGATCAAAACTAGAAACACAGATCTTATAGAATTTGTAGAATTTGGTATAGAATAAGCATTAAAGCCACAAAACAAGATGAAACCATCTAGTGAGTGGGTGTGGCTTGAGAAGAGAATACTCAAAAGGATTTAGAACTCACAATAAGCTGTAATCTGACTCTGCTGATCTCCTTCTTGATTTTGCCTTCATCCCTTGCTTGCAAAGGGGAAGGAGGACTTCCTTTCTGGGACCCACACGTGGGCACAGCACTGCCTCTTCTTTAGTCTCGCTGTTGGTTTTGGTTCTCAAGCTATCCCCTCCCTGGCTGTGTTCTAATATCCTCCAGGTAGAGTTCTGAGATCTTTTAGTGTCTAACTCTACCACATCCTAGCTACAGGGACCCTCACGTCTGCCTCACAAAGTCACACACGACGTGCCTAGATGAGAACCTCTAACGCCAGGCATTCCCTGGGCAAACTGAATATGCCCCACCTTCCCCACATCCTGCATGTCTGTCTATTCGTACAATGCAGCTGCCTCTCTTTCAACACATCTGCATGCAGGATGGATAATTCCAAGGTGCACAAAATGATGTCATGCTAAGTAAGCTCCTCTGTAGGATTTATTTCTTGAGCTTCTAAAATGGTCAATGCTGCGGTTTTATCACTTTGAATCAATGAAGTCTTGTAGAAGAAGGGGAAACAAAAAGGTCCTGAAATCAACCTGTCTGAATTTGAGTCCCACTTGAATGTGGGTTACTAGCTATGTGGCCTTGACAAGTTCTTTTTACCTTTTTTTCCAAGCCTTAGTTTTCACACTTGGGAAAACAAGGGGATGGTAACTAATTGTAGCTATTTCTGAGAGCTAGTTTAAGAAACAAGCTGAGGTAAAACACCTGGGTAAGGTACCTTGCACCGAGTAAGCACTCAATAAGTGCTTTCTACTCTCAGTATACATCTGGCTTGTGCACAACGTCTGTCCTCTTGGTGCCCTGGAGAGCATGGGTTCTTGGGCTTGTTCTTAAACAGTGGATTGCATCGATCCCTTCCTAGTTCCTTCTCTAGGCCTTTGACTTTATCTTCTTAGTTTTCCTAAGAAGCTGCTACACCAATAGCTCCCTATTCAGCTACAAATGCAGAGCTTGCCATGGAGACCTGCACCTGCCCACTCATCCCCTTTTCCACTCATTGACTTCAGCTCAGCAGCTGCATCCATTTCCCATCCCTAAACTAATGAATCCATCAGTTATGGTTTTCCCCAGGGCAACTTTCCAACGTTACTTATTACAACACAATATCTTTAATCATATTTAATCATACATTGAGATGGAAAAACAAATAACTCCCATCTAACGATAAAGGGATCTCTCCATATTGTGTATAACTGTTTAAGGGTCTTCTTTGGAGAGCAATATACAATGTGTCTCCAGTAGCCTGAATAATAGAATTAGAAGAGATGTGTTTAGAGACCTTAGAGGTGGATCATGAAGTTATTGATTTTCTTTAGTTGGTTGAGTGATCTAATAATCTATACCCCTGAGACCACGTTGAGGATCACATTTTCTACTACACAAAACGTGGTTTGTTTAAAAGTCATTTTGGAGCAACTAGGTGGCTCAGTTAAGCGTCTGACTCGATCTCAGCTCAGGTCTTGATTTCAGGGTCGTGAGTTCAGAGCCTTGTGCTGGGCTCCATGCTGAACATAGAGCCTACTTAAAAAAAAAAAAAAAGGGTGCCTGGGTGGCTCAGTCGTTAAGCGTCTGCCTTCGGCTCGGGTCGTGATCCTGGGGCCCTGGGATCAAGTCCCACATTGGGCTCCCTGCTCAGTGGGAAGCCTGCTTCTCCCTCTCCCACTCCCCCTGCTTGTGTTCCTGCTCTAGCTATCTCTCTCTCTGTTAAATAAATAAAATCTTAAAAAAAAAAATTCAACTTTTGCCTAGTGGGAGGGGAGGGAGAAGAGTGAAAATAAATTTTTAAAGAAATTCAATTAGAGGGAAAAATCATTTCATAATTTTCTTTTGGAAACAGTTCTCAGGATGTGGAGTACAAGGGGCTTTTTGAGGGCATACAGAGACTTTTGCAGTTCTCCAGCTAAATGTTTCTACGATTCTCACTGGTTATAGAGAAAATTCCAGTGTGGGTCAAACAATATAAAACTGATTTTTATAATTCTACATCCACTGTGGTTGTGTGCAAGGCTTGAAGCCTTGCCCGCACACCAGTTTTCCCAAGCCTACGCTATGGATCAGAGCGTACAGAGATCAGCTACACATGTTCTCCATCAGCATAATCATGTTGGTGAGATGCCTGGACCTCATCATATGAGACCTGGTTAATAAAAACTGGTGTGATAAAAATAAACAGTAAAGTGATATTTTGTTTTTCAGCCCAGCCTTTCAATCCATATGTGGGAGAGAGCATCCACAGGGCTCTTTCTCCCCATAATACACATGCATAACTTTCATTAGCATCGATGAGAGGGACATGTGCACAGGGAGGAAGATTTTGAAAACCCACAGTGAGCTGTAAGTGAACATAATTTTGGCAACTTGAGAGCATGGGGCTATTCTGATTACTCTATACTTGGAGGATATAATAGAACCAAGATTGCTTTGCAGGACTCATTTATACACATGCACATGTTTTTCTGATAAACATCCAGGAAGACCCTCATGTAAAATACAAGGGGCAAAACGAATGTGCAATGAGGAAAGGAAAGGGTGTGTGTGTGTGTGTGTGTGTGTGTTCGTTTGTATAGTGTATGTTTTAATGCAGTGCAGAGCTATGAGTTTATCACATGTACGAAAAGCAAAGAGCAATTTACACGTTCTAACCCAAATGCCTTAGATTCGACCAAGCAGAGGTGTTACTTGTTGTGGGAGACAGGATGCACTTTAGATTCCATCAAAGCTAGACTCGGGGCACCTGGGTGGCTCAGTGGGTGAAGCGTCTGCTGTGGCTCGGGTCATGATCTCCAGGTCCTGGGACCGAGCCCCCCCGCATCAGGCTCCCTGCTCAGTAGGGAGTCTGCTTCTCTCTCTCTCTCTCTGCCCCTCCCCACTGCTCGTTCTCTGTCTCTCAAATAAAGTCTTAAAAAAAGAAAAAAAGCTAGGCCCACGGATCATCTGGTAAAGATTTGATCCAGTGGGTAACAGCCCCTGAAAATGGCTAAAGCCTGTGGGATCCCTTCCCTTCTTGTATTTAAACATGGCAAGCGCTTGCGAAGTAACATTTTTATTTGTGTTTTCACTACGTGATGCTAACTGATAAGGCTACCAACAATTACAGGGTCATGCTGTTATTTTCAAATTAGAAAAACACTTTGTGAACAGCTTTGACAGCCACACTCTATCAAGGAGAAGAAAAATCAGCCCCTGGTTGGAGGACGAGTACAGACCTCCATTATTGGAAGCCCCGGCATGTGGCAGCGTGCAGCTACTTAGCTGATGACAGCAATCTTCATCAGTCTGCAGCCCCTCTAGCTGTAGACTTCGCCCATCTACAAACACAAGCATTCTGTAGCATTGGGAATATAGGTGACCTTTTGGAGAGGCTTTTGATCTTGAGCACAGTGATCAATCTTGACGCAATTTAAGAATGAAATATATATATATATATATATATAAATTGGGCGCCTGGGTTGCTCAGTCGGTTGAGCGTCTACCTTTGGCTCAGGTCATGATCCCAGGGTCCTGGTATTGAGTCTGCTTCGGGCTCCCTGCTCAGCGGGGAATCTGCTTCTCCCTCTGCCCCCCTTCTCGTGTGCGTGTGCTCTTAAAAATAGATAAATCTTCAAAATATATTTAAAGTTAAACATATGTGCCCAATAGTTTGGTTTCTATGTAGGACAGTGTATTTCTGACATGTATACTCAGCAGCTGACTCAATAATAGTGTTTCCTAATTTTGTAGTGTTGGCGATTATTTAAAGGAAGCATTTTATCTGCTTTCCTTTGTGGTAGTATGGAAGGAGAAGGAACTGTGCTAGGTACTTACATATATTATTTCCACTAATCCTTAGAGCATACCTGTGAGGTGAGTGCTAGATCACTAACAGAAGAGAAGACTGAAGTTTAAGGAGATTTTTAACCAACTTGTCCAAGGATGCACGGCTAGGGAATGCCAGATTGTGACCCAACCATTCTGCCACAAATCCATGGTCTTTCAATCCTACTCTGCTGCTTCTCTAAGAGAGGAAAGAATCTCTCTCCTTGCTTGAGAGGAGAGAAAGTAAATTAAGCGCTGGGAAGTATGAACAAAATATGAAACGCCCGAACCAAGGAGAGAGCCTTTTGTCCCCCCAGCATTAATCAGCAAGGCTGTGCTGGCTGTGCTCTGCCCATTAACCCCTCAGGCCTCTTTCTATATTTAAGCAGAGCAGCTCCTAGCTGCCAACACCTGCACCTCTTCGTCTGAGGGCTTCCCTCAAGCTGAAGGAGCCTGCTTTGTTCATGTGGACAGCATGAAGTACTTGGAAATTTACGTCCTCAGCAGGGCAGCCATTAACCAATGATTGACAGGTGTGGTGGCATAAATCCTGGGGGGCTGGTCCCTAATCAAGACATACCTTCTGTGTGATCTACACTGACTCCAGCCCCCTGGCTGGATTAAGCCCAAATTCCCTGGAGGATTTGGATTGACAGGGTACAGTTTAGCCCCCTTTCCTTCCATGTTTCACTTTCCGATTCCCCTGCATTCCCATATATTTGAAGTAGCGGGGAGACTTTGGTAGAAAAGAAGACTAACAGGTGACTTCAACTTCACCTAATTGAAAATAGTTGCTATGATAGCAAGAAACACCTAGTTTTCTCTATTCCAATCTCAATAGACTACCAATCAAAACAAATTAATTACACTATGTTCTACACCTGAAACTGATATGACACTACATTAATTATACTGGAATTAAGAATATATATAAAAAACAAACCAAAAAATGAACTACATGGGAATGAAAATCTCAGCTTGATATAAAGAGGACTTCTTGACTATAAAGGTAACTGAACACTGAGGCTGTCTCTCTTATCCTTCAAAGATATTTCAAAAGAGAATAGACAGCTGAGATTACTACAAATTAGTATTATACCATATTGACTGGGTTTTGCTCTCACATGGACCTGGGTGTGAGTCCTGAATTTTCCATGAGCTGTGTGGTAATCTCTCTATACCACAGTTTCTTAATCTGTGAAATGAGAATAAAATGAGACCTATATCGTCTTCTTGTTGTGAAGTTTAAGGGAGATTTAATGCATTTAGATTACCTAGTATACAGCAAGGCATCCACAAATGGTAGCCATTATTACTGATTTTTATATTTCTAGATGCAGAATAGCCCTTTGAAATTTTTTTCAGGTCTATAATTATGTAGCTCTTCCCACCTTTCCCAAAAGCTTGACACTGAAAGTAGGATCTGAGTGCATCACTACTGGGAAGAAAAAGAATGCAGGAGAGCTGGTGAAAGATGCACCACCATCAGTTCCCAGGGAGAATGAAGGATTGTACGGATGTGTGCATCACCAAAGGCAATTGCCAGCTACTGGTTCTATTATACAGAATATTGCCCTTTCAACTCGGTTTCACAAAATAAGATCCATTTATTAAGCTTTTACTATGTACAAAACACTGTGCCAAGTGTTATTTATGCTGATTTAATTCTCTCAATAGTCATGGGAAGTAGGCATTATCCCCATTCATAGAAAGGGACAGGACACAGGCTCAAAGAAGTTAAATAACATTCTCAAGATCAAGGGGTGTGGCCAGATCCAGTCCTGTCTCCAGGACTTCAAACCCCCTTATACTTCATTTCATGTAGAATTTCAGAGACCACGTCTCTGGTAAATTTGAATTCCTCTGCCTCTGAAAGAGCTGGTCTTGTGATGATGGGCTATACACACTGACATCAATGTATAAATACTTGTTGTTCACAAGAGAATCACCAGCCTCAACAAGGTCCTTGAAACCATGAGATAACTTCTACCCAAGGGTGATCTTCAAAACCAGTGACACCCTACTTTATCTTCACAACCCTTAACCGTGGAAGAGTAAACTTAAGCTGGCAAAAGAAAAGCTACCCAGTGTTTCCAAATGCTCCCTTTGGAATCTGTTAAACTGCTTGAGAAGTACACTAGGAATGAGCCCTACTGGCAGCCTCTTTGTATTCAGTCCTTTAATTTCTGCAGGCTGGAGGATGCCCTGATAGTCAGACATGGAAATGTTTCCGAGGGCTTTCCAATTTTCCTAGCAGTCCTCCAAGCTAATGAGCCTTGAAAGAAATCCTGAAAGATCCACAGGAGCACTCCAAGAAGAACCCCTTCCAGCCCCCCCCCCCACCCCCCCCCCCAAAAAAGTGTGTGCACACCAGGCCAGCAAGCAGGGTGAGGAGACAGCCAGATGCCTCGGTCATAGAGACTGGTACCATGGAATGATTTCCACTTTCACCTCCTGCTGAAATCCTGGAAGACTTTGTGAGAGTGACCACTTGCTCTTCTTGAGTACAGAGGTTGGGGAAAGGCCAGGCAGTTCTCCTCAGAGGGACTTTTTTTAGACCAGCAATTCCCACAGGACCCCCTGTGAGCCTAATGCAATTTGTGCTAAAGAGGAAATGATTCTTGTGAAAGAAGCTATATTCCATTCAAATGTTATTTGAGTAATAATGGGAGGGGGCAGGGGAGTTGAGGGGAAGTAAAGCCTGCATTTGTCCTGAGAGTAAGGGGCAGCATTTTCAGGCTTGCTATTAAGACAAAGAACTAGTATTAAGACAAGTACAGTCAAACTCCCTGCCCTGTGTGTTCCCCTGTCAGGAATCCATTCTTTTTTATTATGCCATATGCGTAGCTTGAGGTTATATTGGAATGCATAAATCTCTTGTGAGCCACAAAACGTTAAACTGCCGTTGTCCTCATAATTTCATTATCTGTTTCTGCCCTAAAACGTTTAACACTAATTGAACACCCGAGGTTTTCCTGTGAAGTTTATTTTCTGAACATTATTGAAGTGCTGTTGATAAAAGTCAGAATTTATGGAGTCAGCACTCCTTAAAATGCCATGATAAATTTGAGCAGGAGTATTTTTTTTAGAGCAGGAATATTTTTATGAATTTGCCTGGAATTTCAAAGTCTTTCCATCATTCTACATTATAAAGCTATTTCAAAGTGTATTTTCCGAAAACCGGATTACTTTACTGAACCCAACCTGTTCATCTACGGGCTCAGCTTGGACACACTCGGGTATCAATTTATCTGACATTTCAGGTTGTCTCTCCTGATGTTGATTTTGTTCCTGATTAAAAATACTGACTTCTTCCCACCCACCTACATCCTCCATGCTCCGATTCAGGCTGGATGTAAATATTGGCAGTCATCCACTAATGGCAGTTCATTCTTTTTCTCTGAAAGAAATGTATTTGCATGACTCAAAGCTATCAAGCATCCTTTAGTCCTTTAAGGGGAGAAACAGTTTCCTCTAAGTTTAAAAAAAAATCATAAAGAGAAGCCATGTGTTAAAGCGGTCTCGTGGATATTGTTTGCATTCCAATTAATTTCACACGTCTCTGTCAGAAAGTCGTTTAGTTCAAAAACAAGAGATGATAGGTGTCTCTTATAGATTTGTATTCATATTTATGCATATGCAAATTACACATACACAAATATACACACAATTTATGGTATACACTATTCAAAAGGGTAGTCTTTACAAAGCGTTTGGCTGCATTTTGGCTTCAGAAAATGAAGCAAAAACTTAAGAGTTAAGGGTCCGTTTCCCATTTAAAAGAAGTAAGTTGTTCGTGGTTACTATAGTAACTGCCAACAGACTAGCATTTTTCTGTCATTATTATAATTGGAAAAGAAAATAATCTATTTTGAATTATAAAGCATGAAAAGGACTTTGCATCTAAAATGGGTCCCTAAACTGGCTAAGCAGGAGGAACAACAGACAATTGCCACAAGTGGGACTGGGACTTCACCTTCCTGGATCAAAATATGGTTTCTGAAGAACTTAGCAAAGGTAAATTGTTTATCCTGATGCAGAAACCACAATGACCTGAAAAAGAAAAATGATATGTATTTCCATCCTGGGCCTTAAACTAAGTAAAAAATTCAAAACTGCTTTCAGAAGGACCTACAAAACTAAAAACCCGTGATTTTTTTGTTATTATTCTAGAAGCGTAGCCAGTGTGTCTCATTGTACATATTCAGTGTCTGCCCTCTATTACCATTTACTACCATCATTTACAAGGGATAATTTATTTTACTCATAAAAGACTTTCTCTCCCTTTCAATGAACTCTCCCTGTATTCATCGCCCCCCCACACCCCCCACCCGTTTAAAACCTTTCTGCAAAGAAGGCTGAAAAGAAACAATGTGGGATGATGAATGACTTTTACTTGATATTTCAATATAAAATTTAAATTCTCTATAATGAATATGGACATCTTTATAACAAGAAACAGTTAAAACATTAAAAATGAGATAACGAAAAAATATATACTTCAAATCACTCATAGGTCTAAAAGACTTTCTCATAAATATAATGTCGACATAACCCGAACATAATCAAAACACTACCTATCAAAATTCACATGCTACAGCTGAAAGGTTCTTAGAGAGGCTGGTAGAAGTTCCTTTGAGCAGGAGCCAGCAAAGCCTACTCCCTCTGGGTAAATTTTGTAGCCACGTTCTCCAAGACCACTAAATCCATTTCCTTGCTTAAGCTTCTGGAGGTTTCTGTGAGCATCAGCCATACAGACCAAGAGGGAAGAGGAAAGAAGGTGGAATTGGGGACACCTGGGGCAATCTGAAGTCAGATGGAAAAAGTTTGGGCACTTGGGTTGCAGAGCAGCTGAAGTTTTTACTTAGCAATTACGTGCTTGTCCTTACTTTTAAAGCCTTCAACTTAGATGATTCCCATCTTCCTTTTTTCCCGCCTGATTCCCCTCCTTTATCAGTGCCTTCCATAACTCTTATTGTCATTCTTTGGAGGTACAGAAAGCTATGATTGTTGAGGAATTCTGGTAAGACATTCCATCCTCTTAGAAGGAATCTTTGGTCAAATACATGATCTGTTTTAAGAGACTGAATAGGTAAACGGCCAGTGGCCAGACCGTAGAGGCCAATAGAACTCTGACCCACAAACACTGCAGCCATCGGATCTAAGACGCCAAGCCTTCTCTGCAGCAATTGGCTCAGAACAGTCAGGACCACCAATGGCTGCCAGCTGCTTTTATTTTTTTAACCCCCGCCCCTTCTAATTCAGGACCAACCAGAGAAAGCCAAATATGCCCCCCAAACCAATTAGATAGATGCCCTCCTCTTAGTTAGCCCGCCTCCAGTTTCCCCAGGGCCAATGACCACCAATGAGCACTATAAAGCTTTCCCATTTCCCCACGGATTCCCTTTCTATAGCAAGCTCTCACTACGTAGCTTCTGTTTGTTTTCTCTTTTCTTTCTTGATGTCCACAATTTTGAACATCGGTGGTTCAAAATATTTCAATCCCAGGCATCCCTCATAGCTAAAAGGAACATTGAAATTCAGATTTAGGAAAATTATGTATTCCATAGCGAAATAGAACTTCACTTTTTCACAACATTGACGTTAAAGAAGAAAACTCTCATTAGAAAAAGAAAAGGCTCTTTTCTACCCTTTTTCTCTAACATCCTTATTGAGATCTAATTCTCACCTTTCAGGGTCTGCAATCAATGTTTTTAGTATCTTCACAGAATTGTACAACCTTACCGCGTGCACTGGGTTTTGTTGTTTTGTTGGTTTTTAGAGATCAGGACTTGCAAGGTTTCATCAGTCCCAGATGGAAGTACTGAAAGCTAACATTTATGGGCGCACTTACTGTGTGCTAGGCAGTGTGCTAAGTGCTTTACACATATTAGCCCGTGGAATTCGTGTGTCTATCATCACCTGTGCCGTAGGTACGATTATCACTTCCATTCTACACATGGAGAAAATAGAAGCACAAAGAAAAAGCACAAAGTTAAATAACTGGCCTGGAGTCATGTAGCTGGAAAGTTTTGATTCTGAGTTTCGCCTTAACACCACTCTGTATGTCTCAGGTCAGTTGAATTTTGCCACTTCTCTTTTTTTAATTAGTTGAATAGACTGCCTGTAAGGAAGCTTTTAGAAAAGAAGTTTTCTTTCTTAGGTTTTCATATCCTGCCTTTGAGCCATAACCCCGCCAGCCCCTCTTAGTTGCTTTCTGTGGCGTTATGGTATGTAGATAAATGATGCAGAGTTCTCCCATCAGCTACTACTTGAGAAAATATAGATCTTCACATTTTAAGCTCATTTCATTCTCCTTTCTCCCCCCTTTCTCTATTTAAAAACAATAAATAGGCCTCATACCTAGTATCTTGCTAATTTGCACTAAGAAGGCCACTGAGCCATTTTTGTTTTGGAATGTTTTTAGTTATCCTAAATGATTCCTGAGTCGGCTAAAAGGCCTGGACTGCATCTATAATGACCAAGACAGTAACCCAAACAAAAAACACTAGTTGTATATGTTTATGGTCCTCTTAACATTTTCCAAACCTTTTCACCTCTGTCCTTAAAATGTTCACCATTCATCTGGATATTTCCAAGTAGTTCCTGTTCAAATGTTATTTATGGCTGGTGCTTGTCGTCCTTCTAGGTTACCCTTTCAGAAAAAGGTTGTGTGATGGGGGGCATAAGATTGGGTGTGATGCTAGTCATAACTTGACTCCTTCAGCCAGAGCATGAAGCAAAAGTGTTGATGGATAAAATTTAAATTTTGCCAGCAACTTAAGATTCTACTTTGGGCTGAGCTTGGAGAAAGGAGGGCCTCAGAAGTGGTAGCTTGCCAGCCACATTCGATGGAGCCTTGGCTGAGCACTGATTAGCATCTGTGCCTTGTTTGTTAAGGCGGAGGACAGATGCCCTGCTTACTAACTTCACAGGAGGGGTTAGTGGTTGGAAACTGGGTTGGCTGTTTTTCAGTGACTGAATGCGCTTTAGAAGTCTGCCTTTTATGACTTATACTAGTTTAGCTGCCAAACTAGCTGCTGAAATTGGCCTATTGCACTGTGAAATTTGTTAAAATAGCAGGTAATATTCTTACAGGTCCCCTGCATGCTCTGGACAAATCATAGAGGAACCACCATGTCCTACAGACTTGGGGTTGGGGAGGGACTTGTAATGCTCCTCCCTCGTCCCCCTCAGTCAGGATACAGGAGAGGAAACCATGTCAGCCACCTCACGTGAGCCGGCTCCACTAATCTTGCTGACAGAGAGCTTTGGTTCTAGGAAGGGCCATGTAGGTAGTTAATTATATCCAGTGTTAATTGAGTGGTCATATTAACAGTCTCATGAGGTCTAAGGATTCCAGAAATGTAGGTGTATAAGACCCTCAAGATGAAGTCGAATGAGACATCATGTTCTTTTTGACCTTCTCTTTCAATTTGGGATGATGATTTCATTAATCAGGATTCCGTCCCCCTGTCATTCGTTTCTAATCGACAGATGCTAATTAAAATAGCAAACGGGATCCTCATGGGCAGTTTCTTCTGTGTTTCTTCGGTGACCATTCTTTTCTTGACTGATTAAGCATGGCTCTTTCCCCTCAATTAACAGACAAGTTAAACTACATTCCCACAAATTTTTATTACTCGTAATTAGGAAGTGAAAAAAATCATTTTGCATTTTACAACTTTAAAATGTAAAAGTAAATTGGGCACTCCAATAATGTGGTACTAACTGCCTCATCTGAGGTGAGCCAGAGTCAGGGGCACTCCAGCATTGTCCCTGTGCTCTGAATCTGCCAGGTCCTTCACTCCAGCACCCAATCCAAACCGCTTTTCATGATGAAGAAACCTTGCCAGGGACTTAATTTTTAAATTTGCCTAACAGTAAAATAAGATTCTAAACATAAATCACTTAACAACAAAAAGTTGGCTCTACTTCTAAAGTCTAGGTGGCGCATTATTTCCATTCCTGCATCAGATAAACATGGATGGTCTCATGTTAATCTAAGCTTCTTGTGGCCAAGATAGATCTTACTCATTTTGGTCTTACTCAGCTCTGTCATACTGCGTAGTATGAGATCAGCAACACTGTATCTGGTATGTACTCAATGACTCTTACGCAAATGAATGATTCAGTTCTATCCCCCTTCTCCATGGCTTACCCTTAACTTTGCGTTTAGTACTCTTACATCTGTTTTCAACATTCAGCTACACTTCACATAAGGAACTCAAGCACTGAGGATCACGTTTTGGATGGTTGTAATGGCCTTTCTTTAAAGTGTTGCCTTAGTCTCGTCTCACAAGAAGAAAGTATTAAGTACTGACTGCATCTTAGCACAAAAACAAGACACAGGAAATTAGCCATAAATGAATTTACATTAAAATGAAATATGCTCGGTAATTACCTTTAATGGTATTGATTTTTTTAAACAAGAACTTTTATTAAAATGTGATTTTAATTTCTTGGCCCATCCAGTTTTTTTTCTGAGTAGAAAATATCCGATTTCAACTGGTTACATTTTGACTCTTAAATATAACCATGCTCTTTGTCTCGGAAGTGAGATAAAAAATTACCTTTGTGGAATTACATATTTTGGGAGGAAAGGGAGACAGGATGCTGGGGAGGAAAGTGGAATTTCTCATTCTTCATTCTTCCTCAGGAAAGGCTTTGTCATTAAATATCAACAATAATTTCCGCATTACATTAGGAAGAGATAAAACACCAGTGCAGTCGTCCTTAACAGCAGTTCAGCCAAGGTTTTTCAGAACCGCCTGAGAGACCTCAAATTCACCAAGAACTAACAGATATTTACACCCTTGGGTAACACAAATGCACTCATGAGAATCCCACGGTCCTATAAATGTCTCAGGAGGCGGGAGAGTGGGTTATCCCGAAAATTAGCCCAGACTGCAAACTAGCTATAGGAAACATTCTCTCCTCACCTAATTCATAGGTGTGCCAGGAGGGCATAACCCTTGAAATCACTCCAGGACCAGAGGAAGTTGCAATGAGCATTTGGATAATGGCTAGAAAAGGGAGCTGCAAATATTCTCTTCTGCTATGGAGTCCACATAATAAAATTAGGGAGACTGACATTATGGGGTGACCAACAACCCCTCCCGGTTTGCCTGGACCTGAGGGGTGTCCCAGGAGGTGGGATTTTTCAGTGCTAAAAATAGCAGCTTTGAGCTAACCAGGATGGTTGATCACCTTACATTTGATAAGAACTATTTTTTATTACATGGGTTTGGGGCCCCATTGAGTTTAGGTTTATTTAGACACAAAGCAAGTCAACTGATATAGAAAACAAGGTATTCTAGGATCCCAAATTTTGGAATTGGGGTTAGGAATGGAGAGAAAGAAGCTACTGGGGAAAAAAGATTCTTGGTCAGTATTTCCAGGACAAGAATGAAAAAAAGTTACTTAAGTGCAATGCGCTTATAAACTGCCCCAGTACCCCAGCCATCCCTTTATCCCAAGGAGAAAAGGTTTCCTTACCCCCCATTTTTTTTTTCATCTATTGGTGTCAGGCTACCCTTTTCCCCTGTAAACCTGGTTTTAATGCCTATTTAAGTTTCCTATACAAATTTCAATAGACCTACACCAGGTGATTTAATCTGTACCCTGTAGAGGTGACCTCAGGGCTTTCCCCTACATTAACTTCCCAGCATACTGTCCCCTGACATTGACCAGGGAACAGTTTAGCAAGCAGATAGACTCGGAGCTCTTGGGTTAAGATTTCTTCCCCTTTGTTATTCGGCATTAGGCCCGCTGTCACCTTGCTACCAAATAGGACAACAAGGAGATCCTTGGTGCCACGGCCCATCCTGAAACTTTTCAGTGCCCTAGGTAGGGGCTACGTGCCACAGAAACATTAAAACTCAGGAAAGAGAACATGAAGCCCTAGAAATCGAACTTGCTCTTATAGATGTTTCCACTCCTTACCGTATGGCGGGAGACTCCTGATACAGGAAGTGGACTGTGAAGTCCTGCCCTGAAGAAGGGGACTTAGGATGTAAAGGAGTCTCGTTTTCTGTCTCTCTTTGGAAGTAGGCTGGAAGCACCTATAGCTTTGTTTCTATGGTAGCAGGCCTAAGTTTTCTTTCCAGTTTCCAGGTACCAGATTTATGTCCTAATGTTCCTGCCTGGACTTGAAGAGTCTACAGCCACTGAGATGAGGTTACTATGCTTTAATTTAGA
>NW_023270377.1:30883800-30936042 GCF_011800145.1 Mirounga leonina
GAAGAGTCTACAGCCACTGAGATGAGGTTACTATGCTTTAATTTAGAGGCACAGAACTACAAATATCTTGTAGGGCAGGGGGTGATGTGTCTCAGCTTGGGAGCCAAAGAGTCCCAGTGGGACTTGCTAGAGGTGGGACCTTAGGCAACTTGCTCAACCTCTCTGCTTCAGTCTTCTCATCTGTAAAATGAGGATCATAGTAACTCTCCCAGGGGGTTATTGGGAGAATTCTATAAGAGCATGCATGCAGAGTGCTTAGCATAGAAGCAGGCCCACGGTGCTATAGACCTTTATTCTGGCCCCGTGCACTTGGAGAGCACAGGGGCCTGTTAATGACCGCCCCAATGCACATTCTCACATTCAGGATGCAGATCCGTGGCTCCCAATTCCAGAGAGCATCTAAAAATGACTAAGATCAGTGGTTGCGGGGGTGGGGAGGGGGCGCAGCTGAGTTTGAGGGAGGGATAAATAGGTGGAGCGCAGAGGATTTTTAGGGCAGTGAAACTGCTCTGATATTATAATGGTGGATACTTGGCATTATACATTTGTCCCAACCCATACAATGTGCAACACCAAGAGTGAAACAATGTAAATTATGGATTTGGGGGATTATGATGTGTAATTGTAGGTTCATCAATTGTAACATTTGTACCACTCTGGTGGGGGATATGATAAAAGAGGAGGCTATGCATGTGTGGGGGCTAGGGGTATATGGGAAATCTTCGTGCCTTCCCCTCAATTTTGCTGTGAACCTAAAACTGTTTTTAAATAATTAAAAATAAAAAATAGGAAAATTACTGAGGCATAGACCATCCCCCAGACCAATTAAATTATAATAGAGAAGAGGGCTAAGGCCTTTAATGTTTTTAAATCTCCACAGGTGATCCTTAAGAGCAGATAAGGTTGTAGATGAACCATGAGAGACTATGGACTCTGAAAAACAAACAGGGTTCTAGAGGGGAGGGGGGTGGGGGATGGGTTAGCCTGATGATGGGTATTAAAGAGGGCACGTTCTCAATGGAGCACTGGGTGTTACACGCAAACAATGAATCATGGAACATTACATCAAACACTAATGATGTAATGTATGGGGATTAACATACCGTAATAAAAAAATTTTAAAAATTAAAAGCAGATAAGGTTGAGAACCACTGATTTTCTCCTTTGGCTGTGGCTTAAGACCTAACAAGAGTCAGCTGCTCTGATTGCCAACTATTGAGCTGGCCCACAGGGGAATGTACGAAGCCCGTCAGGCTATACAGGATGTGGGCAGAGTTCTGGGACAGTGGTTTTCAACTTGATTCTCACTTCGGGCTGGTAAATTTTCAATGGTAACATCACAGAGCAGGGCAATAAGGCTCTGAAAGTTGAGAAAAAGAAGGTGGTAGCAAACAGGTAACTCTTGACTCCTTAAGTGGATTCTCAGGGTTCCCTGTCTCTTCAGGAAACAAACAAGAGTTCCGAGTTGGTTTTTTTGTTTGTTTTTGGTTTTGTTGGTTTTTTTTTTTTTTTTTTTAAGATTGAGAGAGCATGAGCAGGGGGAGGGGCAGAGGGAGAGAGAGAATCCTTAAACAGACTCCGTGCTGAGCGCGGAGCCCAATATGGGGCTCAATCTCAAGACCCTGAGATCATGACCTGAGCCAAAATCAAGAGTCGCCACTCAATCGACTGAGCCACCCAGGCGCCCCAAGAGTTCGGAGTTCTGTGTTAGGGCTCAAACCTAGGGTACATGCTCCCACTGAAGCAAAAAGGAAGAGCCAACTTGCAAATCAGACCAAAATTGTAAATGAACAGTTAGGAAACTGGACACTAACTCAGCATATCCAGCTGTGAAAGATAATAGCACAGATTTCTCCTTCCTGACCTCTAATGCGGGAGATGGTTGAGTTCTTTGAACTTAAAGGGCAATCTCTTAAGAATGATCACCTCGCTTGTTACCACCCAGGCTGGTTTAGCTTCATTAAGATTAATGAGGATATTTGGATTTGCATTAAGCTATCACCTGCATGTGAAAGCAGTGATATTTATTTAAGTCATTCTCTGAGCTCCTGTTTCCCCGAACTTTAAAATAGGAATAGTAATACCTGCCCCTTACTTTTCTCAAAGGGAATTTGTGATGATAAACAGAAATAATGTTCCCCATAAAACTCAGTTTGAGCTCCTGGAAAGAAATAGGCACAACTTAAATCAAGGTAGTATTATCGTCATAAAGGAAGGTGCTGGAGCAAGTTAATATTTTTATTCTTACCAAAGTACTGTCTTCCTGGGCAAAGCACACAATTTTCTCAGGAGAGATTTCTCTCAAGTCTTATCCAGTAAATCCCAACGTTCAATTCCTTCTAATGAGCCACACGTTGAAACTTGCTGCCGAGACTTATAAAGCGCCCAACAATAATAAGGCAATCAAAAAAAAGTTTGTTAAACTTAAAATGAGTTCCAATCTACACCCTTACATGTTTAATAATGTTTCCAGTCTCCTCCTCCACTTTGAAGTAAATACCTCATCGAGGCAAGCAGTGTGGATATGCATTTCACACATTTGTTCAGGCCACCAACACTTTTCTACGAGGCTAGTTTAACAGCTCTATGGGGTTTTTGATTAAAGGAAGTAATGTTGACTCTAACCTCCCAGTTAAACCTTAAATGCTTCTTTCTTTTCTATAATGGGCTGTCCTAGTATTAAACCACAATCACTTTTTAGGAGCACCTTTCACATCTCTTCAAAATTTACTTTTTTTTTTTTTCTACTTAAACTCACTATTTCTTTTAACTATTCTTTCCATAGATGCTTATTAGCATTTCACACCTGATAATATATTACAGCTCTGAGGCACATCAGATCTTTTGTGCAGGCTGTCTCCCAAAAAGTTCTCAAGAATTAAAACAGGAGAACAAATAACACACTCTAATTTGTTAAATTCTGCTCTGCAAAATTTAAGCATGCACTATGACTAAAAACTGGAGGGGAAGGGGAGGCAGAAGCGTGGGGGAAGGTACAAAATACGAATGCGTTTAAATACTTGAAGTTGGGGAGGTAGAAGATAGCAGGGAAAGAGATAATGGTACAAATAGGGACCAGAAATTAGGAATAAATGATAACTTGGTGGACATGGTACTGTTTTGGCGGGATGATTAAAACAATTATAATATCATTTTTGTGTGTCCACTTGGGGAAGTCTCCAATCAGCACATAGTAACCTATGGCTGTCAATCACCATAATCCTTCTTTCCTCTTGCTCTCCTGTGTGCTTTACAGTTTCCTAGTTGGGCAGTGGAAGTGTCCACTAGAATGGATGCTCATCAAGGAGAGTAGAATGGAAATCTGTTCAGTATTTATCCTATGGTAACAGTATTCCAGTTTCCTTCTAAAGAACCACTTCTGTAGATCCTACGTTGTTTGGGTGGAACCGGAATACATCAATCAAAGCACTGCATTCCCCAAGAATGGAAATATGGCCCAATGATAGCAAATGAGATAACATGAAATTCCCCATGGGATGTGCTGGATCAGTGGCAGCCATCTAGCAATCACAAGATCCTTCCTTAAAAATAGGATCAACATATTAAAAGGCAGAGCTAAGAGTTGAAAGAAAGAAGCTGGGACCTGGTGACATCACTGGAACACTAGTCAACCAGTGCCCTCAACTGTTAAGTTCTATGAACCACTAAACTGAGTATTTGCTCAAGGCACTTTGGGTTGGGTTTTTGATTACTTGTGACCAAAAGAGCCTATCTAATATGGGCAAAATCTGTGTTTTCTTCACTCTGTCCCCAGAGCCAAGCTTGGTAACTGGCATACAGCGGTCACTCAATAAATAGAAACTGTATTGATTCTTTTTGTTTTTTAATGTCCCTGTCAGTAACAACACTGTTATTTCTCATCTTCATTTAACACTTCATTTGTAGCATATCCAACTTCCTCATCCAGCGGAAAAGAGAAAACAGTGCCAAAACATGAAGGGAAGTGAAAAATGTATTTTTTCACATAAGATTGTGGGCTGTCAGTTACTGCATACCTAAGATACTGCCCTGAACAATAGAAAAATATTTAACGTCTTCCCTCTTCCTCTGAATTTTTCTGGCCAGTCAAGTGATTACACTGGCTTTCTCTAGCAGCATAAACATTCCCTTCCTCTTCATGCTTTGGTATTCTACTGCAATGTCCCCAAATGAATTTCCATTCATTTCAGAATTTGTGGCTCTGCCATTGAATATCGAGGTTATTGACATTTGGATTTTTGACTTGGATTCCTCTAGTAGCATACTGCCAAACAAACCAAAAGAACATTTTTATAATAGAATGCTTGTGACTGGGAGCTGGGAAATTAACCAAGAATCAGAAGCGTTGGACCTCGTTCTTGGCTTTGCCAGTGACTTTCAACATAACTTAGGAAAGCTATCATTTCAATTGGTTTTACTTTTCCCCCAAGTATTTGGAAAGCAGACCTAGAAATAGCTCAGGGTAGGACAGTCACAATGATTTGGCAATGGGAAGACACTATATGAAGGAAAACGTAGATATTAGGACCTTCAGTCTATAGACATGATGGTGGATAAGCTGAACCTTGATTTGTTCATTAAATACTAGAGGACTAGTAGACTAGAGACAAACTGAATTTAAAAGGGGCACATTTAGGGGTGCCTGGGTAGCTCAGTCGGTTAAGCATACAACTCTGGATTTCTGCTCAGGTCATGATCCCAGGGTTGTGAGACTGAATCCTGCAGCGGACTCTACACTGAGTGCAGAGCCTGCTTGAGATTTTCTCCCTCTGCCCCTCCCCCCGGCTCCTGCAAGCTCTCTCTCTCGAAAAAAATTTTTTAAAAATGGGGGCACATTTAGGTATAGCAAAATAATTCTATTTTATATAGCAAGAATAAAGTTTTTTTAATCCATAAACTCGAGATCCATAAGTGGATTAAGAGGAATTATGTTGATCTGTGGTATATTCCACAGAGAGAATGCTGGGCTTCATTAATCTGGGTCTGACCCATACAAAATCTGATATTTATGTTCTTTATCTGACTATAAAATGAATTCAAGAGCTCTCATGAGGACTTTGTGGCTGAGGCCCTGAGAATGCTTCACATAAGAAAGACATAAATAGAAATGGTTTTTATCTTGTTGAGCAGGCTTTGAGCTGGACAATTTTTTATTACTTACTAGCTAGAAAGTCCTGGGAAAGTTCCTTTATCTCCCTGTGCCTCAACTGCTTCATCTGAAAAATGGGGAAGAGAATAGTGACCACCTGTATTAGATTCCCATTGCTGCTGTAACAAATTACCACAAACTTAGTGGCTTAAAACAACACAGATTTATTATCCTACAGTTCTCAAGGGCAGAAGTCTGAAAAAGGCCTGAATTAAAGTCAAAATGTCTGTAGGGCTGGGGCGCCTGAGTGGCTCAGTTGGTTGAGCATCTGACCTTGATTTCAGCTCAGGTCATGATCTCAGGTCATGGGATCAGGCTCTGTGCTCAGGGTGGAGTCTGCTGGAGATTCTCTCTCCCTGTACCCCGCCCCTCCCCCACTCGTACTCTAAATAAATAAAATCTTTGTTTAAAAAAATTCTTTTTTAGCTGTCTGTAGGGCTGCATTTCTTCTGAAGGCTTGAGGGGAGAATCCATTTCCTTACTTTTTCCACTTTCAGAAGCTGCCTGATGCCTTGGCTCATGGCCTCCTATCTTCAAAACCGGCAAACACCTCACTCTGACCATCTGCCCCTGTATTCCATTTATAGGACACTAGTGGGTACATGGCCCCACACTAATAACCCATGTTAATCTCCCCATCTAATATCCTTAACTTAATCATACCTGTAAAGTTCCTCTTGCCATGGAAGTGAACATATTCACAGGTTCCAGGGATTAGGACCTGGACATTTTTGGGAGTGAAGGGCATTTTTCTTCCTACTACGTATCATACTACCCCAAGTGGTATTATGAGCATCAAAGGAGACAATGCTCAGAGCAAATTTAGAACAGCGTTTTGAAAGTAATAAGGATAAAACAAATGCTAGCTTGTCATTCTGTCTGTTAGCAGTTCATGTTATCAGTCTCAGGATTTCTCATGCTTTAAGTCAAAGTTCATTTTCCTAAAGAACCTGCTGTGTTTTTCATCCTAGTGTTTCAGTTCTCTTTAGCTAAGACAACCCATAGACCCAGTTAGCCAACTAGTCAGTCTCCATGCCAACCAGAGCCCCCATTAGTTGTCTGTCCTTGATATTTAAGCCTCTCTTGATGAGGACCTCTGGATCACACAGGAAGTCCATTCCCTTCTTGTTAGAAAGGGCTCTCCTGAATTTGAATGGCTCCACCTCCATGTGCTTTTTCTACAGGTCCTAGATGTGCAAGATCTAGCCAGAGTCACTTCCAATCCTTCAACCATAAGAAAGCCCTTTAATGCCTAAGAATTGTATTATGTATGTATTCCATTATCTCCTTCCAAGGCTAAACAGCCACAGGGATTCCTTAGCGTGACCTCTCTGCTGTCTGAAACATGAACTCAGTAACTCTAGTGATACTCCAGATTTTTTTGACCACTCTGCACTAAGTCCCTATTCTTACCCCCCTCAACTCACCCTCTAAAGTTATGGGCAATTTTCTTACTATGACATTCTTTACTTAACCCTTATCAAAGTATTGTTACAACAATAGTGGCCATTACTATTCTTCTATGCCTAACTCTTGTTTCTTAAAGATTAGAACTTGGGAAATAATATTTTTGTTTTATTTTTCTAGTGAGAAAAATAACATGAGAAAATAAGGTAAATGTGTTTTGCCAACTCTAACGATCTTGGGGGGAAAAATGACTAAAAGTAGGCTCTATATACACTGCTGATGAAAGTATAGCTGGACACAATCTTTGTAGAAGGCAACATATAAAGAGCCTTTAAAGTGTCAGATCATTTCTCAGAAATTCCATTTCCCAGGATTTATCCCAAGGATATGACAAAAAGGCACACTATATTTATGGAAACAGATGTTTATCATAACATTATTTATAATAGCAAAAGGATAAAAGAAAATAGCCTAAATGTCCATCAGGGAATTTAAGTGAATCACATGTCATGTGATCAAAGCACTGGTTTAAAGTATGTTTATTTTTTTTTATAAGTATGCTTAATGATAAAAGTGTAACAGTATTAAATGAAAAAGGAAGAATGTAAAAGAATATGCAGGTGACCCCAATTTGCAAAATAAAAAAAAAGAAAAACCAAAAAGCCACCAACAACACAAACAAAAACCGTTTTTCTATGTGTATGTCACATGGAAAAAAGACTTGATGGAAATACCCCAAGATATTCAGTGATTATCTTTGCCTGGCTTCTGTTCCTTTCTATATTTTGTAACTTTCAAATCTAAGAATTTTTTTTTGAATTTTTACACACACTTTATTTTTAGAGCAGTTTTAGGCTCACAGCAAATTTGAGTGGATAGTACAGAAAGTTCCATATATTCCTTCCCCCCCCATATATGGACAGCCTCCCTCACCATCCACGTGTGCACCAAAGAAGAGATGGAGGAGGAGAGAGAAGCAGATCTACCCACAAGAATGGGACCCTACCACTTCTGAGAGGCTATTGCCTCAGTGTACCCGTCGCCTCAGTGAGTCTGTAGTCAAGCTCCTGGTAGCAGACCTGGGGCCACTGTTGGTCAGTATTGCCAGGAATTGGATGACAAACTTGTCGCAGAGGAGAGAAGGAGGAGCTGGGGCCCGAGGGACACCTCTATCTGATGGTCACAGTGTCTGACCATGATGACCTTCTAGGAGAGTTGGCTTCTGCTTCATTTCTGCTTTCCAAATGACACACAAGTTCCTCTTTTGATCAACTCTAACTTGGAAATATATAGGCAAGGGGATTTTGAGAAACATAATCTGAGCCTTAGCCAAGCTGATAAAATCCACTACAACATAATTACAGTATGTATATTTTTTCTTTTTATTTTGGAGTGTTCACTATGTAGATATTTCCTACAAATCACAGCTTGCCCCAGAGCAGCTTCTGAGCTAGCCAGTCCCTGGTCACTATTTCTGGCTCAATCCTATGAGAAGATGGATGCTACTCCAAGATTCTCATACTTGTAGTCCAAGGTTGACCTAGGTTTGCAGAGTTCCCAGGGCTATACACACTCCTTCCCTCTTTTCTATGCCAGACACTTCTCCTTGAATGTGCCCCCCTGTCTTGGAGCACAAATTCAGGCTATACCTGGATTTCTTGAATGAGGAAATCCATTCTCTCCCTGCTAGTCAAAGCTCTCCCTGAGGCTATTATGCCATCTTGTGTGGGACCTTGAAGAATATCTCCTTATATTTCATAGAGCTGTCTATAAATACAGGTCCTGAAAGTTGTGACCTCATCCCTGACCAATTTTCTTATCCAATTTGGTCCATGGCTCGGGCCATGGAGTCAGGTACTCTAAAACTTAATCCCTAGTCTTTTAATAACTAGTTGTGTAATCTTAAATTCGTCATTTTACCTTATAGGCCACTGAATCTATACTTGTAAAATGAAGTTTGGATTTGGTTCTAAGAACTTTTCTAAAATTAAATAAAACAAGTAAGGAAACGCTGTAAGAGAGACAGTAGAATTTCCTCCCTGACAGAGTTGGAATATGGGAGAATTTTGAGATGTCTTTAAATCCAAGGTGATTTATGCATGGTAAAGAACAATGCATGGCCTAAGTGGAAAAATAAGCCTCAGTGCTCTGCCATTCAGCATCCTGGTTTTTTTTCTGCCCTCTCTGAGAAGCTGGGTGCTGGGAAGATCGGGAAACCATGGGTTAAATTTGCTCCTTTGTGACTGACCGTGGTACCGGCTATGACAAGCCGTCTTTCATTGCAAGACTAGATAACAATGGAAATAAGACATCCTCTATTTTTTATTGAATATAATATTTTCCATCTCTCGTTAGGAAACTTCATGCAATTAAACTACCAATCTTACCCTCTGTGTTCCTCTCTCATTCACAACTTAATTCAAGCAAAATGCTGGCGGATACTTTAGAATCTCTTAGGCAACACTCAAAGTTGAAAATGTTTGCTTTGTTCTGTCTTGTGTCCAGCTCTCAGTTTTTAAAAAATGAAAGAGAAAGGTTGTCCTTGATTGCAAATTCATATGGGAGGCTTTAAATTTTTTGCAGATGAATTGCTTTAGGTACACCGACTTCCTAATTTGTGTGTGGCTAATTGGATTGCCTGATTAAAGGACATGGCCATTGTTTCAAGATAGCAACTGCTAGACCAGGGTCCTCGGGTGGCTGGAAAGACCTCTGGTATGTAATCCTACCGCTCTGATTTAATGTGATCAGTGGTGTCTAAAGCCAAAGGAAAACCATGAGACCTCTCAAAATGCCTGTACTGGTGAGGACAATCTTCCCACTGTCTCCGGGATTCTCCAGAGAGCTGCATAGCCGAGATCCAGAGTCTTACCTTACAAATGACTTAACAGGATCAGAGATGCTAGACTGCACCAACATTTGGACCTCATTAACAATGGGATATGAGGGACTCCTGGGTGGCTCAGTCAGTTGAATGTCCAACTCTTGGTTTTTGGCTCAAGTCATGATCTCGGGGTCATTGGGCTCTGTATTCAGTGGGTAGTCTGCTCGAGATTCTCTCCCTCTCTAAACTCTCCCAACTCTCTCTAAAATAAATAAATAAATCTTAAAAATAGGATGTGAATAGGCCATCCACCCAACCCCTGAGGGTCCCATTTGCTTTGAGGATGTCACTGTCATCACTGTACTCCTGCCTATCTTTATTAAACCATTCTTCACTGGACTTAAAAACGTTGAATATTAAACTAACAGGTCTAAAAGTTCTGTTTCTTTAAACTTGCACCACTAATGCTTTGATGGTATGAAATGCCACATGATCTTACATCTGGTTTAAGCCTGTGATACACCATCTAGATGAGAGGGTAGCCCATCTCTAAATAAGGGCTTAGTGCATCCAGTTTTGAACTTATCCCATTTTTTACCCTATTTTCTGATGTCCCCAAATAAAAGTCAAGGGAATACAAAATATTACCTAAAGCAAAGCAAAAATTGTATGTTTTAAATTTTCATGTCAGGAAATGCAAAATTAATACTCTCCTTGCGATATTGCTCATTAATACTGTACTTAAACTAAGCTATAGTTTTAATGGCCTAATTCAAAAGGGTGGAAAATTTTATTTTACTTAAATCATTTAGATGTATGAGCTCTTATTTCCACTGGCACTTTTTCCACATTAAGTGTAATAGGGAAGAAGTCAATCTCAAATTCTCTCATAGAACATAAACTCTTGATGGACTGAAACGAAGTTGAGCCTCAGAATACCTAAGACATAATGAACTGGATGGACCGCGAGAGAAGAAGGTTTGAAACTCCACAAACTGGGACACTCAAGGGGGATGTCCACATGATCGGGTCAGAGAAAATGTACAAAGCAACTCAGAATATTTTTTCTCTTACCTATTCAGAACAGCTGTGAAATAGACCACAGCTTGTAAGAACTGCAAGATTTCAGAAGCGTAGAAGTGGTAATAATATCCCAAACTGCCATTAAGCCTGGTAAAGGGATACACAGAATTAATAGAACAAGGCCTTGTAATCCGTAGGCCAGCTTCCGGTTAAAAGATAGTCCATAATCCCCACAGCATAGCAAGGCTATGGCTTAGGGAGTCTAGACTCCCCTTTCAGCCCTGCCACCACCTTTTCTCTGTTCTGTCATCGATAACATGAGGGTACTGGGCTGGAAGAACTCTAAACTAGCTTAGTTTAGCTAGCAGAAATTCTGCTATTCTATTCTGTGGTATTCTGGTATTCTGTGGTATTCTGGTATTCTGTGGTAAAATAGCTCCAGGGAAATTGAGTTGTAATCACTGTTCTAGGAATGTGTAAGAAATAATCATCCATTTATTTAAATATCTTCTGTATGGATAGTTATACACAAGTAACAGTTCTAATCACAGTATTATTGTTCTTTATTACAATGAATATGTGGTATAAAAACAAACATTCAGGATGTCTCCTAAAACAAGATGCTTTGCTGTTCTTAATATTTCTTATATATACTATTGTCTTCTGTACCACTTATTTTAGTTCAAATGAAACAGGCTTAAAGGAATAAAAATACGAAAAATTTTAAGATAGTCCAGAAGGAAGGTGTCAATGTCAGTCAAGGACTTCCTGAAAAACTCTGTTCCTTCATTCTTTTTAGTGCTGAGTAATATTTCATTGTCTGGATATACTACTGTTTATCTGTTTATCTACAAAGAACATCTTGCTGCTTCCAAGTTTTGGCAATTATGAACAAAGCTACTATAAACATACATATACAGGTTTTTGTGTGGACATAAGTTTTCTATAGTGTAAATACCAATGAGTGTGACTGCTAGATTGTATGGTAAGAGCATATTAAGTTTTGTAAGAAACCACCAGATTGTCTTTCAAAGTAGCTGTACCATTTTGCATTCCTACCAACAGTGAGTGAGAGTTTCTGCTTCTCCATGTCCTTGTCAGCCTCTGGTGTTGTCAGTGTTTGGGATTTGGACCATTCTAATGGGTCTGTAGTGGTATCTTATTTCTATTCCTTCATTCTACTCAGTGCAAGTATTTTAAATGGAACCAGGGTCCAAGAGTACGAGAAGGAGGAATTGTCATGTATCTGTAACAATTTTCCTTTCCAGCAGATAGCTGATATTAGAGCATCCTACTCCTTTTTTGAAGGTAGATAGACTTCAACAGCAAATCTGCAATGAGAACGGAGAACATTGAGACCAAGCAGTCTGTAAGAATGGGATTAGATATACAAGAGACCTATAGCTTAGATATATAGGCTGGCTGTATATCTAAGTATACCCATCAACATAGAAATATTGCATAACAAAGGTATGGAATTCTGATATAGGATATGGTTTCTTATTTAAGAACAAGACAGGAGCCAGATTGCCTAGGTTCAAATATCACCACTACCAGCACTACCACCCCCATTAATAGCTGTGTGATCTTGGGTAAGTTACTTAACCTCACTGTATCTCAGTTCTAAACTTGCATTGCCAGCTGCCCACTCAACAACTCTATTTACATGTCAAAGTTAACATGTCCAAAACCAAATTCTTCATTTCCACCCCCACAAATCTGGTCTTCCCACAGTTTTCCAGAACTCAATAAAAGAAAACTTCCTTCTATCGAAACAGCTTAGTGTCAGCCTTGACTCTTATTTCTCTCCTATCCCCCATCCAATAAGTCAGCAAAATCCTGTTCACTCAAGCTTAGAAATACATCCCCAAATTGACCATTTCCCACCACCTCTATTTCTACCACCCTAGTTAATCTGATTGTAATAACAATAACCTCCAGTATGGTTTCACCTTTCCCACCCATGGCCCTTAACAGCCCCTTCTCAGACCATCTATAGAATATTCTTTTTAAGCCCAAGTCATATATCCTACCTCTGCTCAAACAGCTTCAATAACTTTCCATCTTAGAGTAAAATTTAAAATTCTTACCCTGATTTAGAAGACCCTACCAGATGATCCCCTACTGCTTCTTTAACCTCAAATCATACCATTCTTCCCATTACTCAGTCTACTCCAGCACTGACCACCTTGACCTACACTGGCCATGTTGCAATTCCTAGAAAAAGCTAAGGAAGGTGCTCCCTCTGCATTGAACATTCTTTCTTTAGATATTTATAAGGCTAACTCTCTCCCTTCCTTCAAAATTCTGCTCAGAGGTCACCTTATTAGAGAGGTTTCCCCTAACTCTCCTTTATAAAACTTCACCCCTTCACCTAGCACTCTTCATCTTCTCTCTTTGTACTTTCTAGTATTTTATCTGATATATACATGTTTATTAACTGTCTATATCCCCTTACTAAAGGGTAATCTCCATGAGAATAGGAACTTTATCTGGTTTGTTCACTGCTGTCCTTCCAATACCTAAAACAGTAGGTACACAATAAATGAGTGAGTGAATAAATGAATATGGGATAATATAAAAATACGAAATTGGATCATAACCTAGGGTTGTGTGCATTTTAAATAATATAAAATGCTTAGAACATAAGCTCAGTAGTTATTGACTATTAATGTTAACTTGCTTTACTATCCAGGAGTTTGACTTAATGGTGGGGTAAATCTTAAGGTAACCCAATTCCCTTTGATTTTCCCACTATAACACATTAGCTCAAGAAGAACCGATCAAAGATGAAGCAGGACTCACTAAGTGACTTGGAGGGTACTGGAACTAAAGCCAGACTGAGGAAAGAAATAGATTAAGATTGGGTTGGTGGTCAGCACCCCAGCAAATTTGACCAGGGTTCAAGACCAAGCTCTAGTCCCACTGAAGTTAAAGAATGTGATGAGGCAAAAATTATTGCTAAGCATTTCAAAGAGCACTCAGATATTTCCTGATTAGCTCATCCCACTACCACCACCACCCCACCTTACTCCCTTTCTCTGCAAGAGAAAGGGCAAGAGCTATACTGACAGATTCTCTCAGGGCACTGGGCAAAGTGGCAAATGTGCATTTTGTCTAGAAGTACAGCACAGAGGAGGAGAAGGTGAGCAGAAAGGCAAAGAATGTGGCCAACAGAACTCTTAGAGGAATCAGAGGCTCCTCTCATTAGTTCAGGTGCTTGAAAGGGCCTGGTAAAGGGCAATGTTGGGCCAGTATATTAGTTGGCTGGGGCTGCAATAATAAAGTATCACAAGCTGGGTGGATTAAATCATAGAAATATATTGTCTCAGAATTTTGGAGCCTAGAAGTCTGAGATCACGATGTTAAGAGTTGGTTCTTTCTGAGGGCTGTGAAGAAAAATCTGCTCATGCTTCTCTTCTAGCTTTGGTGATTTTCTGGCAATATTTGACCTTCCTGGGCTGGTGGAAATATCACCCCAATCTCTCCCTTCATCTTCACATGGTGTTTTCCTTGCGTATATGACTGCATCCAAATACCACCTTTTTGTAAGGACACAAGTCCTATTAGAGCCACTCTAATGATCTCATTTTAACTTGATTACCTCTGTAAAGACCCTTTCTCCAAATAAGATCACATTCTGAGGCACTGGAGGTTAGGACTTCAGGATATGAACTGGGGGAACACAAATCAACCAATAAAAACAAGCAAGAGCAGTTCACCTACACATACACACAAATGGGAGATCATATTTACAGAAGAACATAGGACCCCCTAAATCCATCAGGCAGTAGCTGAAGGAAGAATACAAACTGTCAAGTTTTCACAAGAGTGTTTCAAGGTATAGAGACAAGTGTTTGAGTAGAGATGAGGAAGAAATGAACCATGGTGGTTCGTGGTTGCTGTGATCCTAGCTAGGGTTATAGATACACCAAATTGGATAATCCAATTTGGATTTGGAAGGGGAGACTCCTCCTTATATGCAGTGGAGACATGACTGCATGGGGCTTAAAATCAGAGTCTCCAGGCCTGATTTGAATCCTGGTTCTACCACTTACAGACACTTTGAGTTTAATAAAGTAGTGTAAACTGTTTGGCCTTACATTCCGTAACTGAGAAATGAGCATGATGGAACTAATCGTATTAAGTTTTGATAATTCAATGGAAGGATATATGTAAAGTGACTTTCACTGTTCCTAACACATAGTGAGTGTTCAATCAGACTGCACTAGAAGTTAAGGGGAAGTGTTCCCAGGGGTTTATCTAATGTAGGACTTTTCCCAAAGGTAAATAAGAGAAAGTGATTCTCATGGTATCTAAGTAAAGACAAGTTACCCAAAGCAAGAATACCTCCCTTAAGGAAATAGACCACCTGGAGAGAGAGACCTTCATCCCAGTTATGCTTCCAAAATAGCTTGTCTTACTTCTGCAAATTCATTTCAATAGGCTCTCTTCTTCAGATAGATTTCCTTCATGGTCTCACTTAACTGACACATGTGTTCTCCTTTCTTTGTAAAAAATTATTGGTACTTTTCCATTCTTGAGAATGCAAAGTAACCCTGTTTCATATGAAAAAAAAGTGTTAGAATTAATTCTAACACTTAATTCTTAACCTTAATTCTGTGTTAGAAACAAATGTATCATATTTTATAAGTGAATTTATGATCTACATTTTTCTCCTTATGAAAATATGCAAACCCCCTACTTAACTTTGAATTCTTAATTTTCTTTCCATGTCAAGCAGAGATTCCCCCGAGTTTCTATTCTCCTGATGTGTGTGTGAAATTGAGTAAGTGATTTGAAAAGCTTTTTTACTAAGAAAATCACAGCTAATACACATAAGGACTAATTAGTGTGAAGATGGATATGTTTTGGTATCTAATGATATTTTATTTGTTAAACGTGATGCATTCCAAGTGACTCCATCTTGCCTTCATTTAAATGGAAAATAAATAATTGCTAGAAGGAAACATCCAGTGAAGATTTATCCCAGAAGTCGTGTGACCATTCAAACCCAGATTTCCAGGTGGTTTTGGCCTTAAACTTCTTGGGTAAGCATTGAGGACCATACAAAACTCTCCAAGCCTGTTTCCCAGAAGTATGGTGGAAGATTCATGTAAATGTTAAGTAATTTCATTTATCTTCTTTTCCCTTTTTACACATCAGTATGAGATTCATTTGCAGAAATGGGTCATGAATCTAAGAAAATCAATAATCTAAAACACATTATAGACATAAAGCTTAACCCTTTCTAAAGCAGTTTCAAATGCACTCATCCACTTTTCTACTTCCCTCTTGCTCCCACCTCTACTACACTAAAATCTCTCATGAAGATCATCAATACTGGGCACAACTACATCCCATGGGCATTTTTCAGGGTTTCTCTTGATTAATATCTCAATAGCATTTCCTGCTCTTAACCATCTTCTTCTTCTCAAAATATGCTCTTGGTTTCTAGTGTAACACAGCCCATAGCTTTTGTCCAACTTCCATGGCTTTTCCTTTACAGTCATTTTTCAGGTTCCACTATTTTATTTCATTTTTATTTTTATCAAAGTTGTATTATACATAGCTTTAACGAATTGTCCTGCAAAACTTATAGTGAAGCCTCTAATGCTACCCTTGATTTCCTCTCCCCATTCTTAAAGGTACTTTCTCTGATATTGGTCTCTACATTTCTAAATAGCACATCATTTCTAGATTTTTTTCCATTTTAGATTTCCAACTTGGGAAGATGAGTATTTAAGTCTTCTTTCCTGTCAAACATACTCTCTCCATCTCCTGTCTCTTTTTCTTTTTTCCCCTCATTCTCCCAAGAAATTACAGCATAAATTTTGGTTAAATCAATTATCAGTATTACTTTATTACAATTATACAAGTATTATTCATAGCTAAATTATATAGTATACTAAGATTACAGTTCCTTTCTTGTATAACTTTTTGCTTTCCCTGATATTAATAATTGCCATACTTTCCCCCTCTGTTTACTAATTGCTCTAACAAAGAAAACTCAATCTCAATGGCTTAAGACAATAGATGTTAGTTTCTTATTAACTTACAGGAAATTCAATGCAGATGTTCCTAATTGGTGGGAGGCCCTTTTTGGGGTGATTCAGGGACCCAGGCCCTTTTGACTTTAAAGATCCTCTATCCTCTGGTACCTTAGAATCCCCTATTGGATTCTTTCTACCTGCAGGCATGCAAGGTGAGATAAGACTAGACAATTGAGAGGGACATTTCTATGAGCTAGGTTGGAAGTGTTATGCATAACTTTCATTCATAGCCTATTGGTAAGAATTCAAATCATACAACCCGAACGTTATGCAAGGGATATTAGAAATGGGGTCTATGGGGCACCTGGGTGGCTCAGTCGTTAAGCATCTGCCTTCGGCTCAGGTCATGATCCTAGGGTCTTGGGATCGAGCCCCGCATCGGGCTCCCTGCTTGGCAGGAAGCCTGCTTCTCCCTCTCCCACTCCCTCTGCTTGTGTTCCCTCTCTCGCTGTGTCTCTCTCTGTCAGATAAATAAATAAAATCTTTAAAAAAAATAAAATAAAATAAAAAATAAAAATAAATAAAAAATAAATGGGGTCTAACTATGTTCATAAGAAGAAAAAAATGATTTGAGTTTTGGTAAACATAGTGCTGTCTCTGTTATTCCAATTATATATATATATAATATATTTCACTCTTCCTCTCACATTTAGGATACAACCAGTCCTTCTACTAAGGCAATACTCCAAAGTCCTGGCAGTCATTGCTTGTCCATCAAAGATCAAGATCCTTAGATAATGTACAGTCTTCTATCAGGTTCAGATATGACCCTTCAAGGTCCAAGAACATATGAACTCAAAAAGACAAGCAATTTGCTGTCCCACACCCCCCAATACACACATTCTATAGACAATGGAAGAGCAGGAAAACTGAAGAATAGAAGACACAGAAGAGTCATTGGTACATAGCAATTATGGAATCCTATGGGCAGGTTTTCAGTTCCTGAGTATTAGCAAATTTTTAGCTTAGACCCTGATTCTGCTCTCTGGGAAGAACTTTCTAATCCATTGTTTTCCAGGTCTCCTGAATCTGCCTTTTGGGAAATTCTTCCTTGTCTCATTATTTTCCACTGACACCTCTGAAATGGGTGTTGATGTGTATGTCTTACTTGGGGACTGTATGTTGTACAGCACACTCTCTGCTTGGGGTTGCTTTAAGACTTACTGAAAAGTCCTAGGCCTTTTGAAGCCAGGTTTATGGTATCTTTGACAATAAATTTCACTCATATTCATTATATTTCTAATCTATTTGCTGCCAGTCATTTCCATGTTCACCCAACATTCTTTCCTTGATATAATTCTCAATCCTGACTTCTTTATAACTTCAGTCTCTCTCTCTCTGAACTCATAGTGCCTATCTGGAAGCCATATGAAACCAGAGGCTTAGGTGGGAAGGTAACATCTTTAAGGTAGTCTTTGCTTTAAGGCTGAATTATATTGGTTAACTGAAAATTCTGGAAATCTCTTGAAGTCTATAAATACTTCATCCTCAAACTCTGTATCAAAATTTTAAGTCCCCTTCTTTATGTTTAAGCTCATCCAAGAACTTCTCATTTTTTTCCCTAATGAGATCACTTCTGGAGCCATGTTCTCCTGCTTCCCTTGGGACTGGTTGTTCCCTAGGTCTATTGTACAGATGAAGCACTGAAGTCTCTCTTCATATTCACCCTGGAAACCTCCTTTTCTTGCTAAGGTCTTAAGGCCCCTGGTGTACAAGATCCCATTGTTAGGCTCTAGAATTTGATTTACTCATAAGTTAGCCTCGAGATGCCTGGGTCTGAAACAAAGGGCTATATTAATCACAGCACAGCAAGAAGCATAAGCATCGTGTTTGTGTCAGTTCCCTTTGTCCCCAAGTCCCATGGAAGCAACATGGAGGTGCAGAGGTGAATGTTGTGTACACGGTGAGTTGCTTTATAGGAGAGGAACACTGAGCTTGAACTTGTTTTATAGCAAACAATAAGCAAGCCTTCCCTTTGTCCCAGAGGGAGACACTGCCTCTTACTTACTACAGACACAACTCCGAGAAATGGCCCTACAAAGACTGGTCAGGGTCTTGCATTCTTAGCATACTCAAAAAGAATATGCAGGGACACACAGGTTCCATGCAGACTGCCTTTTTCATCATCCATATATGCTATACCCAGTTCATGAACTCTCCAGATTTACTCAATTATGGCTTTCTGCTAAACAACATTGATGGCCCATCAGGAAGATTAGTAGGGTTATTAGGAAGGCAAGGGCCAAGTCTATTTTCCAGCCACTGGATCCCTAGTGCCTATCCCAGTGCATGGTACTGGGTAGGTAATCCAAATAAACTAAGAGACTTAAGTGATGCACTCTATGAATGTTATTGTATTCTAGAAGATAAGATAAACCCCTCTCTCTCTCTCTCAGAAATGCAAGAATGAAACTTTTTTTAGAAGAATATCCATTTTTTTTAAACTGAACATTTGTTGTAATCCCCTTTCTCTTCATTTCTCCACATCCTCTCTTTTGACGAACTCTGACTTAGATAAAATAATCTTAGCTTGGAATCCTTATTTGCCTGACTCTAAAACCTGTACCTTTTCTACTATATAAAACTTATGCCTTTTCTACTATACCATTTGGTCTGTCATTACATTTTTCTTGAGATATGATGAAATAAAACTCTAATTATTTAATAACTAGACTGGTCTTAGTGATTGCTCAAGTGCAGTGATTTTTCCCCCAGGGAATGTTGGGCAATGTCTGGAGACATTCTTGGTTGTCATAACCAGGGTAGGGGGTGCTATTGGCAACTAGTGGGTTAAGGTCAGAGATGGTGCTAAACATCCTTTGGTACACAGATAGCTCCTCACAGTGAATTAGTTTCCAGTCCAGAATGGCCATAGTGCCAACATTGTAAAATCTACACTAGCCTGTGGATGAATACTGCAGACTAGTTCTTGTGCCAGCTACACAGGAATTCATTATCTTCCCAATTGCTTCCATTCTTTAGTATTTTAGAAACTTAAATTCCCCTTCCCCTCAAAGCTAAAATTATTATTCTACCACAACTATCTTCTTATCCTTTTTTTTTTTTTGGGAAGCACCTTAGTCTTTATAAAATAAGTCTTTGGGGAGAAGGATAAGTCAAATAATGTGGATTAAAGATTTACTACTATCCCAAGGATTCCCTGTGCTCATCTTGCCCGTGTCCCAGCCATACACATATCTCACTGTGTGGTCTGATGTATTACTCTTGACTGTTTATGTTAACAAGGACACAATAGGCATTCTGTATGACTATATCTAGCCTTGAGCAGTAAAGGAGTTTGAGATTATTTCAAAAGAGAGCTAGCCCACCAATTTGACCCTTTATTCAAATATTAGATCCGCTTAAACCCAAAGTTGCTGAAAGTTTAGAAGAGCTACCCATAGTAACTTGACTGTTTCTGTATGTGTATTTAGGCTGAGTCACAAAGCAATGTAAACTATAATAATCCACCACCACATAAGTCTTATTTGTACAGCAATCTGACCTGACCTAAATCAGGATAAACAGGTAAATCAATATAGGAAAGTCTGACATGTAGGCTTAATTTCCAGACCTAAGAGATTAGAGATGAGTTCAGAAAGACATATAAGCACAGACCCACAAATATACACAGATTGCTTTTAACTCATCCCACAGATAGAATTCCTTTGCATCGTTAGCTTATTTGCCCTCCTGACATCCCAAAGACTATGGTTTGTATCATCTCTTGAAAAGCATTATAACCCTGGGATTTTCCATTTATCAATAATACTGAAAATTAAATTGCATGGCAGGCTAAAGTCTAGCCCAGAATAGTCTGGATCTCTCCTGGCTTCTCAGTTCCCTCCACGTACCTTATGTGTCCTTCCCTTGGCCCTACTGAATTTCTGCTTTCCTTAAACACCATTCTGGCCCTCATTCCCAAGCCCTCTCCCTCCATTCCAGCTGCCAACTCCTTTCTCCTGTTACCACCCTGATTTCTGGCTCCAAAGTGATCCACTCAGCAATGATCCAGACTCATAATTCAAGGGTGTAACTCCACATCCAGGGTCAATGAGCTGTTTTTCCATGAAAGGATAATTAGCACTAGAGCCTATGTCTTCTATTACAGGAAATTACATCAAACGTTAATTTAACTTACAGGATCTCCAACATTCTTAAGGGGGAAGGGAAAAGGGAGGTGTAAGAAGCAAAAGAGAATCCACAAATAGATTTTTGTTGAAACATACCAGAAATAGAGCTTGAAGTGCCAGCAAAGTGTTCCAAACACCATTTTTTTATGATTTTCCATGAATGTGAAGAGTGAATCCAGCACATAGTTTATTACTACAATTGGAGTTTGTCTGATACAATAGTTAAAAGATTACAATAGCTTCCCATATCTCAAGAGGCTGAAACCTAAATGAATGGAATGGGAAACTGATGGTAAGTTGAGGGAATGGGTTTTTCTGGGCAGCAAGACATTCCTCAAAGCTCTGAGACTGACAGGAAGTGAAGATGGATGAAAGACTGAACCAGAAAATAAAAGTCACCTCCTTTAAAAAAAAAAAAAAAAAAAAAAGCTACTTTTAATGCATTCATCTTCTAAGGAAAGAGTAAAGGATAACAAAAATTGAATATTTCAGTTAAGTGCTCAGTAACAGCTTGTTCTCATTTGGTTTAATTTAATCCAACAGATTAAATACCATGTCCAACTCTCATCTAAAACTGTCAAGAGATTTTACTACACTGAATCCCTATGTTTTTTTACTTTCTTTCAGAATGTGTGTTGGTCTTTCTCCCACCTTCTCCTTCTGTTCCTCCTCCTCCTTTCCTGGATACCATATCTCAAGCAATGGCAATCAGATTGCTACTAACTTTCAAAGGAAAATACCAAGTAACTGAAGCCATACCAGTGAAGGATTAATGAAAATGATTACATATGAAACATTTAAAATGGAGTAAATAGTAAAGACTCTGACAACATTTGAAAAATTAAGAATCTTGGGGGGCGCCTGGGTGGCTCAGTCGTTAAGCGTCTGCCTTCGGCTCAGGTCATGATCTCAGGGTCCGGGGATCGAGCCCCACATCGGGCTCCCTGCTCGGTGGGAAGCCTGCTTCTCCCTCTCCCACTCCCCCTGCTTGTGTTCCCTCTCTCGCTGTGTCTTTCTCTGTCAAATAAATAAATAAAATCTTAAAAAAAAAAAATTAAGAATCTTGGAATCGAGGGGAGGGGATTATGGATCAGGATTAAACAAAGCTGAGAGGCAGTGGGACATATATCTGTTGGCCTGTAGGGACTCACACTTTTATTCATGTTAGTTTCCGGTGGGGTAGTAACAACTAGTAATGTGACAACCATGGACTTTTTTCCTTGGAAACTTTCCTAAGCATCTTGATATCATGGGATGGACCTAGTCATCCTTGTGTTCATGCACAAAAAAAAATTTTAAATAAGAAAAGGAGATAAGAAAAATACCTTTCAGCTTTGTTTGAAACTATCATGTCATGAATCCACTTTGTGCATGGATTTTTAACTTTTTCAGTCTTGTACGTTTTTGTAAGCCTTCTTAGGTAATTTTGAGGTAAGTCTATATGCTTAAAAATTAATTTATAAAGAGCAAACTTTATTTTTGTCAGTGAAAGAAGTGTTCGTCAAAGAATCAGACCACCTGGTATCTCTATTCAGACCTTGCTACCAACAGGAGGCTACCCAACTTTACCCATCCATTCTTCTGATTCCCTTACACTCTTATATTTTGTATAGAACTTTTCACATCTGAAGGTAATTGTCTATTAATCTACCTGTCTCTGTCCATAACCAAAAGCTTTTTAAAGAAAAAGACCCTCTTTTTCAGCTTTGCAACTGCCTGACCTAATAGGGATTTTTAAATGTTGAATAAATAAATGAATGAACTTTCTGCATTTCAAATCTCCTTTCTTATTCCCCATTAAAGAGCTATTGTGATAATCAAATGAATAAAGGTAGGTAAAATTGTCATAAAAAGGCAATGTATCACCAGTAACCACTTACAGAGGAATGACAAGATAAATAGGGAATGTGAGCTGATGAAGGAAAGAAATTCTTTAAAGGAATATCCAACTGACAGCACATTGGCTATCACCATACCCATCTTATGGTCTAATAATAGCTAAGGAAGACCCAGTCTGCAGCTACCAGAGGCTAAGAATGTAAGTGATTATTATTTATTGAACTATTTCTCCCTGTTGTTTAATTTAGGAAACCGAACTTGTGTTGATTTTGGAAAAGTCTTGCTATCCTCATGATCCCAAGGGATGCACAGGAGCACATACCTTTCTCTCTTTGACTTTCATTCGAGGTTGATCTAAACCAGATGGAAAATTTTTCATAGACATTGTAAAGTACTCCATCTGTGAAGCAAACAAAAGAAAGTAAAAGATAATGAACTATATGGAAGCTGAATTACCCATTAAGGGGTTATGCTGAGGTCTGATAATGAATTAACTCAGTGTTGTGTGAATGCTGTGGATAATGCTGAAAAACACTTTGCTCTGCTTGTCCTTTTGAGGGTCACTGAAATTATGAATGTCTTCGCCAGTTGGTGGAAAATATGTACTTCCTCTTTATTATATAAGTTAAATCTTTTTAGTTGGCCTTTTAAATTCCTTCTCTGTGAGTTAGGCAAGCCCCTTGGTAGCAAGGTGACCATGGGCAAGATTTTTTGTTTAACTTTCTGATCTTCAGTTGCTACATTGGTAGTAGGGGGTGGTATAATTACCTCACAAGATTGCTAGGGGGGAAAATGACAAAAACTTCTATAAGGGGCTTAGCAAAGTACACAGTGCATATTATGCCCTGTATGATGGTAGTCAATAGGGTCATCAGGCTTCTGTCAGATAATATTACCATGTTTTGTTATTTGTTTATCTATTTTGTTTTATAGACTGTGTCCATCACCTCAGTACCAGCAAGCAAGAAAAAGATAGTTTCCCAAAAGCTCATGCGCCACTGTTTCTCCAAGGTGATAGAGGATAGCTAGAACCTTTGAGCATCAATAACACTGGTGTCAAACTTAGAAAGACATGTACTGAAATACAATGGTGCCCATGCCCAAGAGAATAGCCAAAATTAAAGAGAAAACAAAACCAAATGTCGGTGAAGTTGTGAAGCACCTGGAACTCTCATCTTCAGTTGACGAGAATGTAAAAAGGTAAAACCACTTTGAAACATGCTCTGCTAGTTTCTTACAACATTAAACATGTTCTTTCTCTGTGACCCAACAAGCTCACCCCTAGGTACTTACCTGAAGGATATAAAAACATGTTTGCAAAATGCATCACAAGAATGTCCATAGCAGCTTTATTCATAATAGTCCAACAGTGGGAACAGCCCAGATATCCATCAAAAGGTGATTTAATGAACAAACTATGTACACTGTGAACTACTCAAAAATAAAAAGGGATGGGTGTTGGATGAACTACTGGATGTTGTATGAATCTCACATTTATAATTCTGAGTAAAAGAAGCCCTACACAAAAGAGAACATAACCTATGAATCCTTTACATGACATTTTATAACAGACAAAACAAATCTATAATAAGAAAAATCCAAGAATAGTTGCTTCAGAGAAGGAGCAGAGCAGGAAATGTTCTGTGATAATGATTTTCTATATCAGCATGGGAACTGGGGTTGCCCCAGTACATGTATTTAAAATACTCCATAAATGTATGTTTAAGACTTGTACATTTCATTGTACATTTTATATCAAGTGAAAACTAAACAACAGCAAACTCTAATTACATGCAGGCTGAAGTATTTAGGGGGAAATACACTGATATCTGAAATCTATTTTGAATGCACCAAAAAAGTAAGATGGATTAACAGATGGATAGAGGCTTAGATAGATGGATAAAGAGTGATAAAGTAAATGCTAATGGTAAAACTAGGTGGAAATAGCCAAACTGTGGAAAGAGCCAAGATGTCCATCGACAGATGAATGGATAAAGAAGATGTGGTATATATATACAATGGAATATTATGCAGCCATCAAAAGGAATAAGATCTTGCCATTTGCAACAAGGTGGATGGAACTGGAGGGTGTTATGCTGAACGGAATAAGTCAATCAGTGAAAGACATGTATCATATGACCTCACTGATATGAGGAATTCTGAAACAAATAATACAATATATGTTAAAAAAAAAAAAAGGAGGGGAAGAATGAAGGAGGGGAAATCAGAGGGGGAGACGAACCATGAGAGATGATGGACTCTGAAAAACAGAGGGTTCTAGAGGGGAGGGGGGGTGGGAGGATGGGTTAGCCTGGTGATGGGTATTAAAGAGGTCACGTTCTGCATGGAGCACTGGGTGTTATGCACAAACAATGAATCATGGACCACTACATCAAAAACTAATGATGTAATGTATGGTGATTAACATAACAATAAAAAATTAAAAAAAAAACTAGGTGGAAGTATGTGTGTGTTCACTGTAAAATTCTTTCAACTTTAATGTATATTTGATAATTTTTGAATGTTTGAATGTTTTGAATATTTGAAATGTTGGGAAAATAGAGTAGTGGCAAAGTTCGTTCTTGCCTAGAGGAATAATTCTTTAACTTTCCTTTGTCATAAGGAGTCCTACTCTATTGAAGGAAATTATTCCAGAGAGCATAAGAAAAGGAATATATACAATGTGCAATAGCTCAGAGGTAAGGAGAAATGAAGAAAGATATCTCCCCAAAATATAGCTAAAATTGAGTGCATTTTCAACCATCTTCTCTCTTTCATGTTTCCTTATTACTTTTCTACCAGACTGAGCCTAGCCTGAAAAAGGAAGTTCCTGCCTACTTTTGGTCTGACTTAGAGGCTTCGACAAGAACTTCATCTCAATATCAACTACTTTGAGAGAAGATGGCACCCATTTGCTTCAACAGAGACCTAGCTTTGAGTGCAATGAGCATGGTGATAGATGTGTGCCCCTTCTGTAAATATTGGAACACCTGTATTGTCAATACATTAATGTAATAAATACTAAGAAAAGGAAGTGCTCGTTTCTCACTGAGCCAGGAGTAAGAGCAGTGCCATGTATGAAAAATGGAATTTTCCTTTTGTTAACAGGATCTGGTTTTCCATTTTTCCACATTAGGACTAGTTGACATGGTTATTTACAGGGCCTGGTCCCAGAGAAGGTAGTCATGTGCTGATCTTAGTATTTTTTTCTTGTTTAAAATTTATAGCAAAGCAGAAAAAATACATTATTTAAAAATAAAATGATCTCAATAAAGGCTCTATCAAAGTAATATAGTTCTTTAAGAACAGGATTTTGCTTTTTATAGATGAGCATGTGCTCTGCATATTTTGGCACAAAGGAGAGGAAATTCAGGCAGAGTCAAAGGAAATGACCATATCAAGGGTATGACTTCATAATAATAAACTGGCTGACAACACTTGATTTTAATGAATACAAGAGTGAAAATAAGCACAATTGTTAATTTTGCCTTATATAATATCTAGAATAATCACTTTCAGAAGGAACTTCTGCTAATGGCTTTAAAAAGACAGCCAATGGGTATTTTTAAGCTTCAGTAGTGTTCCTGCAAGCCTTTTCTGGAAAGATAATAGGAAGTAGCATTCAAAAGAAAAGACCAGTGTGGCTACCAGACATGAACACCATTCGAATCCACGTATTATCCAAGTGGATAGTGTCAAAACTAGCATCCACTTGGCAGAAAACTTACCTTTTAAGATTTCTTCAGCTCAGCTCTAGTACTTTATTAAATTTTGTAACAAGTATTAAGGTAATAAATCCAAAAATAATGGCTGTAAGAATAAATGAGCCAAAAGCTTCATTTTTCTTGCCCATCTGAAGAGGACAAAAATAGTAAGGGCTTTCTTCGATTTTTCTGGAGATGGAAACTTAAAGACATTATTTTAGCTTTCTGCTGCTATTTGCTCTTATTCTGAAGAGAAGGCATTCAGAAGTAAGAACAATCACAAAAAATACATATGGCCAATAAAAATGAAAAATGTTTGTTCTCATTAGTAGTCTTTTTATTGTTATGTTAATCACCATTCATTACATCATTAGTTTTTGATGTAGTGGTCCATGATTCATTGTTTGCGTATAACACCCAGTGCTCCATGCAGAACGTGCCCTCTTTAATACCCATCACCAGGCTAACCCATCCCCCCACCCACCTCCCCTCTAGAACCCTCAGTTTGTTTCTCAGAGTAAAATATGAATTAAAGCAAGGAAATTTCATTTTTCCCACCTATCAAACTGGCAAGGATTAAAAATTGGCAAGAGAATGGAGGAGACATTCTTATAAACAACTTGTATATTAGGATATAAATGTGTTATAACTTTTGCTATAACTTTGCTGGTGGGAAATTTTGGCAATGTGGATTAGAGTTTTAAAATATTCTATTTCTGGAGTTTTGAATAAAAGTAATAATCAGACACACACAAAGATTTACATTTAAGTTTATTGCAGCAAATTTTTATAGTAGCCAAAATTGGAAATAACCCCAACACTCATCCATAAGGGACTGGTTAAATAAATGATGGTACAGCCATATATGGAAAAATCATTTTTAAGAATATTTAGTGATATCTTTATAATACACCATTAAGCAAAATGATAAATTTGAATGAAAATCATACTTAGAGCACTATTCCAGTTTTCTAATAATATATATATGCATGAAAAGTCCTGCCCGGGCATATATCAATATTTGTATATGATGGGACTTTGGGTGATTTTTGTTTTCTTATATTTTCTGTATTGTCTGTATTTCTACAATAAGATTCTACCAGAGTACAATGAATCAATACTCTGAATTGAACAAAACAGAATTTGTGCTTTGTTTGGATCTGCCAGGCCATTGTCAGTAAATTCAGTTGAATGATGGGACAATTCAGTGAAGGAAAAAAAAATCAGGCAACCTGGTTGGTTGGCAGTTTGCAGACAAAAGAGTTGGCTAATTTCCCATACTTGCAATTTTTCAACTAGTTGGTTTGGCATCACATAAATACAGCTAGAGTTGGAACATTTGAAACTGAAAAAGCTTTAATGCCAAAAAAATCTTGGGCCCAAATTGAAAAAAAGATGAACACTGATTTTCTTCTACTAGTGTTTCTTTCATACATAAAAATGAACTGATAAAATAAATCCCCCATCACTACCAGCTATATTTTTTGAGCATTTTAAAGTGTAAATGTAGTCTTTAACCCCATCTGGCTGCAGAAGAGCTATTCATTAGGCTGTAAGGAGGATAGGACAAGCAGCAGGGAAGGGGTGGTCCAGGAGAGAAATAAAGCTATCTGCCTCAGGCTGGGCCTCTTTGCTTTCATAATTTTCACCTCATTCTATTGTTTTGCTATTTATTAGTTACCTTGGATATGGTCAAATTAACCTTCATCTCTGTCCCCTTAGAGAGGTTAGCCAAAGGGCTACCAGCAATTTTCATCGGTTTTGTTCATTGCAATGTTCCCAGGGGCTAAAGCAGAGCCTGGCACATAGTAGGCGTCCACACGCTGACTGACTAAAGCCTCTATAACGTAATGCCCCAGAAAACTCCACATCCATTCAGACATACCTTTTAGCTTAAAACTTTGGGAGATGCATTTGAGTAAAAAAACGCCCATGTAGAGATTAAGTATTTAAATTATCAGTACTTTAGTCTGATGAGTTTCAGTTCCTTGTGAATGAATTATGCTGGTGGCTGGGAAAGGCCTATCAAGAATGAAGTTTCAGGGCACTTAGAAGAAGAGAAGGGAAATTAACACTTTTCGAATACAAGCTGTCCTACCTTTAAATAAGCGGAGGTTCCTGGTCAACCTACAAAGAGGGCTTGTTTTGAAAACGAAATCTAAAATGGAATCTAAAATCTTGCTGGATGCTCTCACATGTAACGATATCATTTAATCCCTGCCACAGTCTTTCAAGAAAGGCCTTTCTTATCCCCATTTTGCAGATACAAAATTGAGGTTCGAATTGAGAAATAGGTAACCAGAAAGTGGAAGAGTCCAGATTTGTTTGACTTCATGGCTCCAAACCATGGAGAAAAATGAGTAAAATGAAAAAAAAAAAAAAATGGGAGACTGGGAATACGGTCAAGGAATTTGTGTTACCAGTGCGGTCCAGTGAGGTGGTACTGGTGGTAATTTTTTTTTTTTTTTTTTTGGTGGTAATCTCTTAACACAGTGGAGTAGCTTGGGTGGGTTCGTGATGGAAGAAATTTAGAGACCCCTTCCCCAACCCAGGAGGCAAGACTGTTATAAGCCTACTGCTACATTATCTTTACAAATGCTATAACATAGCTGTACCAGCCTCCTGGGCAATAAAAAAAAAAAAAATCCTCCCCGAGCACTTCTAATATCCTTAAATAAATACTGGGAAGTTCCAAGTAAATATCCAGAAAGCAAAGGTTGAACTGAGAGCTAAACAACTTTAAATTATTTAAATTCCCGAATATCAAATAAAAGAACCAGACACTAGGTAAATTAGTGGGATGTTTACACACCAGCTGGATAATTTCTAATCTAATTTGCAGTGGCATTCGGAATGCCACTGACCATTTGAAATAAGTAATATGTGGTCTTAGATTCAGATGATTATAATACTTTGCAAAGATCTGCTTTATCGTACAATACCATCTAGCAAAGGAATATTGCTTTAGGAGACTATTGCCAAACTGGGGATTATTTGCAGAATATACATGGCTGAGGATAATTGTGTGTAGTATTAATCTTATCACTACACAGAAAACTCAAGCTTTCCTGGATAGTAGCTGAAAGTGAAATAAATATGATTTAGAGTACTTTTATCCTGGGGAGTAATTGCGCATCCTGGCCTGCAGTCGACAAGTATAAACAATGTTTAGGAAGTCAGAAACAAATGTTTTAATTTTAGTGAGTAGAAAAGTTCGTGAAAGAACATCTGAGTAGAACAAGACTGCTCTTAAAAATCAAAAACTGACCACTCCTTCAGAAAGGCAGCTATCCAGACAAGAGCTTTGAGAATTGGAAAGTTGGACTCAATTCAGCCAAGCTTCCTGATTTCTGAAGCTCTGGTTTCCTCTGCTGCCAACAGAAAAGCAAGGCACACATAAAAATAGGAAATGTGCATTTTCAGCAAGGCTTGCCAGCTTGCAGTGTTCACATGTTTCAAAGAAAAGGGCGATGGGTCATGGCGATGCTATACCATCAAGAGAATTTTAGTCTGTACCTGTTCCAGAATAATATTTAAGTACCAATAAGTGGCATAAAATGAGAATTTGCAGCAATAGATTACTAGATCTAATAATTTTAGAATTTTGATTTAAGAAATTAGCAATATTATGAACCAAGAGTACATAACTATACATACTTGATGTCAGAATTCACGAGTGTGGGTCTCTAGGTCAACCATGCTCTAGTCAATAAGTATTGATTAAGAACTCCTATATGCTTGGATCTAAGACCTGCTATGAAGGATACAATATTATCAGATAGAACTCCAACCCTCTGAGAAAAAGGGGAAGGGAAGGAAGACAGAAACTCATCATGTCAACTAAATGCCAAACAGTTCTAAGCACTTTTACATTTAATGTGGTAACCCTTCAAGAGTGATATTAAAATTTCTATTTTAAGAAGGAAATGTGCATGAGAGCATGAAAACAAGTGAAAATGATATAAGATAGTATATAATTAGTCTTATATTGAATATCATCAGGTTCTATAGTTTATGATTCTAAGGAAGTAGTATGAAAAATCAAGAAGGAATGAAATCATTGACTAGAGTGACTGACTACACATGGCATCATGAAGGAGCTGGTGCTTGGAATGCATGTTAAAGTATAGGAAAAGTTGGAATAGGTGAGACAACGTGTGGAGGGACAAAGGTGCACCTTGGAGGCAAGAACCATATAATCAAAAGCAAAAATTCATAAATAAAAATAGTACATAGGGCAGAGGTGAATCAATGTGGTGGCCAATCCAATAGGAAGAGAGGGTGCATTAAGGATAGTATGGGAGAACTAAATTAGATAGGATAGAAGTTATGTTTAGATTCTGGTGGATCCAAAAACCAAAAGGAGGCAATCGTAGATTCTCGAGAATAAATGATAGGATGATTCAAATATTAAGCCAGATTATGAGCAAATTCTTAGTCATGTAGGCAGTCTGATTTTTGGCATTCACACATATCTGCATAGAAAATACAGAACAACACAGATGTTTTAGGAGGACATCACTTGTGTCCAGAGATTAACGCAGTAACAAAACCTGAAACAGGAAGATCACTGCATTCTCTCTCATTGTGGGGACAATGGCTTTGAGCTATGGCTGTAGCAGTAGACACACAGAATAAGGAAAGCTTTTCATTTAGATTTATTTTTTTATTTTTTGACAGAGAGAGACACAGCGAGAGAGGGAACACAAGCAGGGGGAGTGGGAGAGGGAGAAGCAGGCTTTCCACTGAGCAAGGAGCCCGATGTGGGGCTCAATCCCAGGACCCTGGGATCATGACCTGAGCAGAAGGCAGATGCTTAATGACTGAGCCACCCAGGCGGCCCAGGAAAGCTTTTCATTTAAAGGAAGAATCTATGGGACTTTGTGATGGAGATGGGATGGGAGAGAGGAAAGCATGAAGACGAATCCCAAATATCTTGCTAGGCAAAGAAAGGACCACTAACAGGGCAATGTGGGCATAAGCCATAAAGAAAGCGCATAAAATTCAGCTCTATGCTAGGCCAGCATCAGTGGTTTAACTATCTTGTTCCCTCCACTCAACATACACATACTTTTGATTCAGAGCTAGAGGCAGGAAGAAGGAATAAACAGTGAGGGGATTGGTTAGTAATATTTAGCTTTTAGTCCAATATGTATCTTTTCCTAAGAGAATATGAACATAGGGCTGAGTGGTGTTAGAGCAGTTTCTGCATGCCCATACCACCAAACGATCAAATGTTAATGTAGTTATTTTAGTCCCTCTGGCCTTCAGAAGTTCCCACAACATTCCTAGGCTTCACAACCTAATATCAATGACCCCACCAATATCCATCACCTCTAACTACTATCAAATATGGGTTAATTTTATTTGAAGGCAATAGGACCTGTAGAAAATATTTTGTTGAGTTAAGAAGATAATGCTAAAAGCAAGAATGCTGACCAAAATTGAGATTGCGATCCTCAGTAGTTCATTACATGTTTTTTGGATTTTGGATTAGATACTTCAAATAATGGCTCAGAAGTGGGTGTAGTATCTGGCACAAAATTGGTAAACAATAAATATGTGCTAAATAACAAATTTTCTTACATTCATTTTCTTTTCGGGTTTATATGTTGCCTTTGCTCGAAAACATCCAAAGGCTTCCATCATTATCACACTCAGAAGAATGCTAGATAATAGCTAATCTTAAAATGGCCATGGAAGTTTTGCAGCACAATAGAATAGAAGAAGCATTTAGCTTGGGAGTCCTGAGTCTGAGGACAGGATTTGCCTCAATCATCCGTGTGGCTTTTGGACAAATTCCTTCCTGTCTCTACATCTCTGTTTCCTCAGAAGAGGAGCCTGGATCCGGAGGAATCTCAGGCTTATTCTGGTTTAACAACCTCCGAGTCAATGCAAGTTCACTGAACCTAGCTCTAAGAATACCTTGAGCCCTGCCCAAGACATTCATTTGGGTAAAATTTCTGCTCTGGTCTTAAAATATGACTTAGTAGGATTTTCTTTTCATCACCTGACATAAGTCATTTGAAGAGTCTTCTGTGACAATCAGAATGAATGTAGCTCCAAGCCCTTTCAAGGCCCTTAAAAAATAAAGATGCTGGGGCGCCTGGGTGGCTCAGTCGTTAAGCGTCTGCCTTCAGCTCAGGTCATGGTCCCAGGGTCCTGGGATCGAGCCCCACGTCGGGCTCCCTGCTCCGCGGGAAGCCTGCTTCTCCCTCTCCCACTCCCCCTGCTTGTGTTCCTGTTCTCGCTGTCTCTCTCTGTCATATAAATAAAATCTTTAAAAAAATAAAAAAATAAAAAATAAAAAAAATAAAGATGCTGATGATTCTGTGATACCCATGTATCACCCATGAATTTTGACACACTGAGCATATGATTTGGTGTAATTATCTGTAAGGCCCTTCCACAGGAAACACCTGCTGAGATATAAGTCAGCCCAGCTGCTCTAAATATGAAACACTTCTGCGCACGTCCCTGTAGAGACAGAGATAAGCAGGCCAGACTCTCAGCAAAACCCTGAAGCCTATAGCTTCCTCTTCATTCTCCCTTTCTTCCATCAGGGGTCTGCTGTCTCTCCCAGAGGCCACACCTTTTATTTTCTTCCCAATAAAAGAGCAAAAGAAGCACTATTAGCATGTGCACTTCTGCCAAATTCTATCCGGATGTAATTGTCCTGGTCGTATTTGGGTTTTAGGGGCTTTTTTTCCCATTAAAAGCAGCAAGTTGGTGGAGGTTTTTCTTGGTGGGAAGATAGTGATAGGAAATGGATCAGAACATAACAGATGGTTTTAGATCTCTGTCACATGGTATCTCCTATAGCACTCATTCCAAAGACACTGTGTGCATCTCCAGGACTGAGAATCGTATCCCAGAAACCCTGACTTTTCCCTCTTCTCCCACCCCTTGAAGGGAATTGTTTTCCTTTTAACTTTCTGCTCTAAGACCCCCAACCTGCCCCCCAATGTTTCCCCCATTTTCCTGTGGCTTCACCATTGGCCTAGGTTCCCCACTTTCCATACTGTGGTACCATCAACAGTCTCAGACCTTGGAGCTATTAGAGCTTTAAGGCCCCTAGAAAGTATGCTTCTGGAACATTATTTTGTTAACTATTAATAAATACTAAATTAAATACTGATTAGGAATGGAAACTTGGCAGCAACTCAAATGGATAGTAGAGGCAAAAAGCAGATCAAAGACCCCCTCGGGAAGGGTTATGGAATAGGACTAGGAGTAGGTACTGGGTTAAATAGTGACCCCAAATTCATGACTACCCAGAACCTATGAATACGACCTTATTTGGAAATAGGGCCTTTGCTGGTGTAATCAAGTTAAGATGAGGTCGTGCTGGATTAGGGTGGGCCCCAGTCCAATGGGACAGGTGTCACGAGAAGAAAGCAATCTGGACACAGAGCCACCCAGGGAGAACATCACATGACAACGGGAGAGGGATGGGAGTGATACAAGCCAAGGACTGCTGACTAGGAAGAGGCAAAGAAGGATCCTCCCCTGGAGGTTTGAGTGAGCCCGGCTGGCCACCCCTTCAATTTCAGACCTCTGGCCTCCAGAACTGTACGAGAACAAATTTATGTTGTTTGAAGCCATGAAGTTTGTGATAACTTGTCACAGCAGCCCTAGGAAATTAACAGCGGTTATTGCAGGGATTAAGTATCAGTGGACAAAGCAAAACCCTGAGAACCTTACCCTGTGCCCAGGAGGATGAGGAATCTGGGACCAAAGCCCCTGCAATGTTGGGAAACGGATCCAAAACCTTGCTCGTCTGCGGTCTGTGGATATTAGCTAGGTCCGTGTGCAGGGGAAGAAGATGGTAACAGTGACGACTATGATTGTTACTAAGATAAAAGAGAAGAAACAGAGAGGGGAAAGGCAAAAGAAAGAAAATAGAGGAGAAAAGCATGATTTTATTTTATTTATTTTTTTTTAAAGATTTTATTTATTTATTTGAGAGAGAGAGAATGAGAGAGCACATGAGAGGGGGGAGGGTCAGAGGGCAAAGCAGACTCCCCGCTGAGCAGGGAGCCCGATGTGGGACTCGATCCCGGGACTCCAGGATCATGACCTGAGCCGAAGGCAGTCAGTCGCTTAACCAACTGAGCCACCCAGGCGCCCGAAAAGCATGATTTTAGAGAAAAATAACCTTGTTGGTGACTTTATATTGATAACCAGAGTCAAAGTAGAATGAAGAGTAAAACCCCAAAATCTGGCTCTTATGGATAAAATATTAACTATGCAAACTGCTTGCCATTGACGCCTAATATCCTTCTACCACAATAACAATTATGTGTATCACTAAATGTTAAATTTAAGTTGTTACAAGTTTTAATTCTATGAAAAGAGCAAACGGTATAAACAGCCTTTCAAGAGTGACTCCTTGCCACATGGTCATTAGCTCACAACCTAAAAACAAAAAAAGCAAACAAAAAGCAAAAATACTATAGGCAACTGTGCTTTCCACCACTCACATAGTACAGCGAAATATGTCAGGATGCTGATGCTATTTATGGATTTTACCACCCAGGCATAGACTTAATAAGGATCTGGAGAAACGAAGCCCATTGTCGCCTATGAAAGCAAGCGCTGAACGAATGCAAGTCCACGGTGGTGGAATATCCTTTTGTATACAATATTTCTTGATCCAAATAAAAGTACATGTTATGTGTTCAACAGAGAACTGTTGAGCTTTCTTTGGCATTCCTCTGACATGTGTGCTGCCTGCTTTAACAAAGACTGTTTGTGCTGATGTGTGCTTGCTGGCTTGTAGAGCAGTCCCACCTATAAAATGTCTCTTTTCATGCTCCCACCAAGACTTAAGAAAAATACCCTGCAAGTGTCAGCACACAATCACCCGCACTTGAAGTTCAGCTGAACTTTGTCTTCCATTTGAGACCAGGGACACTGTCTCACGGGCTTCCTCTCCCCAACACACCAGATTCTTTGGGTTAATGATCAGTGTGGGTTTAAACAAAATACAATTTGTTTTTAGAGATATTTGAAACTAAAATAGGAAGTCTTGTTATTGGTTTATTGGTCTATAACTGGGTTCTTTCCTGCAGAGAGATGTTTTCAACATTTGGCGTGAAACACACACAGCAACACCCTTTCTAGGGATGGGGTGTTGGTGCCCTCTTGAGGAAGAAGGAACAAGGCAGGGGAAAAAGAAAGTCGAAGGAAGAAGCCATTGGAAATGAGGAAAGGAATATTTAAGTAGCTCTGGGCAGCCAACAAGTCCCATCTATCTCAAAGGACGATTTGGGTCTGCCTAAGCTGTGGACAACAAGTTCTCTGCACTTTTTTTTCCCCAGCACAAACTCCCATATCTTGATATTTATAAGTAGAGCCTGCTTTTTCTCCTGCTTTTTATTTACAGTGTGTTTTCCAAGGTAATGCCATTTTGATGAGGCCATGCCTCCCTTGCTCTTTCTGTAGCTCACAGTCAAAAATGCTCTTTAATTATTAAACCCACACTGTCACTTTGACAGGACAGCTGCCAACTGATCCCTTCTAGCTCTACTTGAGGATCACAAACCTCCAAACGTACTAGCTATTGTCCCTCCTTCTCCGATGCAGACTCTGGCTTAATTAATCCAACTATGCCCCTTCAGTCATCTTCCCCTTTCCTTGCTCTTCAGTTCTGCCAAGCTCCTCATCCTTTTCCTTACAATTCTTGGAACTCAGCCCAACTTTCTGCCTAATTCGGATTCCAGGAATGTGGGCTTTAAGAATCTTTTTATACAGGACAAGTAATCTGTTTAGCTGGCATCTCTACCCATAACCCCTAAAAATAGGAAATCCTTTTAAGAGTTTCCTTGAAAGAAAATGGACTCATGAACAATCTCAGAAAATGGAACAGACTTTCAGAGCATTTTACCTGATTCATTCCAATAAAGTAGAGGCAACACGTTCTCTGGGGTTCCAATCTAATATTGCAGGATGAAGCGTGCCTCTACCTGGACCCTTAGCACAAATGCAGACTTAGAGCCACCGGACTGTACTTCTCACCCTGAACTCATTACCTTGGAACTGGGCAAGATAAAGATGAACGCCTGCTGGCTTCCAAGGGCCAGTATGTTCTGGTAGATCAGAGAACTAGTTTTAAAACTATGCTAAGAGTTCTAACTCTTTCCTCTGCCATTGTCTAGTTCCGTAAATCTCAGTCAAGTTACTGAAGCTTTCTCGACCTCATCCTCTCATCTGTAAAATAGGATGGTCCAAATGCCTTCCTGTGCTAAGAGAACCTGGATCAGTCCTGTGGACAACAGGCCACGGCTACTTTTTGGCTATTTGCTATGTGACCATTATTCCTACATCTTTGAACATACTGAATTTACAGAACTGTCTTGAGAAAAACAGAGCTTAAACCACTCCATTTTCACAAAATAATACATTAAGTAAAATAGAAGGTGGCTGGCTGGCTCAGTCGGAAGAGCATGCAACTGTTGATCTAGAAGTTGTAAATTCAAGCCCCACGTTGGGTATAGAGATTACTGAAAAATAAAATCTTTGGGGGGGGAGTTTACTATTTTTTTTTTAAAGATTTTATTTATTTGACAGAGAGACACAGCAAGAGAGGGAATATAAGCAGGGGGAGCGGGAGAGGGAGAAGAAGGCTTCCCGCGGAGCAGGGAGCCCGATGCGGGGTTTGATCCCAGGACCCTGGGATCATGATCCCGAACCGAAGGCAGACGCTTAATGACTGAGCCACCCAGGCGCCCCGGGATTTACTATTTTTATTGAGAAAAAAAGAAAATCTTTAAAAAAGTGAAAAACCTTCAGCTTTGTTTCAAATTGTCACAAGGCATCCTGGCTCCTGTGTAACAGCCTCTCCCTCAGTGCCCGGAGTTAGAAGCTGCAGCTCACTCCATCAGCATCAGTCTTCTTACGTGTCAGAGGGGAGCAGGTCACCTTGAGGAAGAGAAACAGACTGTCAAAGCCTTGGTGCTTCTTCATAGACCAACATTTTTTCCTGATCTACTTACGAGAGAATGGGTGTTTGGTCAGGGAGGAGCCATGGACAGACTTATACCTCCATTCAGAGTTTGAAACCCGTTCATCACTTAAGGGGAGAGATCTCAGCATAAGAAAGCTGAAAAACCAGGTCCAGTAGTATCTGATTATTATGTAATATAATCTTTTTTTTAAGTCAGAAGTAAAGGGAGTTTGTTTGGAGGGAGAAAAACCTTCTGACTCTGTTATAGATCTCAAAATTCTGAACCTCCTGTTTCACCGTTATATGAAAAGAACTACCTTATCAGCTTGGGACCGGAAAGGCACATGTCCCTTTTTCTGACCCCAAATTCCCCTGAAACATCCCTCACAGGGTAGCTCTGGGGATTCAACAGGATAATGGATGTGAAGGGCTCAGCCCTGGGACTAGGACAGACAGACAGATCTCCATCACTATTCCTGGTGGTCATTTCATCTTTGGCTCCTTTGCAAATGTATCAGTGAGTGAAACAAAAGACTGAACTTAGCCTGAGCTGACTTCCTGGGCCCCACGCTCATGCACAGGGAGGTGTCTGTCCCAGGAAGGGCCCTGCAGATGCTGCAGGGACAGGATGTTTGTCCCTTTAAGTCTGGACAAGGTTAGACGAGGACAGAAATGTTTCCCCCGTTCTCATCATGTCAAATCCACCTCTGTCCTGGTAGGACCTGTCTCAGCACAGGTCCTTTGAGGACTTGGCCATTTCCTACAGCCATGCTCTCTATGCTTATCCTTATTCTATGTAACATTAGGCCCTTCTTCACAAGGCCAGAAGGAACACCTTTTTAAATGTATCAGGATGTCCTTTCCCAGCACTCTGCAAACACCTGGAGCACCATACCTGGTAATTGTAATGTACAAATTGAATATTTTGTTAATGCAATTCAGGTTTCTTAGAGAAGAGAGTTTCTGTGAATAAGATTTTTTTTCCCTTTTGAATAAGGCAAAAATATTTTTCCAGAAGTCTACATGGGTCTGCCTTAAATCTTACAGAGGTTGAGAATGGTTGGGTTTGAAAATAGCATAAAGCTTATTTCTCTCATATTGTGTTTTGAGAATGTATCTTTGTCCATTGGGCTTATTGCTTGAAACGTTAGGAAAGACAGATTTAGCTGATAACAAGAAACATCCAATTTCACTGTGCTTGACCCCTCCCATCTCGGTCCGTATTAGTCTTCTGCAGATCTGACTCATCTTGTGGGTGAATATAATAACAATGTTTCAAAACCGTAGAGACCATGAAAAGGTTACTTGGGGATAGTTTTGCTCTATATCAGTGATACTTGAGGCAGGTAGCCAGGAGGAGCAGGACAACCACCTTTGAGAATAAGCCTCAGGGTCTAACTGTTCCATGTGTTTCTCATAAAACCCACAAAGGCAACAGGGTTTTCTTTTGCCTCGAGTGGCTCATCACCTTACATAAGCATCCTTGAGATTTAAAATACAATCAAGCTTAACTGAAATTTTAACTTATGCAATATGTGTGTGAATAAGGATGTGACAAGGGTGGGGCATGGTTTGGTTTGGTTTGGTTTTGTCTAGAGGATCTAGTATTATTCTTTAATCATCTCTCTGCTTCTAATATGTTAAAGCCAAAGATCCAGTGTCTCAATTCATCCTGTAGAGTTGTCCACACCTACTCAGTTACTTAACACTTCCTATCATGTGGTCTCCTCATCACTTAAAAAATGAGTAATTCCATGTATCCCATTCTGCGGAAATGCTTTTCAAGATAAGCCTTGTGCTTCTTAATGCTGGATAGCCAGAAAATAAAATTGGCTAACTAGAATCCTTTAGCTACCATCAATTACAGAGATTAACCAAAGCTAGAGAATCCTATTTTAATATTTTTAAACTGAGTTCCAAATAGATTGTTCAGTCTTCAGCCCCAGACTCCAAAATATGAACTGAATATGAAAACATTTTAACTTTCATGTTTTAATGATAAGAATGTGTTGGCATTAATATTTGAACATTTCAGCATACCTAGTTCTGAAGCTATGTCATGGCAGGCTCAGAATCCACTGGCAGACTATAAATAAAATCTTTCTATAAATATACTTTATGCCAAACTACCAACAGAATACATTTTTCATCTTCTAAACAGATGGTATAAGAGAAAAATCATGCATGTATATGATTAATCAAATGTACTTTTGCTGATAGAATTTTCATTACCATTACCAGCATGGGTTTTGTGAAATTTCTGCATGTTATATTTTCTTTTGAGAATTAGTTTATTAAAGGAAATGATTAAAATAAATGAGGACGCAAAGATGACAGGCCTCTATGTGTTTGGTTTCTCTGAGATCCAGTGGGCCTGAGACTTAAGGGGGTTTTTTGGGCAAAGACAAAGCAGGCAGCTCTTTTGGGCCTAGGGTTGATCCACATGTTTAGGTTCTCACCTTCTTATTATCCCATCTCCTACCCCAACCCCCCCCACTGGTCATCTGTCAAAACTCCTATTCTGCTAAGAAGTTAGCCTTTATCAAAGGCCTTCCCCTCTCCATGCTCATGACCAGTCTGTGAGACACTGAAAACAAGGAAGAGACTTTACTGGGGAAATTGCCATGGCAAAGGCTTCTTGCAAGTTATAAAATAGCACCAACAGGGACTGTGTTATAGTCATTAAAGAATGGGGGCTCCTCTAGACTTAGACTATCTGGGTTCAAACCCAGCCAATCACTAGAGCAAAGGATGGTGGTTGCCCATCCCTATTATTATCCATTCTTCTATTTCTCCTTGTGCAGGACACCACAAATTTTCATCTGGCCATAGTACCATCTAGAATCAAAGGCCAATTCCTAAAGCCACTTTGGTGGCTAGCTGAGGCCATGGGTCGAGACTGTGGCCTGGGACTAAATTTGAGCCAGGATATAAGTTGGGTGTATGGCTTAGTTTTTGCCTTTCTGCCTTTTGTCTTTGCCTGTGGATTGTAGTGTGTGTGTGTGTGTGTGTGTGTGTGTGTGTGTGTGTGTGTGTGTGATGACTAGAACTCCAGAAAGCATTTTAGACCATGAGACGGCCAAGAGGATAGAAGTGGTGTGCTCAGATGGTGTGCAGAAATTTAGAACTGGGGTTCCCCAAATCACTGAGGAGCTATCATGTCAGCTCTGGCCCGCCTCTCGTTAGACTTCTTTCGTGTGGGGGAAAAAAAAATGAAGAGTTATATTGTTTAACATACTGTCTGTGGGACTTTAGCAAATTGCTTTACCTCTCAACACCTTAGTTTTCACACCTATTAGATGAGGATAATAATAGCACCTAACTCATCAGGTGCTTGTGGGTGTTAAATTAGATGATACATGCAAAGCACCGAGGCCGGGGACCCATGCATAACAAACCCCCCACAAACACACACTATTGCTTTTATTACGGATGCCTGACATGTGAGGACCTACCAGGCAGCTTTAACCATTGAAAAGGGACCTGAGAAGTTCCTCGGCATGTTGTTATTTTTCAGTGTTCTAAAGCATGAATGTGAATCGTGCCCTCTGAGAAGCAATGAGTCATTTAGCAAGTCAGACTAGAATCTCTTCTGAGTACCGCTTTGCTGGCCTCTGCTCACGCAGTAACCCACTCGTGGTATGACTAGAACATTGTTTCCTCATGAAAACAACTCGGGGAGAAAAAAAAACAAGCGCCCATGCTAGTCACAGTAAGAGAGAAAATAGTGAGACGCCTAATAAGGTAATAAAATGAAGTTCCCCAGTTAGAATATTGACGTTTTGGCAATGGTTCTGAATTATGACATGAATATACCCACCATATGCTCCATGCAGAAGAAGCTATAGATGAGAGAGGGCATTTTAAATATGAGCATTTTTAAATGTCTCTCAGTGTCTCATTCACAAATGTGCAGGACCTCCTGTTGCATATGATCCACAAGCGCAATCCATAGGTAATAGAAGGACTGAAATTGAAGAATTAAGGGGAAATAGAACCTGCAGAATCACGACAGGGGGCAGATCTTTTGTCTCAGAAGAGCTCCAAGAGTAAAGAAGATCCTTTGTCTCAGAAGAGCTCCAAGAGTGAAGAAACGATTTTTATTTTATTCATACCCACCTACTCCCCTCAAAGGACTTCAGATTTTTTTTTTTTTAATAATAAAAGGCACAGGATTAGCAAAATCCTACAACCACTGAGACAAGAATGAAAGGAAAGTCACTGAGAGGAGAGAGTAATTACAGGCCAACACCCTAGTTCCTGGTCTAGAGATGCCCTTCCTGAGATTTCTCCTGGATCAGAGGTCCTGCTTAAAGAAGGTCCACTTGGAAGGGAGGGAGGAGTGGCTGTTGTGGGGGATCGCCCACATTTGCCACCCACAGTGCCCTCGCTGCCCCCTTCACCCTGCCCCACGCCCACAGAGGCTGACCTGTGGTCCACGTCTGCGGGCTCCCTGCCTTCTGGTTTCTGGTTAAGCCAGTGGTGACCCCTGGCAGAAGACCAGAGGAAGGGGAGAGATTGAGATCACAGTACTTATCCTCCAGTTTCCTCCCTGTGAGGTCGCTTTGAATTGTCTGCCTCCCTAGACCCAAGCTTACTACTCCTCTCAGAAGAGCCTGTTCTGTAGGACTCCTTTCAGGTTCTCTAAACTTCTACCTTCCTTTAGAGTCTAAGGATGCCAAATTTAGCAAAGACAAATGTAGGAAACGCAGACAAATCTGAATTTTAAAAAATCAACTTTTTAATATATCTCATGCAGTATTTTGGGGTCAATCTTCTACCAAGATTATCATTTATCTGAAATTCAAATTTAGCAGGGCATCCTGTGTTTTATCTGGCAACCCTACCCTAAGGGTACTGTCAGTTGCTAACCCTGCCGGTTTCCCTATACCTGCCCACGCCTTTGGAATGAGTCCCTTTGTCTATAAGCCATCCTTGAATTATTCTGATGTGATTGTGCCATCTGTTTTCCCTCAGGATCCTGATACAGTCCTCATACCCTTTAATTTTTCCCTGTCAAGGTTATTTCCTCTCAACCACCTCTCGTATGTTAATTTCTTTGGGAAGATTTTCACAAAGGTTCTATGACTAGCTCAAAGAGATTGAAAGGAGAGTCTTACTCTCCAGAAAATAGATGATGCAGAGGTGGGAATGATGACATGTTAAGGAGCTCGATTTAGATCCTTGCATCATGTATCTTAGCTTGGCTTTCCCTGAAAGTAGAGCCTGAGACAAAGGCTTGCTGGCAGGTAGGGTATTTCTGAATGTGGCCTCTAGGAGCAGGGGTATAAGGCAGGGAAAGCGAAACAGGGAAGAAGGGAAAGCCAATATGAGGAAGTGCTATTTTTTTTTTTTAAGATTTTATTTATTTATTTGACAGAGAGAGAGACAGCGAGAGAGGGAACACAAGCAGGGGGAGAGGGAGAGGGATAGGGAGAAGCAGGCTCCCCACTGAGCGAGGAGTCCAATGCAGGGCTCGATCCCTGGGATCATGACCTGAGCCGAAGGCAGACGTAACGACTGAGCCACGCAGGCGCCCTAGGAAGTGCTATTGAATTGACTACTGACAAATTGGTATTTGATCCCACCAAAACCTTGCAAAGATCTCATGAATGTGACTCAGACCTTCTATCCAGGGACTCAAAGAGGGAAACATTTATCAGTGGAGCCTGTTCCCTGTCAGGGAGCAAGAATTCCCTATCCCCTTCAAGGTCCTTCTAGCCAGACTAAGAATCAGATTGACATGAGAGAGATTAACAGAGAAAAATCAAACTTAATTTTGTATATAAGAGGAATCCACACAGACATGGAAATTCTAAAGACAGGCAAAATGAAGTATATATTGTCATTCTGGACTAAGGAGAAGGGGTCAGGGACTTCAAAGGGAAGGAAGACCATTCACGGGAAGATGAAAAAGAATAAACAAATGTTTGGTAAACAAATGTGTTCTGGGCCACTCAAACAACGGGACATAGAGGGCTTTAATCAAACAGGCCTTGCTAGGTTCCTCCCGGCCTACCATACCTAGCTCATATTATAATGTAGTTATCTGTGGTGATAGCTGTCTTCTTAGAGCAGGTCTTCTATCTAAATTCTTTTAGGCAGTTGTTAGGGAGGCAGAAAGAGCTTTTCCTGAATCTGCTGGGTTTTTATTGCTTTTTAATTTATAATAATCTTCATGCCAGAGTGGCGCATCTTGAGGTAGCCTGCCTTGGCCCCCATCATGCATGCCCTGAATTTCCCGGTAAGACATTAGGGAGAGCGGAGCCAGTTCTTGAGATTTCCTTGCTGCAACATTAGAGAGGACTCCAGGCAAACAAGGGGAAGTACTTGGCACAAGCCTGAAGTACAGTGCGGTCTAGCACTGTCCAGCTGCAACTCCCCGAGAGAATCAAAGCCTCTACAACATGGATGGAGGCAAAAGGATTTCGAAGGGGACCAAGATGTCTCCCACACCCAATGAAGGCCAGTCTCCTTCTTAACAGGAATGTGAGCAACAAGTTTCCTCAGAGAAGTGCCAAGACCTTAATGAAGATACTCAGAAGCTGATAGTATTGAGGAGGCCTGTCCTTCCTAAGATGAGACTGCTAGAGGAGTTGCAATGGTTGGCAGCAACCAGAAGTCAGACACTCAAGCACAGAATATGCTTGCGTAGAGCTTAATTCACTGAGAGGAGCCAAGCCAAATTCCTCTTTTGAGACCACTACATGTCTATAGCAAATGGTTACGACAGGCCATGGGGCTGTCCACAGAAAGTCTCCAAGTAGACATACGTGGGAAATTCATGGCTTCTCCAGCATAGCTGCAATTAAGAGGCAATTACTCCAATTTGGGCACAATCAGAATTTCATGACTTAGAGTCTCTATTAGTCCTGAGTAGCAGAAGTATTGATTTTGTATGGAAACTTAAGTCCTTCAGCATGGAAACATGGCAGAGTTTTTGCTTCTATGCCTTGGTGTGCATCTCTACCCACACAGCCAAGACAATCAACCTCAGCTATGTTTGCATTATAGATTCGGGTGGGACAGAGACTCATACCAAATCACCTCTATCCTCCCTTGTTTGGGGAAGAACGCTTCTGAGAAAGAAGCCTTGAATTCATCTAAGTCATCACTCTTGTTCATCCTTGAACCCAAACCACTCTCCATGGTCTGGTCTAATAGAAAGACAAAGCACTAAGTAGGTAGGCAGAAGATTCAATGGTTAGGTATGGGTATTATTTTCGTATTATTATGAAAATAATAGAACTTATTCATAAATAACATGATAACTCACAGGCCTGCCTGAAGGACTGACAGCAGATAACGCTCATGTTCTATCTTAAAATATAATTCCTCCCCACATAGTAAGCCAGAATTGGGCTTCTGATCATATATCATATAAGCTGTAAGTTAGTTCAGATTATTATCATCATGGGTATAATTCAACTTTTCACTTTGTGGCAAATAAAGAAACCTAAGCAGTATTTTCAGTATTTTTCTTCTACATGTGAAATGTAGTGGTGTGAAATACAACCACAATAATTTAAAACTGCTCCTCTGCTCCCAGTAGTACAGCATTTCAAACTTCATTCTTACTTTTGTGTCTACGAAGAAAAAAAAAAAACCTTGAAAAGTGATTAAAATTAACGCTTTGAATAAAAAAAGAGAGGAGCACAGAGAACTGGGGCTTTAAAATGTTTTATTTTTCACATGCTTCCACCATTCAGAGAAGCTAGAAAATGTGTTAGCCATCAACCCACATGACCTTAAAGATTTGGAAAAAAAATAAGTCCTTGCTTTATCTTAGACCCTGCTCCAGAGCATACTACCTTTTGACCTATCAGCAGGATTATGCTCAAATCACACACAGTTTCACTTCAACTGTTGTAGTTAAGTAATAAGACTACAACAATTAAGACTGTATTTCATCTGCAAAAAAAATTCAGTTTGATCTTATTTCCTTTTCATCAATATGTCAACAATAGATTGCTCCTCCAAAAACTGCACAACCTGTAAGGTGTTTGAATGAATCATGAGTGGGGGGAACCAGCATATTCTAAGGGCTAAATATACCCTTGGGTGTGATTGGCAATGTATATCATTATTTCAAGGCATCAAAGACCTCATACTTCCTCCAAATGCTCTCAGGTCATACAGACTTTGCTGAGCAATCATGTAGGTGAAATATTCAGATATTCTGGCCCCCCTATCATCTGTGCTACTTATAAAGCCTTATTCTCTTATAAGCCTAGAGCTGAGCAGTAATAAAAATGGCAGAGAGGGGTGCCTGGTTGGCTCAGTTAAGTGTTCGACTCTTGATTTCGGCTCAGGTGATGATCTCAGGGTCCTGAGATCTAGTCCCACTCAGGCTCTGAATATGAAGCCTGCTTAAGATTCTCCCTCCCTCTCCCTCTGTCCCTTCCCCTGCTCTCTAAAAAAAAAAAAAAAGAGAGAGAGAGAGAGAGAAATTGGCAAAACTGAAAAGTGTGGTGAAACGGGAGAGAGGAGAGTGACTTGTGAGTGAATTACTGTCAGACAGAATGGTGCTACAGTAAAAGGTGTTTTGACTCTTTAATAAAAAGTGATGCAACTTGATAGTTGAAGGGAATTTAAGAGATTGATGATGACTTGATTTATGCCCAGTGAGGACAGAATGTTGAGCTGAGAAGCAACACTTGACTTCTTCCACCAAAGTGTCTGACACCAGGGACCCAATGAGTCATTAGCATAGGGTGTGAAAGCTGTGGCCATGGGCCTTTCCATTCTGCTGCATAGTCACCAAGAAAGGGGCTTAGGGTTGGAGGACCAAGAAGGAACTCACAAACAGGAATTCACTTGTGACTTTGAGTCTCAGCTACAACATGTACAGACTTTGGAAGTCATTACTACTGTTCTTATCACAAGAAAATACTGTAAACATTGAAAATTGATAAGTTTTCTCAGACTTATCAGGGCACTTAGGTTGCAGGGCAAACTGCCACCCTGAAATCAGGAGAGATGGGGGCATTCAGAGAGACATAGCCAAGATCGGCTGAAATCAGCCAAGAACAGAAGTTGCTGGAGCCATAAACTGGTAGGTACGCTTAAATGGTAATTTGGGTGGATTGCTAGATGCTAAGTGTGGAGTAATGTGAGAGTGAGAAATTCTGGGGGTCATAGTCTTAGGGGGCTCCCCCACCTTGATGGGCTTTCCTTCCAAGAACCCTACCATATTCTCATGAAGATCTGATGAAAGATGCTCTCTAGGCTTTGGGGAGGAGAATGGTCATTATTGTGAATACATCAGAACCTTCTCTGTAACAAAGACCTACTTTCTATGGGGGAAAAAAATGGCCAGAGCCTTATCCCAGCTGGGGGAGGGCATTCCTTCCATTCCAGCCCTCTCTAGCCTTTCTGTCTCATTTAAAGGAGGGAAAATACAAAGTCAACAGGGATCAGAGCTTCAAGATCAAAATAGATTGGAAAGGAGTAAGATGCAGGGAAATAAAAGCTATACTTCTGATGAAACATTTCTGAAGGTCATAGTTCCACAACAAGGCCCACTAAAAGCCTGGAATTTAATTAGATTTTTTTAACTTTTAAGTTCTTTTGAAAATTCCAGTTAACATACAGTGTACTATTAGCTTCAGGTGTAGAATTTAGTGTTTGATAACTTACAACATCTGGTGCTCATCACGACAAGTACCCTCCTTAATCCCCATCACCTATTTCACCCATCCCCCCACCCACCAACCTCCCTTCCAGAGACCATCAGTTTGTTCTCTACATTTAAGTCTGTTTCTTGGTTTGCCTTTCTTTTTATTTCCCCCCTATGTTTGTTTATTTTGTTTCTTAAATTCCACATATGAGTGAAATCATCTGATATTTGTCTTTCTCTGACTGACTGATTTCCCTTAGCATAATACTCTGTCTCCATCCACATTGTTGCAAATGGCAAGATTTCATTTTTTTCATGGCTGAGTAATAGTCCATTGTGTGTATGTCTGTGTGTGTGTGTGTGTGTGTACATATATACATGTATATATACACACAACTTCTTTATCTATTCATCAGTCAATAGACATTTGGGTTCTTTCCATAATTGGGCTATTGTTGATAATGCTGCTATAAGCACTGGGGTGCATGTATCCCTTCCAATCAGTATTTTTTTATCCTTTGCATAAATACCCAGTAGTGCCATTGCTGGATCGTAGGGTAGTTCTACTTTTAACTTTCTGAGGAACCTCCATACTGTTTTCCAGAGTAGCTGCACCAGCTTGCTTTCCCACCAACAGTGTAAGAGGGGTCCCCTTTCTCTGCATCTTTACCAGCACCTGTTGTTTCCTGTGTTAGTTTTAGCCATTCTGACTGGTGTGAGGTAATGTCTTATTGTAGTTTTGATTTGTATTTCTCTGATGATGAATGATGTTGAGCATCTTTTCATGTCTGTTGGCCATCTGTATGTCTTCTTTGGAAAAATGTCTAGTCATGTCCTCTCATTTTTTAAACTGGATTATTTGTTTTGAGGGTGTTAAGTTGTATAAGTTCTTCATATATTTTGGATACTAACCCTTTATCACTATGTCATTCGCCCTCCATAGGTTGCCTTTAGCTTTTGTTGATTGTTTCCTTTGCTGTGCAAAAGCTTTCTATTTTGACGAAATCCCCATAGTTTATTTTTGCTTTTGTTTCCCTTGCCTCAGGAGACATATCTAGTAAGAAGTTTGCCACTGTCAAAGAGGTTACTGCCTGTATTCTCCTCCAGGATTTTGATGGTTTCTTGTCTCACATTTAGGTCTTTAATCCATTTTTAATTTCTTTTTGTGTATGATGGAAGAAAGTGGTCCAGTTTCATTCTTTTGTATGTTGCTGCCCAGTTTTCCCAACACCATTTGTTGAAGAGACTGTCTTTTTTCCACTATATATTCTTTCCTGCTTTGTCAAAGATTAATTGACCATATGGTTGTGGGTTCATTTCTGGGTTTTCTATTCGTTTCCACTGATCTATGTGTCTGTTTTTGTGCCAGTACAATACTGTCTTGATCACTACAGCTTTGTAATTAGAAGATTATAGAACACTCTCCCTCTCTCACATCTTGAAATACACCAGTATTTCAGCAGTGGATAACAGCTGAACGAGTTGTAAGACACAGATTCTTCCTGAGGAGGAATACTTAGGGAATATCAAAGTACCTACTCTGAGAGAAGACTTATAGTCTCATAGAGCCTGATTCCTATTACAGCAGCAAATGCTATGGCATCTATCTTCATGTGGTGAGGGCTTGACACCCAGAATACACCACTGCAGTAAGTTGCAATGGAGAGGAAAAGCAGAGCCATGCCTGACAATCTTGCCCATGTCTAGTCTCCTGTAAGTAAGCCTGGGCTTTCTTGGTACAAGGAGTTTTAGGCACAAACTTGCTTGCTGTTATGTATCACTGACAGAGCTTTCCATGTTAGTTGACTTACTAAATGAGTCACTGAAGAACCTTTTTCCCCTACTTGCCATAGCTCACCATAGGTCATAGGAGATGCCTGTAAAATTAACCAGTCTTCTGCCATATATGTGATTCAATTGATCTAGATTGCTGACCTCAGCAGTCCAAACTGGTTGGTGGTGGAAGGTTCTAAAGAACTCTTTCTAGATTTGCACAAGGAAGATGCTATAGATTTAGCACAAAATGCTGACTTTGCCAATGCTATCAATTTGCAACTGTACAATACTTAGGTAGAGCAGCTATCTGATTTGATGTACAAGTGTGGCAGTAAATGGTAACCTTGGTGTTCTCAGCATGAACAAAATACTATTAAGATCCGTCATACAATCTTTAGAAGGTGCATTTAGGCTACAAATGCACAATAGCCAATTCTACTAGTCAAGCTCCTCTCAGTTTCAAGCAATAGAAACTGAACTCAAAATAGCTTAAAGGCGAAAGGGAATTTATTATTGGCTTATGTAGCTAGGAAGTTGGGGATATAAATTGTTTCAGGAATGACTAGGTTTAAATGCAGTCATTAAGTCTATGCCTATTTGTCTCATTTCTCTTTCTCCTTCTCTCTTGCCATTGTTTCTCTTTCTAAGTAAGTCTGATTCTCTTTTGGTAGATTTTCTCCCTAAAATTGGTGATAAAAGTAGCCACTGTAACCCCAGTCCTAGAACATTCTGGTATGAAAATCCCAACAGAAAGAGCAAGTTAATTTTTCCCAGAGTCCAAATAATCTCAGAAAAGGACTCTGATTGACTTGTTTGCTCACATGTCCACTCCTTGGACCAATTACTACTTCTAGAAGGAGTTTAATGACTACCCATCCCTGTGGTCAGAGAGTACTGTGACCAATATGTCCATTAGCACCCCTAAGGAATGGGAAGGATTACTTTCCCCAAGAAAAGGAGGGGAGTTGTTGGTAGAAACTGTATTCTACCCCTTGATTTCCCAGCATACACATTTAATTTTGATCTAATACACATAATTCCAAAGGTGTACCCACCTGAGAATTGATCACCTTCTTCTTAAATGATAAGTCAACCATCCTCAGCATACCCAATATAAAATAGTAGAGACAGAATAACAATGGAAATCCCCATTTGATAAGTAGAGAAAAGGAAAGAAAACAATGTTGTGTGCCATATCCTGCTAGATTGAAATCCTCAGAACGATCTCCCTAAGGCTGGAGGGGTTCTGTGGGAAGCCAATCCCATCCCTAGTCTTGCTTACAAGAACACTTTTCCCTGAACATTGAATTCCAAGGCTCTCTCTGAGAGAGGAGTAGAGGAGTATTCTGGGGTCTCATTAGCAGATCAATTCCCAAAGCACAGTTATGGGGGGCCTGGGAATTGCCTTAGGATTAGAGCCTCACAAGTCCCTTTTTAGATCTGGAGTTTCTCAGAGCATAACTCCTTAAAACTCTAGTAAGCTGTTCGGGCGCCTGGGTGGCTCAGTTGGTTAAGCGACTGCCTTCGGCTCAGGTCATGATCCTGGAGTCCCTGGATCGAGTCCCGCATCGGGCTCCCTGCTCGGCAGGGAGTCTGCTTCTCCCTCTGCCCCTCCCCCCTCTCATGTGCTCTCTCTCATTCTCTCTCTCTCAAATAAATAAATAAAATCTTTAAAAAAAAAAAAAAAACTCTAGTAAGCTGTTAATGGAATCAATTCTGGAGAACTCCGTTAGCTCGGAAGCAATGCCAGGAATCTTGGCTAGTAACAATTTGTAAATCGTAATCTTGACTTTCAGTTTTTGTCTCTTAGCAACAAGCCTTGATCCTCTGCCCATGCTCCCAGCTCTCTTTGTTATGTGTCCATCCTGGTCTCTGTTGTAGGACTATATGAGACAATAAATTGGGGTGGTGAGGCAGAGCTAATCTATCCCTAGCTACCAGGCCATACCCCATCGGATGAAGCCTCAATACAGGAGTAATTACTACCTTTATTTAGCAGGAGTGAAATCTCCTATATTTCTTTAGACTAAACTGAGAATAAGACAGGTATTTTAGGGCGCCTGAGTGGCTCAGTTGGTTAAGCGACTGCCTTCGGCTCAGGTCATGATCCTGGAGTCCCGGGATCGAGTCCCACATCAGGCTCCCTGCTCAGCGGGGAGTCTGCTTCTCCCTCTGACCCTCCCCCCTCTCATGCTCTCTCTCTCTATCTCATTCTCTCTCTCAAATAAATAAATAAAATCTTTAAAAAAAAAAAGATATTTTAGCGCTTGTAATTTCACAAAGACATGATTATGTGACCCTTAGTGGTCTTGGCAATCTGACTATCAACGTATAAATACTGTGCTCTCTCTGCTCTCAACCCACCAACCTGTACCTTTCTTTCAGGGCAGTAGTGAAGGCTGCAGAAGTAACCAACACCCTCCATCATTCTGATATTTCTCTAGCAAATTCCCTGAGGCTCCAGTCTTGATAGGTTCATAGTCTGAGTCCTGAAATCCCAAAGATGATAATGAGCCAGTGGTACATAGCAAAGATTTGATCTTCCCATTTGGGGATGGAAGACTCACCATAGTCCCCTACTTCACTTCAACTCAGATAATTCCACATTGTGGGGTCTGTCATTGGCAATGCCCTCCTGCTGGATACCAGTTTCTGTATTGACCAACCCCTTTTGCTTTCAAGTAACAGAAATCTAATGCAAACTACCTTAAATTAAAAAAGGAATTTACTAGCTCAGATAACATGGGTAAAGGAAGCTTCTGCCACAATCAGATCTGGGGAACAGTGAAGTTCTCACATCTCCACCTCTCAGCTCTGCCTCCCTTTGAGAGTTGGTCTCATTTTCTCCTGGAAGATGGCCTCCCCCTGTGTGGTAGGGAGAGGCCCTTGGCAACCCCATACCTATAGTGTCCAGGAGCAGGTATCTCAGCAGAATGAGAATCACCTCACAACATCTAGTTTTTTGTCCCATGAAAGGTCTCTGGTTGACCCTGACTGCTCATACACCCAACTCATAAATTCATGCCTGTTTACAGATGAGTGGCTTATAATAAAGTGGCAGGCCTGAGCTATAAAACTTCCCCATGGCTGGTGGTAGGGTGAAAGGGCAGGAGTTTGTGACTGGAAGCCCCTACCACTGCGTGGAGTGGGGTGGAACAGTCCTCCGAGGGAGAGAGTCCTCCAACAGTCCTGTCACTAGAATAAGTAGGGAGGGGATACAAGGAAAACAAAAATGACACTGATTCGACTACACTGACTTCCCTGCCTCCCAGGGCTGAGATCCCTAAATCTACCCATACACTGCCTTGATGGAGAACCCGAAGGATCCACAAAGTATTATCAGTTAATTAAAGACACACACACACACCAGAATAAAAACTGACTGTTATTCACAAAGATGTCTAATGTACATATTTACACCTGAAGACTACAGGAAGAGTGACACCTCAGGCCACCAGAGCAGGACCAAGGAGTGTCTGGACATATTTCTACCATGCCTCTTGTACTTTTCAGAAGTGGCCTTGACTCTGGGGTGCCTGGGTGGCTCAGTTGGTTAAGCAACTGCCTTCAGCTCAGGTCATGATCCTGGAGTCCCTGGATCGAGTCCCGCATCGGGCTCCCTGCTTGGCAGGGAGTCTGCTTCTCCCTCTCCCACTCCCCGTTTGTGTTCCCTCTCTCGCTGTGTCTTTCTCTGTCAAATAAATAAATAAAATCTTTAAAAAATAAATAAATAAATAAATAAATAAATAAATAAATAAATAAATAAA